>NC_136067.1:2040810913-2041315791 GCF_964261635.1 Lissotriton helveticus
CACTCCCTATGCACTCTGCACTCCCTATGCACTCCGCACTCCCTATGCACTCTGCACTCCCTATGCTCTCTGCACTCTTCACTCCCTATGCACTCTGCACTCCCTATGCACTCTGCACTATGCACTCCCTATGCACTCTGCACTCTGCACTCCCTATGCACTCTGCACTCCCTATGCACTCTGCACTCTGCACTCCCTATGCACTCACTCCCTATGCACTCTGCACTCCCTATGCACTCTGCACTCCCTATGCACTCTGCACTCCCTATGCACTCTGCACTCTGCACTCCCTATGCACTCTGCACTCCCTATGCACTCTGCACTCCCTATGCACTCTGCACTCCCTATGCACTCTGCACTCTTCACTCCCTATGCACTTTTCACTCCCTATGCAGTCTGCACTCCCTATGCACTCTGCACTATGCACTCCCTATGCACTCTGCACTCCCTATGCACTCTGCACTCCCTATGCACTATGCACTCCCTATGCACTCTGCACTCCCTATGCACTGTGCACTCCCTATGCACTGTGCACTCCCTATGCACTCTGCACTCCCTATGCACTCTGCACTCCCTATGCACTCTGCACTCCCTATGCACTGTGCACTCCCTATGCACTGTGCACTCCCTATGAACTGTGCACTCTTCACTTCCTAAGCACTCTGCACTCTTCACTCCCTATGCACTCTGCACTCCCTATGCACTCTGCACTATGCACTCTTGTTGGACAGGCCCCACGAAGGGCTCGCTCCCTCCCCGCATGACAGGGCCCAGACATCGGCTCTCCGGGTGCTACCCGCAGAAGCAACCCGCAACCCGTCCCCCTCCGGGACGCCGGCTCCCGGATATCTCTGTGCCACGGGCCCAGGCCCCCGTCAACCCCATTGCCCGGCCCAGCCGACATCTTGGACACTGCACCACGCGGCCGCGTGGCCTCGGCTCGACCCCCAACCCTGGGCCTGGCCGGGCCCAGACATCCCGGCACCACCATCCATCCAGGAGGTGAACGGACCACTTGGCAGGTTAATGGGAGAAAGAAGTGTCGATGGCTCTCCCCCGCCAGGTGCCGATCGCCCCCAGCCTCCCCGGGTGCTGGCTCCACCCCCCTGCTGGGTGTCTGGACTCCCTCATCCCGGACCTCCCGACCTCCCAGTGCGAGGGTCCGGACATAAAGGGCGCCAGACCTATAACTGAGGCAGCCCCAGAGCAGGAAGGCAGTTGTATCCTGGAGTCGAGAGACACCGAGAAGAACTCATCCTTGACGGACTGCTGGCGCTGCCGCAGCCCTGCCTTGTGAACTATCGTCCTGCCTGCTGGCGCTGCCGCGGCCCTGCCTTGTGAACTATTGTCCTGCCTGCTGGCGCTGCCGCGGCCTTCTGCACCGTTCAATCTCGTGGGACCTGCTGGCGCTGCCGAGGCCCGTTGTAACCGTCATCCTCGCTGGGACCTGCTGGCGCTGCCGCGGCCCGTTGCCACCTACGACCTCTTCGGGACCTGCTGGCGCAGCCGCGGTCTGACCCGTCCGAACGCCGAGCTCGAGGATTGTGAGCTACCACCGTTTCACCTCAGTACCTGTAGGTACCAAGACTGTCCCGCTACCCCCTTCCCCTAATAGAGACTAGAATTGAGAGGATCATCGTGTCCTGATCTCCTTGTATCGTACCACCTTACTCAAAGAATTGCCTATAAAAGGTGTTAAGCTGACCTTCGTGTGGTGTCCATCTGTGGGGGGGAAGTTACTTGTCTGTACGATCGCTGGAGACGGCCCTCACCGGAGGCCTCTCCCCTTGTGCTCGGCCGACCCTCCAGGTCCCCGTCTAACGTTGGTGGCCAGCGGCGCGATCCAAACCAACGCGTACCGTACAGAGAGTAACTCACCCTACGACTAATCCACAATGACGACCAGAGAGAGCGGATCTGCAGAGAAATTCCAGATGGAAAAACTGGAAGAGTACAACCACCGAGAGCTAAAACAATTTTGCATAGAACTAGGCATTGCTACCACCGGTCTGAGCACGAAAGAGGACTTCAAACACGCCCTAGAATCCTGGGCAGAGACAAATACCGCCGGACCCCGGGACCTCGAAGCCCCGGAAACAAACACCACCCTGACAGAAGAAAGGAGAACGGATCTCTCCCGGGAAGAGATCCGAGAACGAGAGAAAAATAGACTTCACGAGTTAGAGCTGGCACGGCTCAAATTAGACGGAGAATTGAAACTGGCAGAACAAAAGATGAACTTAGAACACTTACGGCTCCAAGAAGAGCGAGAGGAGAAGCAGAGACAGAGATAACTCGAAGAAAAAAGACTGACATACGAACACGAGTGCAAGCTAGCGGAGATAGAGATGCGCAAACAGAACAAAGACCTAGGGGTGCCCGAGCAACCGCGCCCCCCAGGTACTACCGAACAGAAGGTCCACATCCCCAAAGATGTGGTCCGGGAATATGTCCGGAACGACGACATACAGCAGTGGTTCAAGGCCTACGAGATCGCCATGACTGCCCACCGGATCGCTCGAAGTGACTGGGGAGCCGGTCTATGGGGGAGATTCGTCAATGAAGGCCGTGATGCCCTGCTGCAGCTTCCAGACCATCAAATGACGTCCTATGACCACATGAAGGCCGCCCTCCTCAGTCGATATGGGCTGACGTCCGAGATGTACCGCCAGAGGTTCCGCAACTGCACCCGCATCCCGGGTACAACCTGGATAGAATATGTGAACTATTTCAGCCGAGCTTTCGAGGGATGGATCAAGGGTAGCAACGTAACCACCTACGAACAGCTCTTCAACCTCATTGTGTGGGAGCACCTCTCCAACAACTGCTTCGTCGAGCTCAGGCAGCACCTCCTCGACAGTAAATTGACTGACCCACGGCAGCTCGCCGCCGAGGCTGACCGATGGGAGAGCACCCGAGTGGCCCGAAGTGGGCCCAATGAGCAGAACAGACCCAACCAAGGTCATCATCGTCCCCGAGGAGGAGGAGGAGGCCCGGGCCGGGGCAGAGACGCCGTCCCGGCCGCTCCCGCGAACTACACCCCGCCCCCGGCCGGCCGGGGCAACCCCCCGATGCGCCCGGGGTTCCGAGCCAACATTACGTGTCATCGATGCCAGCGAGTCGGCCACTATGCCAGTGACCCGACCTGCCCAAAGAACCAGACCCCCGGGCCCCGCCAGGTGGCTGCCGCCGCCCTAGGAGAAGAGCAAGTCTCCGAGGAGCCTGAAGATTACGAGCAGGAGCAGCCCGAGTGGGAACCTGCCGCCATGACCCTGGCCTGCCTAGGGGGGAGAGACCTGATCCCGCGGGCTCCCCTACCAGCCAACACCAGGAAGTACAGCCAGTGGGTGAACATAAATGGGCGTAAGGCCGAAGCCCTGCGTGACACAGGGGCCAGTGTGACGGCCGTCCGTTGTCACCTGGTGACCCCAGAACAAATCCTGCCAAATGTTCTTTGCCCCGTCCGATCGGCCGACAATTCGGAGAGCCTGTGTCGGATGGCCTGCGTCCCCTTCGAATGGGGAGGAGTGTCCGGGATGCTAAAAGTGACTGTCCGCGATGATGCCCCCGTGGACTGCCTCCTGGGGAACGATCTCGAGAGCTCCCCGTGGGCAGCCGTTGAAAGAAGAGAGCACCTGGGGATGTTAGGCCTCCCGGGCTGGGCGTGCGTAACAACCCGGTCCATGGCAGCCGACACCATCCCTAGATCTGAAGAACCCGCATGGCCAGCACCTCCTCCCCCGATGGCTCCGGAGGAAGACTCCATCCCTACCGACACCCCGGAACAGACCCAAGAAGAGCCCGCTCAGCCCCAAGACCTTCCGGACCTGGCTCAGTGGCGTCAGGAAGGGGGGCCCACCCAAGAACAATTCCGGCAAGAGCAAAAGACCTGTCCCTCCCTCGAGGGACTGCGACAGCAAGCGCTCGCCCAGAGCGCGGGAGACACCGCAGGGGCCCACTGGATCTATTGGGACAATGACCTGCTGTACAGCGAACAAAGAGTAGCGGAGCTGGGGACCGGTCGGGTGCTGGTGGTGCCCCTCCGCTGCAGAGACTTCCTTTTGAACCTGGCCCATGATGTCCCCCTGGCTGGACACTTGGGGCAAGACAAAACATACAACCGCCTGGTGACTCACTTTTACTGGCCTAGGATGAGAAATGACGTCTCCAACCACTGCCGGTCCTGCCCGACCTGCCAGGCCAGCGGGAAGAGCGGCCGCAAACTCAAGGCCCCCCTGCAACCATTCCCCGTGGTGACCACCCCGTTCGAAAGGGTGGGAATAGACATTGTGGGGCCCCTGGACCCCCGAACAGCACAAGGGCATCGCTTCATCCTGGTCCTGGTGGACCACGCCACCCGCTATCCTGAGGCGGTTCCCCTTCGAACTGTAACAGCACCAGTGGTAGGGCGAGCCTTAATGGGGATCTTCTCTCGCGTGGGCTTCCCCAGGGAGGTCGTCAGTGACAGGGGCACGAATTTTATTTCAAAATATATGAAATCCCTATGGTAACAGTGCGGAGTCACCTACCGATTCACAACCCCCTATCACCCGCAAGGAAACGGACTGGTCGAGCGGTTCAACCGCACTCTCAAGGGGATGATCATAGGGCTGGAAGAACCGCTACGCCGCCAGTGGGACGTGCTACTACCGTGCCTCCTCTTCGCCTACCGAGAAGTCCCCCAGAAGTCCCTCGGCTTCAGCCCCTTCGAACTCCTGTACGGACACCCTGTTCGCGGGCCTCTCAGCCTAGTTAAGGAGTGGGAAATGGCCCCCCTGAAGACCCCTCCAGACGTCTACAAGTACCTCCTGACCCTCCGTAATCAGACCCGGCGATTCAGAGAGCTCGCCAAAGCCAATCTTGAGGCCAGTCAGGAGGACATGAAGAAGTGGTACGATCAACATGCCTCCTCCATCGAATTCGAGCCTGGCCAGCAGGTGTGGGTGATGTCCCCCATCGAACCCTGTGCCTTACAAGACAAGTGGACGGGGCCCTTCAAGGTGATCGAGCGTAAGAGCCCCGTCACCTACCTCATCGACATGGAATCCCCCCGGAACCCCTCCGGGTCCTCCACGCCAACAGACTCAAACCCCACTTCGTGCGCTCGGAGCTCAGCCTGCTGATGGCCACAGACAGTGGAGCTGAAGAGGACTCCGAGCCCCTCCCTGACCTGCTGGGGACCGGGGAAAAAGATGGTTCAGTGGACGGGGTCCAACTCTCCGAGGCCCTGACCCCGGAGCAGCGCCAAGACTGTCGGGCCCTCCTGCTGCAATTTGCACGCCTATTCTCCCTCACACCCGGGGTCACCCCCTGGTGCCTGCACGACGTGGACACCGGCGACAGTCCCCCTATCCGACACCGGCCGTACCGAGTACCAGAGCGGGTACGCACCTGCATCCAAGAAGAAGTCTCCAAGATGCTCGCCCTCGGAGTCATCGAACCCTCGGACAGCCCCTGGGCCAGCCCGGTTGTACTGGTCCCCAGAGCTGCGGCCCCGGGCACCACACCCGAGCTCCGGTTCTGCGTCGACTATCGGGGTCTGAACGCTGTCACCCGAACCGACGCTCACCCCATCCCCCAAGCCGACGAGTTAGTTGACCGCATGGGGGCGGCCCGCTACCTAAGCATCTTCGACCTGACGGCGGGCTACTGGCAGATCGGCCTCACCCCCAGGGCACAAGAACGGTCCGCTTTCTCCACCCCGGATGGACACTACCATTTCAGAGTGATGCCCTTCGGCATGAAAAACGCTCCAGCCACGTTTCAACGACTTGTGAACCAGGTATTGGCGGGCCTCGAGGAGTTCAGCGCCGCCTACCTGGACGACATCGCGGTGTATAGCCGCCACTGGTCAGACCACCTCCGCCACCTCCGAGGGGTCCTGCAGGCCCTCCAACAGGCCGGCCTCACAATCAAGGCCAGCAAGTGCCAAATAGGCCAGGGGTCCGTGACCTACCTCGGACACCAAGTGGGGAGCGGTCTGGTGGCCCCCCTCCAGCTCAAGATCGCTGCCATCCAGTCCTGGCGGCCCCCCGTAACTCAAACCGAGGTCCGAGCCTTCTTGGGGCTCACCGGATACTATCGGCGGTTCGTGAAGGACTATGGCAGCATTGTTCGGCCCCTCACGGAACTCACATCCAAGACCAACCCAAAAACCGTCAACTGGACTCCCGACTGTCAAGCGGCCTTCGAGAGGCTGAAAGCCGCCATGTGCACCGCTCCTGTGCTCCAGGCCCCCGACTACAGCCGTGAGTTCATCGTCCAGACGGATGCCTCAGACCATGGCATCGGGGCCGTCCTCTCCCAACTGAACCCCGAGGGAGTCGACCAACCAGTGGCCTTCCTCAGCAGACGCCTCCTGCCCCGAGAACAGCGCTGGAGCACCATTGAGCGAGAGGCCTTCGCAGTAGTATGGGCCCTCAAGAAGCTCCGGCCTTACCTCTTCGGAACCCACTTCCGGGTACAAACAGATCATCGGCCCCTGCAATGGCTAATGCAAATGCGGGGAGAGAACCCCAAACTATTGCGATGGTCCATCTCCCTGCAGGGGATGGACTTCACTGTGGAGCATCGCCCTGGCCCAGACCACGCCAACGCGGACGGCCTGTCCCGCTTTTTCCGCCTCGACGAGGAGAGTCCCCAAGAGGATGGGTGACTCTCCCCACCTTCAGCTGGGGGGGACGCATGTTGGACAGGCCCCACGAAGGGCTCGCTCCCTCCCCGCATGACAGGGCCCAGACATCGGCTCTCCGGGTGCTACCCGCAGAAGCAACCCGCAACCCGTCCCCCTCCGGGACGCCGACTCCCGGATATCTCTGTGCCACGGGCCCAGGCCCCCGTCAACCCCATTGCCCGGCCCAGCCGACATCTTGGACACTGCACCACGCGGCCGCGTGGCCTCGGCTCGACCCCCAACCCTGGGCCTGGCCTGGCCCAGACATCCCGGCACCACCATCCATCCAGGAGGTGAACGGACCACTTGGCAGGTCAATGGGAGAAAGAAGTGTCGATGGCTCTCCCCCGCCAGGTGCCGATCGCCCCCAGCCTCCCCGGGTGCTGGCTCCACCCCCCTGCTGGGTGTCTGGACTCCCTCATCCCGGACCTCCCGACCTCCCAGTGCGAGGGTCCGGACATCAAAGGGCGCCAGACCTATAACTGAGGCAGCCACAGAGCAGGAAGGCAGTTGTATCCTGGAGTCGAGAGACACCGAGAAGAACTCATCCTTGACGGACTGCTGGCGCTGCCGCAGCCCTGCCTTGTGAACTATCGTCCTGCCTGCTGGCGCTGCCGCGGCCCTGCCTTGTGAACTATTGTCCTGCCTGCTGGCGCTGCCGCGGCCTTCTGCACCGTTCATCCTCGTGGGACCTGCTGGCGCTGCCGCGGCCCGTTGTAACCGTCATCCTCGCTGGGACCTGCTGGCGCTGCCGCGGCCCGTTGCCACCTACGACCTCTTCGGGACCTGCTGGCGCAGCCGCGGTCTGACCCGTCCGAACGCCGAGCTCGAGGATTGTGAGCTACCACCGTTTCACCTCAGTACCTGTAGGTACCAAGACTGTCCCGCTACCCCCTTCCCCTAATAGAGACTAGAATTGAGAGAATCATCGTGTCCTGATCTCCTTGTATCGTACCACCTTACTCAAAGAATTGCCTATAAAAGGTGTTAAGCTGACCTTCGTGTGGTGTCCATCTGTGGGGGGGAAGTTACTTGTCTGTACGATCGCTGGAGACGGCCCTCACCGGAGGCCTCTCCCCTTGTGCTCGGCCGACCCTCCAGGTCCCCGTCTAACAACTCTCTATGCACTCTGCACTATGCACTCCCTATGCACTATGCACTCCCTATGCACTCTGCACTCCCTATGCACTCTGCACTCCCTATGCACTCTGCACTCCCTATGCACTCTGCACTCCCTATGCACTCTGCACTCTTTACTCCATATGCACTTTGCACTCCCTATGCACTCTGCACTATGCACTCCCTATGCACTCTGCACTATGCACTCCCTATGCACTCTGCACTATGCACTCCCTATGCACTCTGCACTCCCTATGCACTCTGCACTCCCTATGCACTCTGCACTCCCTATGCACTCTGCACTCCCTATGCACTCTGCACTCTTCACTCCCTATGCACTCTGCACTCTTCACTCCCTATGCACTCTGTACTCCCTATGCACTCTGCACTCTTCACTCCATATGCACTCTGCACTCCCTATGCACTCTGCACTCTGCACTCCCTATGCACTCTGCACTCCCTATGCACTCTACACTCCCTATGAATTCTGCACTCCCTATGCATTCTGCACTCCCTATGCACTCTGCACTCCCTATGTACTCTGCACTCCCTATGCACTCTGCACTCCCTATGCACTCTGCACTCCCTATGCACTCTGCACTCTTCACTCCCTATGCACTCTGCACTCCCTATGCACTCTTCACTATGCACTCCCTATGCACTCTGCACTCCCTATGCACTCTTCACTCTGCACTCCCTATGCACTCACTCCCTATGCACTCTGCACTCCCTATGCACTCTGCACTCCCTATGCACTCTGCACTCCCTATGCACTCTGCACTCCCTATGCACTCTGCACTATGCACTCCCTATGCACTCTGCACTATTCACTCCCTATGCACTCTGCACTCCCTATGCACTCTGCACTCCCTATGCACTCTGCACTCCCTATGCACTCTGCACTCCCTATGCACTCTGCACTCTGCACTCTGCACTCCCTATGCACTCTGCACTCCCTATGCACTCTGCACTCCCTATGCATTCTGCACTCCCTATGCACTCTGCACTCCCTATGCACTCTGCACTCTCTATGCACTCTGCACTCCCTATGCACTCTGCACTCCCTATGCACTCTGCACTCCCTATGCACTCTGCACTCCCTATGCACTCTGCACTATGCACTCCCTATGCACTCTGTACTCCCTATGCACTCTGTACTCCCTATGCACTCTGCACTCCCTATGCACTATGCACTCCCTATGCACTCTGCACTCCCTATGCACTCTGCACTCCCTATGCACTCTGCACTCCCTATGCACTCTGCACGCCCTATGCACTCTGCACTCCCTATGCACTCTGCACTCCCTATGCACTGTGCACTCTGCACTCCCTATGCACTGTGCACTGTGCACTCCCTATGCACTGTGCACTCTTCACTCCCTAAGCACTCGGCACTCTTCACTCCCTATGCACTCTGCACTCCCTATGCACTCTGCACTATGCACTCTCTATGCACTCTGCACTATGCACTCCCTATGCACTATGCACTCCCTATGCACTCTGCACTCCCTATGCACTCTGCACTCCCTATGCACTCTGCACTCCCTATGCACTCTGCACTCTTCACTCCCTATGCACTTTGCACTCCCTATGCACTCTGCACTCTGCACTCCCTATGCACTCTGCACTATGCACTCCCTATGCACTCTGCACTATGCACTCCCTATGCACTCTGCACTATGCACTCCCTATGCACTCTGCACTCCCTATGCACTCTGCACTCCCTATGCACTCTGCAGTCTCTATGCACTCTGCACTCCCTATGCACTCTGCACTCTACACTCCCTATGCACTCTGCACTCCCTATGCACTCTGCACTCTGCACTCCCTATGCACTGTGCACTGTGCACTCCCTATGCACTGTGCACTCTTCACTCCCTAAGCACTCGGCACTCTTCACTCCCTATGCACTCTGCACTCCCTATGCACTCTGCACTATGCACTCTCTATGCACTCTGCACTATGCACTCCCTATGCACTCTGCACTCCCTATGCACTCTGCACTCCCTATGCACTCTGCACTCCCTATGCACTCTGCACTCTTCACTCCCTATGCACTTTGCACTCCCTATGCACTCTGCACTCTGCACTCCCTATGCACTCTGCACTATGCACTCCCTATGCACTCTGCACTATGCACTCCCTATGCACTCCCTATGCACTCTGCACTCCCTATGCACTCTGCACTCCCTATGCACTCTGCACTCCCTATGCACTCTGCACTCCCTATGCACTCTGCACTCCCTATGCACTCTGCACTCTTCACTCCCTATGCACTCTGCACTCTTCACTCCCTATGCACTCTGTACTCCCTATGCACTCTGCACTCTTCACTCCATATGCACTCTGCACTCCCTATGCACTCTGCACTCTGCACTCCCTATGCACTCCCTATGCACTCTGCACTCCCTATGCACTCTGCACTCCCTATGCACTCTGCACTCCCTATGAATTCTGCACTCCCTATGCATTCTGCACTCCCTATGCACTCTGCACTCCCTATGTACTCTGCACTCCCTATGCACTCTGCACTCCCTATGCACTCTGCACTCCCTATGCACTCTGCACTCTTCACTCCCTATGCACTCTGCACTCCCTATGCACTCTTCACTATGCAATCCCTATGCACTCTGCACTCCCTATGCACTCTTCACTCTGCACTCCCTATGCACTCACTCCCTATGCACTCTGCACTCCCTATGCACTCTGCACTCCCTATGCACTCTGCACTCCCTATGCACTCTGCACTCCCTATGCACTCTGCACTCACTATGCACTCTGCACTATGCACTCCCTATGCACTCTGCACTATTCACTCCCTATGCACTCTGCACTCCCTATGCACTCTGCACTCCCTATGCACTCTGCACTCCCTATGCACTCTGCACTCTGCACTCCCTATGCACTCTGCACTCCCTATGCACTCTGCACTCCCTATGCACTCTGCACTCCCTATGCATTCTGCACTCCCTATGCACTCTGCACTCCCTATGCACTCTGCACTCCCTATGCACTCTGCACTCCCTATGCACTCTGCACTCCCTTTGCACTCTGCACTATGCACTCCCTATGCACTCTGTACTCCCTATGCACTCTGCACTCCCTATGCACTCTGCACTCCCTATGCACTCTGCACTCCCTATGCACTCTGCACTCCCTATGCACTCTGCACGCCCTATGCACTCTGCACTCCCTATGCACTCTGCAGTCCCTATGCACTCTGCACTCCCTATGCACTGTGCACTCTGCACTCCCTATGCACTGTGCACTGTGCACTCCCTATGCACTGTGCACTCTTCACTCCCTAAGCACTCGGCACTCTTCACTCCCTATGCACTCTGCACTCCCTATGCACTCTGCACTATGCACTCTCTATGCACTCTGCACTATGCACTCCCTATGCACTATGCACTCTGCACTCCCTATGCACTCTGCACTCCCTATGCACTCTGCACTCCCTATGCACTCTGCACTCCCTATGCACTCTGCACTCTTCACTCCCTATGCACTTTGCACTCCCTATGCACTCTGCACTCTGCACTCCCTATGTACTCTGCACTATGCACTCCCTATGCACTCTGCACTATGCACTCCCTATGCACTCTGCACTATGCACTCCCTATGCACTCTGCACTCCCTATGCACTCTGCACTCCCTATGCACTCTGCACTCTCTATGCACTCTGCACTCCCTATGCACTCTGCACTCTTCACTCCCTATGCACTCTGCACTCTACACTCCCTATGCACTCTGCACTCCCTATGCACTCTGCACTCCCTATGCACTGTGCACTGTGCACTCCCTATGCACTGTGCACTCTTCACTCCCTAAGCACTCGGCACTCTTCACTCCCTATGCACTCTGCACTCCCTATGCACTCTGCACTATGCACTCTCTATGCACTCTGCACTATGCACTCCCTATGCACTATGCACTCCCTATGCACTCTGCACTCCCTATGCACTCTGCACTCCCTATGCACTCTGCACTCCCTATGCACTCTGCACTCTTCACTCCCTATGCACTTTGCACTCCCTATGCACTCTGCACTCTGCACTCCCTATGCACTCTGCACTATGCACTCCCTATGCACTCTGCACTATGCACTCCCTATGCACTCTGCACTATACACTCCCTATGCACTCTGCACTCCCTATGCACTCTGCACTCCCTATGCACTCTGCACTCCCTATGCACTCTGCACTCCCTATGCACTCTGCACTCCCTATGCACTCTGCACTCTTCACTCCCTATGCACTCTGCACTCTTCACTCCCTATGCACTCTGTACTCCCTATGCACTCTGCACTCTTCACTCCATATGCACTCTGCACTCCCTATGCACTCTGCACTCTGCACTCCCTATGCACTCCCTATGCACTCTGCACTCCCTATGCACTCTACACTCCCTATGAATTCTGCACTCCCTATGCATTCTGCACTCCCTATGCACTCTGCACTCCCTATGTACTCTGCACTCCCTATGCACTCTGCACTCCCTATGCACTCTGCACTCCCTATGCACTCTGCACTCTTCACTCCCTATGCACTCTGCACTCCCTATGCACTCTTCACTATGCACTCCCTATGCACTCTGCACTCCCTATGCACTCTTCACTCTGCACTCCCTATGCACTCACTCCCTATGCACTCTGCACTCCCTATGCACTCTGCACTCCCTATGCACTCTGCACTCCCTATGCACTCTGCACTCCCTATGCACTCTGCACTATGCACTCCCTATGCACTCTGCACTATTCACTCCCTATGCACTCTGCACTCCCTATGCACTCTGCACTCCCTATGCACTCTGCACTCCCTATGCACTCTGCACTCCCTATGCACTCTGCACTCTGCACTTCCTATGCACTCTGCACTCCCTATGCACTCTTCACTCCCTATGCACTCTGCACTCCCTATGCACTCTGCACTATGCACTCTCTATGCACTCTGCACTATGCACTCCCTATGCACTATGCACTCTGCACTCCCTATGCACTCTGCACTCCCTATGCACTCTGCACTCCCTATGCACTCTGCACTCCCTATGCACTCTGCACTCTTCACTCCCTATGTACTTTGCACTCCCTATGCACTCTGCACTCTGCACTCCCTATTCACTCTGCACTATGCACTCCCTATGCACTCTGCACTATGCACTCCCTATGCACTCTGCACTATGCACTCCCTATGCACTCTGCACTCCCTATGCACTCTGCACTCCCTATGCACTCTGCACTCTCTATGCACTCTGCACTCCCTATGCACTCTGCACTCTTCACTCCCTATGCACTCTGCACTCTACACTCCCTATGCACTCTGCACTCCCTATGCACTCTGCACTCTGCACTCCCTATGCACTGTGCACTGTGCACTCCCTATGCACTGTGCACTCTTCACTCCCTAAGCACTCGGCACTCTTCACTCCCTATGCACTCTGCACTCCCTATGCACTCTGCACTATGCACTCTCTATGCACTCTGCACTATGCACTCCCTATGCACTATGCACTCCCTATGCACTCTGCACTCCCTATGCACTCTGCACTCCCTATGCACTCTGCACTCCCTATGCACTCTGCACTCTTCACTCCCTATGCACTTTGCACTCCCTATGCACTCTGCACTCTGCACTCCCTATGCACTCTGCACTATGCACTCCCTATGCACTCTGCACTATGCACTCCCTATGCACTCTGCACTATGCACTCCCTATGCACTCTGCACTCCCTATGCACTCTGCACTCCCTATGCACTCTGCACTCCCTATGCACTCTGCACTCCCTATGCACTCTGCACTCCCTATGCACTCTGCACTCCCTATGCACTCTGCACTCTTCACTCCCTATGCACTCTGCACTCTTCACTCCCTATGCACTCTGTACTCCCTATGCACTCTGCACTCTTCACTCCATATGCACTCTGCACTCCCTATGCACTCTGCACTCTGCACTCCCTATGCACTCCCTATGCACTCTGCACTCCCTATGCACTCTACACTCCCTATGAATTCTGCACTCCCTATGCATTCTGCACTCCCTATGCACTCTGCACTCCCTATGTACTCTGCACTCCCTATGCACTCTGCACTCCCTATGCACTCTGCACTCCCTATGCACTCTGCACTCTTCACTCCCTATGCACTCTGCACTCCCTATGCACTCTTCACTATGCACTCCCTATGCACTCTGCACTATTCACTCCCTATGCACTCTGCACTCCCTATGCACTCTGCACTCCCTATGCACTCTGCACTCCCTATGCACTCTGCACTCCCTATGCACTCTGCACTCTGCACTCCCTATGCACTCTGCACTCCCTATGCACTCTGCACTCCCTATGCACTCTGCACTCCCTATGCATTCTGCACTCCCTATGCACTCTGCACTCCCTATGCACTCTGCACTCCCTATGCACTCTGCACTCCCTATGCACTCTGCACTCCCTATGCACTCTGCACTCCCTATGCACTCTGCACTATGCACTCCCTATGCACTCTGTACTCCCTATGCACTCTGCACTCCCTATGCACTATGCACTCCCTATGCACTCTGCACTCCCTATGCACTCTGCACTCCCTATGCACTCTGCACTCCCTATGCACTCTGCACGCCCTATGCACTCTGCACTCCCTATGCACTCTGCACTCCCTATGCACTCTGCACTCCCTATGCACTGTGCACTCTGCACTCCCTATGCACTGTGCACTGTGCACTCCCTATGCACTGTGCACTCTTCACTCCCTAAGCACTCGGCACTCTTCACTCCCTATGCACTCTGCACTCCCTATGCACTCTGCACTATGCACTCTCTATGCACTCTGCACTATGCACTCCCTATGCACTCTGCACTCCCTATGCACTATGCACTCCCTATGCACTCTGCACTCCCTATGCACTCTGCACTCCCTATGCACTCTGCACTCCCTATGCACTCTGCACTCTTCACTCCCTATGCACTTTGCACTCCCTATGCACTCTGCACTCTGCACTCCCTATGCACTCTGCACTATGCACTCCCTATGCACTCTGCACTATGCACTCCCTATGCACTCTGCACTATGCACTCCCTATGCACTCTGCACTCCCTATGCACTCTGCACTCCCTATGCACTCTGCACTCTCTATGCACTCTGCACTCCCTATGCACTCTGCACTCTTCACTCCCTATGCACTCTGCACTCTACACTCCCTATGCACTCTGCACTCCCTATGCACTCTGCACTCTTCACTCCCTATGCACTCTGCACTCCCTATGCACTCTGCACTCCCTATGCACTCTGCACTCCCTATGCACTCCACCTGCTATATGGCCAGCATGCTTAGGCCCCCTCCCTCAACCCAAGACTGAATTAAAAAGTCTAGGTTTCTGGCTTGAACAGGACCTATCCCTCAAAACGCAAGCGAAAAAAACAGCTGGCACTTGTGTGGGGCTTCTGCGTTCCACTAGAAAGATCCTCCCTTTACTTCCAGGACCCTCCCAGAAATTGCTCGTTCAAGGTCTAGTCTTATCAAGACTAGATTATTGCAATGCTCTCTTTCTTGCTGCCCCGGAATCCACGATCAACATTCTTCAAAGAACACAGAATGCCGCAGCTAGGATTCTTACTGGGACCTCTCGCAGGGTCTCAGCCAAACCCGCCCTCAAGGCACTACATTGGCTGCCGATCCGCGAAAGGGTCAAATTTAAGGCCCTCTGCACGGCCCATAAAGCTTTGCAAAATCAAGGGCCTCCAATGTTAAAAAACATGATCTTTCCATACAGACCCAATAGGCCCCTTCGCTCAGCTCAAGGTCATCTGGCCACGGTCCACAAAATCAGAAAAGCTCGAACTGGAGGACGCCGTTTTTCGGTCAATGTGGCCACCTCTTGGAATGCCTTGCCATTTCACCTTCGCTCTGAGTCCAATCTTCTGAAATTTCGCAAGCTCCTAAAAACTCACCTCTTCCCGCAATAACCTCTTTCCTTCCCCGTCTTCACCCTCAGAAGTTCTGCAATTTCAGCGCTGGGACGCTCACGGGCAGCCATGCGCTATATAAGACCTAAATTTCATTTCATTTCATTTCATTATGCACTCTGCACTCTTCACTCCCTATGCACTCTGCACTCCCTATGCACTCTTCACTATGCACTCCCTATGCACTCTGCACTCCCTATGCACTCTTCACTCTGCACTCCCTATGCACTCACTCCCTATGCACTCTGCACTCCCTATGCACTCTGCACTCCCTATGCACTCTGCACTCCCTATGCACTCTGCACTCCCTATGCACTCTGCACTATGCACTCCCTATGCACTCTGCACTATGCACTCCCTATGCACTCTGCACTCCCTATGCACTCTGCACTCCCTATGCACTCTGCACTCCCTATGCACTCTGCACTCCCTATGCATTCTGCACTCCCTATGCACTCTGCACTCCCTATGCACTCTGCACTCCCTATGCACTCTGCACTCCCTATGCACTCTGCACTCCCTATGCACTCTGCACTATGCGCTCCCTATGCACTCTGTACTCCCTATGCACTCTGCACTCCCTATGCACTATGCACTCCCTATGCACTCTGCACTCCCTATGCACTATGCACTCCCTATGCACTATGCACTCCCTATGCACTCTGCACTCCCTATGCACTCTGCACTCCCTATGCACTCTGCACTCCCTATGCACTCTGCACTCCCTATGCACTCTGCACTCTTCACTCCCTATGCACTTTGCACTCCCTATGCACTCTGCACTCTGCACTCCCTATGCACTCTGCACTATGCACTCCCTATGCACTCTGCACTATGCACTCCCTATGCACTCTGAACTCCCTATGCACTCTGCACTCCCTATGCACTCTGCACTCCCTATGCACTCTGCACTCCCTATGCACTCTGCACTCTTCACTCCCTATGCACTCTGCACTCTTCACTCCCTATGCACTCTGCACTCCCTATGCACTCTGCACTCTTCACTCCCTATGCACTCTGCACTCCCTATGCACTCTGCACTCTGCACTCCCTATGCACTCTGCACTCCCTATGCACTCTGCACTCCCTATGAATTCTGCACTCCCTATGCATTCTGCACTCCCTATGCACTCTGCACTCCCTATCTATCTATCTATCTATCTATCTATACGGAATTTGTTAAGCGCACGGTCACCCAGGGGTTTCATGGCGCTGAAGAAAACAGATGGTAGATGGTAAGTGAGGGGGCAGATGGTGTAGTGCTCTAACCGTACGCTTGTTTGAATAGCCAGGTCTTCAAGGCTCGTCTGAACTCTGTCAGCTTGGTACAGCTCCGGATGGACAAGGGAAATGAGTTCCAGGTCTTTGGGGCGAGATATGCAAAGCTGGATCCGCCGAGTCGTTTCTTTTTAAAAGTCGGCACCGTGAGGAGGGACAGATGGGTAGAGCGAAGCTCGCGGGTAGGTTCATATTTGTTAATGAGTTGGTTAACGAACCTGGGGCTCTTTCCGTGAAGAGCCTTGAAGATTATGCAGCATGTCTTAAAAGTGATCCGATGGGTAATGGGAAGCCAATGGAGGGAGGCCAACAAAGGTTTGGCTGACTTCCTGCGATTGCTCTTGAATATTAATCTGGCTGCTTGATTTTGAGCAATCTGCAGGCGTTTAACGATGGTGAGGGGGAGGCCCAGGTAGGTAGAATTAGAGAAATCTAACCGCGAGAGAACCAATGCGAGCACCACCTGGATGAGAGCAGAGTGGGTCAGCAGATGAGCGATTTTTTTAATCTTTCTTAACTGAAAGAAGCAGGAGGAGATCACAGTTCCGACCTGGGTCTTCAGTGAGAGATCGGCGCTAAGAGTGACCCCGAGGCTTTTGGCTGACTGGGAGGGGGATGGAGGTGTGCCCAACGAGGATGGCCAAAAGTGGGGCCCCCAACTGAGTGCGCTGTTACTAGGTGTTAGACGGGGACCCTGAGGGTCGGCCGGGTACTGAGGGAGAGATCCCCGAGGGGGACCGTCTCCGGCGATCGTACCGACAAGTCACCTCCCTCCCCACAAACAGGCACCACACCAAGTCGAGTTCAATACTTTATATAAGGTTCGTAAGGCAAGGATATCAGCGATACAGGATATCTCGGACCCGGGGGTCCTCTCACTTCTAGTCTTTGTAGGGAAAGGGGGTAGCGGGACAGTCTTGGTACCGGATCGGTACAGGTAGTGGTAAGAGGCGAGCTCACAATCCTCGAGCTGGAGTGTCTGTGGATCGGGCCGCGGCAGCGCCAGCAGGCCAAGATGATAGTCTCACAAGGCAGAGGGCCGCGGCAGCGCCAGCAGGCCGAGTCGATGGTTTCACGAGGCAGAGGGCCGCGGCAGCGCCAGCAGGCCAAGACGATGGTTTCACGAGGCAGAGGGCCGCGGCAGCGCCAGCAGGCCAAGACGATGGTTTCACGAGGCAGAGGGCCGCGGCAGCGCCAGCAGGCCAAGACGATGAGTTCTTCTCGGGTCTCTCGACTCCAGGATACAACTGGCTTCCTGGTCTGGCCCTGCCCCAGTTATAGGTCTGGTCCCCTTTGATGTCCGGACCCTCGCGCCTGGGGGGCCGGGAGGTCCGGGATGAGGGAGTCCAGACACCCAGCAGGGGGGTGGAGCCAGTGCCCAGGGCGGCCTGGGGTGATCGACACCTGGCGGAGGAGAGCCGTTGACGATTCCTTTCTCCCATTGACTCGCCAAGTGGTCACTCTGCCTCCTGGGGGGAGGTTGGTGCCTCGATGTCGGGCCCGGCCGGGCCCAGGGTGAGGGTCGAGTTGAGGCCACGCGGCCTCGTGCTGCAGTGCCCCAAGATGGCGGCTGGGCCGAGGCCGTGGTGTGGATGGTGACCCGGGCCAGCTGGGTCCGGAGCTGGTGTCTTGTGGGTGAGGGATTGCAGTGTACTTTGGGTGGTCGTCGGGGACTCTGGCTGGGGATGCAGGGGGAGCCAGGGTCCAGGTCCCCTTGCGGGGAGGGGGGCAGCCCGACCATGCGGCCTGTCCAACATGCGTCCCCCCCAGCTGAAGGCGGGGAGAGTCAGCCATCTTCCTGGGGACTCTCCTCGCTGAGGCGGAAAAAGCGTGACAGGCCGTCGGCGTTGGCGTGGTCCTGGCCTGGACGATGTTCTACCGTGAAGTCCATCCCCTGCAGGGAGATGGACCAGCGCAACAGCTTCGGGTTCTCCCCCCGCATTTGCATCAGCCATTGCAGGGGTCGGTGGTCTGTTTGCACCCGGAAGTGGGTGCCGAAGAGGTAGGGCCGGAGCTTCTTGAGTGCCCAGACTACGGCGAAGGCCTCCCTCTCAATGGTGCTCCAGCGCTGTTCTCGGGGCAGCAGGCGTCTGCTGATGTAGGCCACTGGTTGGTCGACCCCTTCGGCGTTGAGTTGGGAGAGGACGGCCCCCACACCATGATCGGAGGCGTCCGTCTGCACAATGAATTCCCGGCTGTAGTCTGGAGCCTGGAGCACGGGGGCCGTGCACATGGCGGCCTTCAGTCTCTCGAAGGCCGATTGGCAGTCCGGGGTCCAGTTGACGGTTTTGGGGCCCTTCTTGGAGGTGAGCTCTGTGAGGGGCCCCATGATGCTGCCATAGTCCTTCACGAACCGCCGGTAGTATCCGGTGAGCCCCAGGAAGGCCCGGACCTCCGTTTGGGTCGTAGGGGGTCGCCAGGCCTGGATGGCAGCAATCTTGAGTTGGAGAGGGGCCACCAGCCCGCTTCCCACTTGGTGTCCCAGGTAGGTCACGGACCCTTGGCCAACCTGGCACTTGCTGGCCTTGATGGTGAGCCCGGCTTGCTGGAGGGCGTGTAGAACCTCCCGCAGGTGGCGGAGGTGGTCGGTCCACTGGTGGCTGTACACAGCAATGTCGTCCAGGTAGGCGGCGCTGAAGTCTTCCAGGCCCGCCAGTACCTGGTTTACCAGCCGTTGGAACGTTGCCGGGGCGTTTTTCATGCCGAAGGGCATTACTTTAAAGTGGTAGTGCCCGTCCGGGGTAGAGAAGGCGGAACGTTCTTGGGCCCTAGGGGTGAGGGCGATCTGCCAGTAGCCCGCTGTTAGGTCGAAGATGCTCAGGTAGCGGGCGGCCCCCATCCGGTCAATTAGCTCATCTGCCCGGGGGATGGGATGAGCGTCGGTCCTGGTAACTGCATTCAGCCCCCGATAGTCCACGCAGAACCGGAGCTCAGGGGCAACGCCCGGGGCGGCTGCTTTGGGAACCAGGACGACTGGGCTCGCCCAGGGGCTGTCTGAGTGTTCGATCACTCCCAGGGTCAGCATTTTGGACACCTCGGTCTGGATGCAGTTGCGCACCCGATCGGGTACGCGGTACGCCCGGTGTCGAATAGGAGGGCTGTCCCCGGTGTCCACATCGTGAAGGCACCAGGGGGTGACTCCGGGGGTGAGGGAGAACAGGGAGGCGAACCGCCTCAGGAGCGTTTGGCAGTCTTGGCGTTGCTCCGGGGACAGGGCCTCGGAGAGCTGGACCCCTTCCACTGAGCCATCCCGTTCGAGGACCCTCAGTAAGTCCGGAAGGGGTTCGGAGTCTTCTTCTGTCCCATTATCGGTAGCCATCAGGAGGCTGAGTTCGGATCGCACAAAATGGGGTTTGAGCCTGTTGGCATGGAGGACCCGTAGGGGGTTCCGGGCAGTCTCCATGTCGATTAAATAGGTGACGGGCCCCTTGCGTTCGATCACCTTGAAGGGCCCGGACCATCTGTCTTGGAGTGCACAGGGTTCAACCGGGGACATCACCCAGACCTGTTGTCCTGGTTCGAACTCAATGGAGGACGAGTGCTGATCGTACCACCTCTTCATGTCCTCCTGACTGGCCTCGAGATTGGCTTTGGCGGTGTCTCGGAACCGCCGGGTCTGGTTGCGGAGAGCCAGGAGGTACCTGTAGATGTCCGGGGGAGTTTTCTGGGGGGGCTGCTCCCAACCTTCCTTGACTAGGCTGAGGGGGCCCCGGACGGGGTGCCCGTACAGGAGTTCAAATGGGCTGAAACCGAGGGATTTCTGCGGGACCTCCCGATAGGCAAACAGGAGGCATGGAAGTAGCACGTCCCACTGGCGTCGAAGGGGTTCTTCTAGGCCCATAATCATTCCCTTGAGGGTGCGGTTGAACCTCTCAACCAGTCCGTTTCCTTGCGGGTGATAGGGGGTCGTGAATTTGTAGGTGACCCCGCATTGTTGCCAGAGAGACTTCATATATTTGGAGATAAAGTTCGTGCCCCTGTCACTGACGACCTCCCGGGGGAACCCCACCCGGGAGAAGATCCCCATCAGAGCTCGGCCCACCACGGGGGCCGTCACAGTCCGAAGAGGGATGGCCTCGGCGTAGCGGGTGGCGTGGTCTACTAGGACCAGGATGAACCGGTGTCCTTGGGCTGTTCGAGGGTCGAGGGGCCCCACAATGTCTATTCCCACTCGTTCAAACGGGGTGGTGACGACCGGAAAGGGTTGTAAAGGTGCTTTGATTTTTCGGCCACTTTTTCCGCTGGCCTGGCAGGTGGGGCAGGCCTTGCAGTGGTTGGTGACATCCTTTCGCATTTGGGGCCAGAAAAAATGGGTCACCAGGCGGTCGTAGGTTTTATCCTGTCCCAGGTGTCCGGCAAGGGGGACATCGTGGGCTAAGTTCAGGAGGAAGTCTCGGAAGCGAAGGGGCACCACCAGCACCCGACTGGCTCCTAGTTCTGCAATTTTCTGCTCGCTGTAGAGCAGGTCTTGGTCCCAGTAGATCCAGTGGGCCCCCGAGGTATCCCCTGTGCTCTGGGCCAGGGCTTGCTGCCGGAGTCCTTCGAGAGAGGGACATGTTTTCTGTTCGGCCCGGAATTGTTCCTGAGTGGGGCCTCCCTCCTGACGCCATTGTGCCAGGTCAGGGACGTCCCGAAGCTGGTCGGATCCTTCTTCTGTTTGGGTCGAGGGACTGGCTTCTGGGGCGGCCTTCATGTGGTCGTAGGATGTCATCAGCTGGTCCGGGAGTTGCAGCAGGGCGTCCCGCCCTTCGTTGACAAACCTCCCCCATAATCCGGCTCCCCAGTCGCTTCGGGGAATCCGGTGGGAGGTCATTGCCACCTCATAGGCTTTAAACCACTGCTGTATATCATCGTTCTTGTGGTATTCCCGGATGACATCTTTGGGGATGTGAACCTTGGGCTCGGTAGAGGCAGGCAGGGTCGGTCTTTCGGGGAGCCCGAGGTCTTTATTCTGTTTCTGGATCTCCAGTTCTTTGAGATTGCGCTCATGTTCGTACGCTAGTTTCTTTTCCTCTAGCTCTCTCTGTTTTTGCTTCTCTTCTCGCTCCTCTCGGAGCCGTAAGTGTTCCAGAGTTATTTTTTGTTCCGCCAGCTTGAGTTCCCCATCCAAGCGAAGTCGGGCTAGTTCTAACTCGTGGAGTCTGCTTTTTTCTCTTTCTCGGATCTCTTCCAGGGAGAGACCCGCTCTTCTTTCTTCAGTTGGTGCGGGGCTCGTCTCGGTTGTTTGTGTTCGGGGTACGGCCGTACCCGTTTCCGCCCAAGCTTCTAGGGCTCGTTTGAAGTCTTCCTTCGTGCTCAGACCTGTGGTTGGGAGACCAAGTTCTATGCAATATTGCTTCAGTTCTCGGTGGTTGTAGTCTTCCAATTTTTCCATCTGGAATTTCTCCGTTGTTCCGCTCTCTGTTGTCATGGTGGTCGTGTGCCGTGGGTCGAGTGACTTTCTGTACGATTATGCGTAGGTTCGGATCCCGCCGCTGCCACCAATGTTAGACGGGGACCCTGAGGGTCGGCCGGGTACTGAGGGAGAGATCCCCGAGGGGGACCGTCTCCGGCGATCGTACCGACAAGTCACCTCCCTCCCCACAAACAGGCACCACACCAAGTCGAGTTCAATACTTTATATAAGGTTCGTAAGGCAAGGATATCAGCGATACAGGATATCTCGGACCCGGGGGTCCTCTCACTTCTAGTCTTTGTAGGGAAAGGGGGTAGCGGGACAGTCTTGGTACCGGATCGGTACAGGTAGTGGTAAGAGGCGAGCTCACAATCCTCGAGCTGGAGTGTCTGTGGATCGGGCCGCGGCAGCGCCAGCAGGCCAAGATGATAGTCTCACAAGGCAGAGGGCCGCGGCAGCGCCAGCAGGCCGAGTCGATGGTTTCACGAGGCAGAGGGCCGCGGCAGCGCCAGCAGGCCAAGACGATGGTTTCACGAGGCAGAGGGCCGCGGCAGCGCCAGCAGGCCAAGACGATGGTTTCACGAGGCAGAGGGCCGCGGCAGCGCCAGCAGGCCAAGACGATGAGTTCTTCTCGGGTCTCTCGACTCCAGGATACAACTGGCTTCCTGGTCTGGCCCTGCCCCAGTTATAGGTCTGGTCCCCTTTGATGTCCGGACCCTCGCGCCTGGGGGGCCGGGAGGTCCGGGATGAGGGAGTCCAGACACCCAGCAGGGGGGTGGAGCCAGTGCCCAGGGCGGCCTGGGGTGATCGACACCTGGCGGAGGAGAGCCGTTGACGATTCCTTTCTCCCATTGACTCGCCAAGTGGTCACTCTGCCTCCTGGGGGGAGGTTGGTGCCTCGATGTCGGGCCCGGCCGGGCCCAGGGTGAGGGTCGAGTTGAGGCCACGCGGCCTCGTGCTGCAGTGCCCCAAGATGGCGGCTGGGCCGAGGCCGTGGTGTGGATGGTGACCCGGGCCAGCTGGGTCCGGAGCTGGTGTCTTGTGGGTGAGGGATTGCAGTGTACTTTGGGTGGTCGTCGGGGACTCTGGCTGGGGATGCAGGGGGAGCCAGGGTCCAGGTCCCCTTGCGGGGAGGGGGGCAGCCCGACCATGCGGCCTGTCCAACACTAGGGAGTACTAACTCAGTCTTTCCTGGGTTCAGCTTAAGGTGGTTCCGATCCATCCAGCTCTGAATGTGCAGCATGGTCTTTTGAAATTCCTCGACGGAGTCCGGGGAGTTGAGGGGAAATACCAGCTGCAAATCGTCTGCGTAGTTAAATATGAAGACTTTTCTGTTTTTCAGGGAGTGCAGTAGGGGTTTGAGATAAAGATTAAAAAGGAGGGGGGACAGTGAGGAGCCCTGTGGGACACCGCAAGTGGTTGGGAGTGTGGGGGCTGTGAAGTTCTCCAGCTTTACAGCCTGGGATCTGTCCGTCAGGAAGGACTTGATCCAAGAGAGAGCCGCACCGCTGAGGCCGGCTTGTTCGACACGATGTAAAAGTATGGTGTGGTCCACCGTGTCGAACGCGGCCGATAGGTCGAGCAGTACGAGGGCCTGATGGATTCCATTGTCGGCATTGGTCCTTAGGGTGTTCTGCACGGCGAGGATCACCGCCTCAGTGGAGTGTGCCTGGCGGAATCCCGCTTGGTTGGGTTCCAAATAATCTGATGTTTCGATGAAGTTGGATAAGCAGCTGGTTACGTAAGCTTCCAGTAGCTTTGCACCGTAAGGGAGAAGGGAAATGGGGCGGTAATTAGAGAGGTTGGAGGGATCGGCACCTGGTTTCTTAATAAGAGGGACCAGGGTGGCATTTTTGAAGGAATCGGGTACTATTCCTCGTGATAGGGAGGTGTTCAGAATAGGGAGTATGCCCTGGGGGAGTGCAGCATAGACTTCTTTCAGAATATGCGGGGGACACAGATCGTTGGGTGAACCCGATTTTACTCGGTTCATTAGCTCCAGTAATTTAGGTGGATCAATGGGGGGGATGTCCTGAAGAGTGTTAGGATTTCTACAGATATCCGGGTCGTCTGCTACAGCATAGTTGGTTTGAATGCTGTTTTTTATGATGTCAATCTTCTCCTTGAAGAAGTCATTAAGCAGGTTGCACATTGTTAGACGGGGACTCTGAGGGTCGGCCGAATACTGAGGGAGAGGTCCCCGAGGAGGACCGTCTCCGGCGATCGTACAGACAAGTCACCTCCCTCCCCACAAATAGGCACCACACCAGGTCGAGTTCAATACTTTATATAAGGTTCGTAAGGCAAGGATATTAGCGATACAGGATATCTTGGACCCGAGGGTCCTCTCACTTCTAGTCTCTGTAGGGAAAAGGGAGTAGCGGGACAGTCTTGGTACCGGGTCGGTACAGGGGGTGGCAAGAGGCGAGCTCGCAATCCTTGAGCTGGAGGGTCTGTGAGTCGGGCCGCGGCAGCGCCAGCAGGCCAAGACGATGGTTTCACAAGGCAGAGGGCCGCGGCAGCGCCAGCAGGCCAAGACGATGGTTTCACGAGGCAGAGGGCCGCGGCAGCGCCAGCAGGCCAAGACGATGGTTTCACGAGGCAGAGGGCCGCGGCAGCGCCAGCAGGCCAAGACGATGGTTTCACGAGGCAGAGGGCCGCGGCAGCGCCAGCAGGCCAAGACGATGGTTTCACGAGGCAGAGGGCCGCGGCAGCGCCAGCAGGCCAGTCACGGATGAGTTCTTCTCGGGTCTCTCGACTCCAGGATACAACTCCCTTCCTGGTCTGGCCCTGCCTCAGTTATAGGTCTGGTCCCCTTTGATGTCCGGACCCTCGCGCCTGGGGGCCGGGAGGTCCGGGATGAGGGAGTCCAGACACCCAGCAGGGGGGTGGAGCCAGCGCCCAGGGCGGCCTGGGGTGATCGACACCTGGTGGAGGAGAGCCGTTGACGATTCCTTCTCCCATTGACTCGCCAAGTGGTCACTCTGCCTCCTGGGCGGAGGTTGGTGCCTCGATGTCGGGGCCGGCCGGGCCCAGGGTTAGGGTCGAGTTGAGGCCACGCGGCCTCGTGCTGTAGTACCCACAATGGCGGCTGGGCCGAGGCCGGGGTGTGGATGGTGACCCGGGCCAGCTAGGTCCGGAGCTGGTGTCTTGTGGTGGAGGGATTGCAGGGTACTTCGGGTGGTCGCCGGGGACTCTGGTTGGGGATTCAGGGAGAGCCAGGGTCCGGGTCCCGTTGCGGGGAGGGTGGACAGCCCGACCATGCGGCCTGTCCAACATGCGTCCCCCCCAGCTGAAGGCGGGGAGAGTCAGCCATCTTCCTGGCGACTCTCCTCGCTGAGGCGGAAAAAGCGTGACTGTGGAAAATTAGTGCGTTTTGGTGAACATTATCTGCGCCATCTTGCCTCTTCCCCTGATGCCACACTTTTGTCGTGCGCGCCCGCCATTTTAAGATGCCCCGATCAGAACAAACCCTTTTGCATGCCGCTGGCCCCTGACATAGCCCTTTGCCTTCACTAAGCCTGCACGCTGACCACCCCCTGCTTGCACCTGCCTTGAGTCATAAACCCCTCTTCGGCGCTGCTCTGCCCCAGGCCCTCATCCTGTTCCCAGCGCGACACCTCCCTGCTTTCCTTTCATGATCTCCGGCCCTTAGATGCAAACCCCCTTTTTCCCCGTGTGCCCGTTTTGTCCTCCCCGTTCCCAAGCCGACACCCAGCTCTGCCGATACCATCCTTGCCCCTCCCCGTACAATAGAAAGCTTCCCCCATCAAAGAATCCCCGGGTTGATCAAAGCCCCCACCCCATGAGATCCGATCAAACTCCCCACATTCCGTGAATCGGCGGATTATCCAGCTGCGCGATGCTCATCACCTGTTGTGACTAGGGTGGGGACTTCAACTGTAAATGTGTGTGGGAACGGGCCCAAAGGGGAGTTCCGAGAATGTCTTTTCCGTACATCAAAGCTTTTACATGTATGTGTAATCTACAACAAAGTCATAAATGTGGGTATAAGAGGCCAGGCCTCAGAAATACAGTTAGAGCACCTCAGAACGATACCTTCTGTCCGTTTCGTTGTGTTCTCCTCCGGAGAGAATAAAAAAACCTTGTTTCCTGCTTTCCAGTCTCCAGCGCCTGCCTCTTCATTGATTTAAATAACTAGAGGGTCACAGAGGCAATACCGCCGGGCAAATATCGATTGTCCCCGACCCGATTGAACTTTTTACAATTGGCGTCCCAAGCGTGGGGCCCATCAGCGACTCGTGGATCCAGTGGGAGAGGTCCCGACGACAGAGTGAACGACTGCAACGATCGGGAGAGCTCTTGCCCAATAGACCCTCGTCTGGCAGCCGATCATCCGAACTTCACTAGTTCCGAACAGACCTCTCTCGAGTGATCTACGGTCCTGACTGGGAACCATCAGGAGTGCCGTGAGAAATACGAGAAAAAGAGGACGATCGGGCGCTGGATTCGGAAGACAAGAAACTGTCCACATGGTCCGGGTAAGGTCGTGTTGCCACGACAAGTTGCGAAAAAAAATTTGTTTTGATTGCTTGATTGTTCAAAATACTAGTATTGCTCTGTTTATTTTTATTTGGAGATTCACTGTCTGCAAACGGAGAAACAACAGGCTCTCTCTCCCTTTGCAAGCAGTGGAGGATAGGTAGGGTAGCAGCCGTGCTTGTTCTTTTTCTCCCCCACTCAATAATTGCTTGAAACTGAACTGTTGTTCACAAAACTATTGTTTCCTGGAGATTCCCTGTCTGCAAGCAGGGAAGAGACCACCCTTTTTGCAGATAGTGAAAAGGGTAGGTAACGCAGATCTTTGCGGACCTACTCATTCTCCCCATTGTTATTTATTGGTCGTTTGGTTTTATATTTTTTTTGATCCATGAGGTATTCACTACCTGCAAACAACGTAGAATAGAAATATTCTGTCTAGTCTTTGCACCTAGTGATAAGATAGGCAGTGCTGACTTTTTAGTCCCTCGTTACGAGCCGTCATGTCTGTCTTCTCCCCACTGATAAATAGCCTGTTTAGCCCGGACCGGGTGTTAGAGGTGGACCATATAGCTCCACTAGAAGGCACCCCTAATAAGGACATGTTCATAAACTATGGGTTAGTCACCATAGCTTATAATAAATTATGGCACAGGTATACCGAAGATAGCCAAGACAAACAGTGGCCACTGGCAGGATCCTTTGACCTTGATAAAATAGAAACGTTAGAAATAGCCCTTCGAAATAATAAGACGACGCCAATTATGCTCGACAGTCTCGGTATGTGGCGCAGAGAGGCTACGAAACGACAGAGAAAAGACGAGGATAAACCAAGTAGGGAAATATACCGACAGGACAACCCCAGGACACCGCTACCCACAACTTATCCCCCGACACTATGCAAAGGACGACCAGACTTAGGGTCAGACCAATGCGCTTTTTGTAGGTATGTCGGACACTGGAAAGCCCAATGCCCGACTCTACTGAGCGTGAGTAAAGGCAAAGGGCCGACAAGAACGACAGACCGACAGTACGAGAAAAGGCGCGAGACAGAGAAGAACCCGACTTACATAGACAGACCAGACAGAACCACCACGTTTGATTATGCCCGATGGCACAGATTTCGCCAGGAAAATCTCAGCGGCATGCTCAAGTTCTCCTAGGTCGGGCAATGTCAAGACGGGAACCCAGCCTCGTTTAAAATTCACAGACGGAAAGAGATAATTATGACCAATAACTGTTTTTATATTTGTCTTGGGTCTTTGTATGTCGTACTTGTACTGTCCCCCGTCTGAGTTTGTGTGTATGTAATGTACAAATCTGCGTCATCCCTCTACACGTGTTTCCGTGTTACTCGACCTCTGTTAGCAGAAACTTAGCATAAAAGCAACCTGGAAAGAAAGAAATGGTAAAACAAAATCCGTAGACCATTAATAAACTTGAACTTTTAATTTAACACAACAAACAAGGAATAATAACGATAAACTGTAGAAAATGAAAGTCAAACAGAACATTCGCCCCCCCCCATTCTGGAACCTTCCAAAGTAGGGCAGGGTTACGGCTACGCCCAACCAACGGCAACCCATATAAGGCGAGCCCCGCCGCCAACTCTTGGTCAGGAAATCTTAACGTATGGGGGAGCCGGAGGAGAGGCAGGAGCCCGCAGCCTGGGCATTTGCAGGTAGTCCCGCCACATGTCTCCTTGGCCGGCCGCAACGGGCCTGGAAAGACTAAGGTAGTCCCGCCACATGTCCAGAGGAGAACGAGGCACCTCTTCCTTTTCTCTTCCGTCACAGCCGCAGCAGTCCTGGACGGCGGGATGTCCTGCACGTACCTCCACAACAATTTGTCCAAGTTGGGCTGGGAGGGAGAGGCGACGCGGACGAGCCTCTCCCACCTCCACCGGTAGGAGGTTTCCCAGCCCCCAGCCCGACGCCGAACATCCCCAGTCAGGCGATGGTGCCCATACTTGCGCAGCACCGAACGTACAATGGTGGCACCCCAGTATTTGTGCAGCACCGAACGTACAATGGTGGCTCTTGGGGAACACCGGATGTGGAGAGGCCTTCATGCGGGGCGATGAAAAGGAGCGGCATGGAGTGCACCGGGAGAAGGAGACGATGTGAACGAGTCTCCCTCGCCCCCCCAGGTGGGGGCATCACAGCTGCACCCCAGCTGAACGTCCCGCTCTCACAAAACAGGGACCTCTTCCTTTCACTCCGAAGGGTCTCTTCCATTCTTGCAAACTCGACGAGAGTGGCCCCTGTAGGGCCTCAAAATGGCGTCTGGATCCGCTGGAAGGCGGGCCCCGGCCACTAGAGTAACTTTGGCCAGCCGTATAACTCGAACATTTGTCCCATGGAGCACGAGCCCCCATCTCCGACAGCATCTCCGCAGCCTTGAAGATCATACAAAGGTCCCCGGCGGAACCTTCGGCCTTTGCAGGTTTCCGGTAAGGGACGGCTGCCTCGATCGCCAACGAAACAAACATGACATTGCCACACCTTCTGTTAGCGTGAATTCTAGAACTGCCGAAAAGGACTCTGGTCCAAACTGCCAGTAATGGAAACATTTCCCCCTGATGCTGCTTCCGGACTGTGCCGGCCCCGCCCAAAAATGGCGCTGGTATCAATCGGAACTTACGAACACCTCGTGGTGTTCCTTCGCACTAATATAAACTTGATGTTCTGAGATTTTATATGATCCTTTGTACACTTGGCTAGAAAAGACGAAGAGAACTCACTCGACGAATAGTGTGAAAAGATCCCCGTTACAAATGTTGATTACGAATGTACAATGTATTATATTTTTATAACTGGTGTAAACCCCATTTACGACGCACACGTACGGTATGCATATAGGAAATCTGATTACAACTGTTATGATTATGCTTCTAAATTATGAAAATATATGCCCCCGAACCCCCAGCCAATTAATAGACGTTTTAGTCTCTTACAAATGAATGAGTAAAACTTTCCGATGTTTTTATTGTTGCAAACGACACCCCCCACTGTACGCACTTTAGCCATTGCCACGACCGACCAAATACGACCGCACCCTCATAATCCATATGCTGAAATGATTTTGCAAAATAAAGTCTTTGAAACTATGGACGGGTATTGCATGCTTTATTTTAAAACAATATGGGATGGGTGGGAAAGTTCTTTTCTGTGCACCCTACTCTGCTCTCTCTTTAAGGTTAAAAGAAGATGGTTGCCCAGCCCTGGAGGACGGATCGGATCGACAACACGACACTCCGCCTTCAAAGTACGCGACTGACTCATGAACTCTCGCGTAGAGGAAGACCTTGACTTCCAAGGATGGGTAAAACGAATGGTGTAAATGAGGGAATGTAAAAGGAGGGTGAAATGAAATAATGTAAATATTATAAAGTACAGCGTTCCAAAGTAGCAGGGACCCAAGAACCGAAGAACTTTAGAACGCCACGGCGTCGAAAGAGGTTTAAGGATCCCGATAGTGAGATATATCCTTTGACTAGATACCTCGCACTAGGCACCTCTGGTTTCCTTTTTATGTTTCCCCGCACACGCCCTACATGAACACACTACCCCCCCTCGACTCCGTAAACCATATCCCCGGGGACCCTGCCCCAAGGAGGAAAAGACGAGTAAGAGGTAAGTAAAGGACTTATGAATCCATGTATTTGAATGCGCGCGAATGCTGTCTCCCCCACCCCCCCCTTTTTTCCTCCTTCTGCAGGTTACATCAGAGATTACAGCTGAGGTGTGGCGAAGATCTGAGACCTTGCCATGTCTAAATACACGAAACGGACTAGCGCCGCAGGGTGGTGTCTAAGCACGCCTGCAAACTACTCACGTATCGAACAAACCCGAAAAATTAGCACAACCTGATAAAAAGTGATCACCCTTAAACCAGACCGGACGAATGAACCCATGTCACGTATGATGTGAAACTATGAGGGAATGTGTGTGTGTGTGACTGAGGCGTTGGCCCAACTGGTCGAAGGACCGAGAATGCGAGAAAGTGCGACAACATGATACCTCCTTTTTTCTTTCCTTTTTCTCGAGGCACGTCCCCTCTACCCTGTCTAATGCTCAAACTGCATGATTACAAGATTCTAACGCAGACTCGTGAATGCCCTTTACTGTGTAATGCACTAAATAGCCTTTCTTGAATACACTGCCACCCTCTCTGTTGCACGTGTACTATTTAGCCTGCCGTTGCACTCTCTCTCTCTCTCTCTCTCTCTCTCTCTCTCTCTCTCTCTCTCTCTCTCTCTCTCTCTCTCTCTCTCTCTCTCTCTCTCTCTCTCTCTCTATTTCTGCACTCCCACTCTTCCGAGTGGTTAGCCCCGAAATTGGCAGATTGCCACCCCTAGCACACCACCTAATTGGCTTCAAATACCGTCAGTATTTGCACAAAAACTTGTCTCTAATACAATCACCCTGAAGCCGCGTCATTACCTCTCCTTTTCCGCTAGAAGTCAATGAACCCAGGTTGGGCCGTAAGGGAAAGGACAGGTAAGACGACAGAGGTTCCCTAATCTGACCCGAAATAAGGGAACTACATGTCAAACGGCTCCTATAGTATAAAACAAGGACCTCAGAATACGCGACCCTCCCCTCCCCGAATTGTCGCAATACCCAAACCGGAAAAGTGACCACCCCCGTTACCTCCCCTGTCTATGTCCCTGGTTGTTTCCCATAAAACCCCTGTCCTTCCTAGTTAAGTAACCGGGCTGTAAAAGGTTACGTAGGACCCAGAATGATGTTTTACAAGGTTAACAGACTAGACCAAGGTAAAGAAATCATCAAAATGAACCCCGCAGTAGTTGAAAAGCAGGATGCACCGATAGAAAGGAAATGTTTAGCCATGTTCGTCTCTCAGCAAAATACCTGTGTAGTACCATGTTGACGACTCACTGTACCCTTTTGTAAATGTGAAACTCTAGAGAACGGCATATCTTTGCCAGATTTGTCTCCCAAAGGTGGGTTACCATCAGATGAACTGTCATGCCTGTAGTAAATAATTATGAAGGAAAGTCATAGTAAATCCAACAGGTCCGCCACCGGTCATTCATATGCCAGTTGTGAACATTAAATATAACGGACATTTTCATTCTTTGCCTGGAGCTGGGAGAGAAATAGACTTTTTGATTATCTTGATCTGCAAATTTTCTAAAGACTGTCTTTTCAAACTTGTTTAAGGGTACTGCTGTTGGAGGAGAGAAGGACCGGATGTGGGAGCACGAGGCCCGGCTGCAGACTAAGGAACACCTGCGACATTAGCCAAGGCGAGACCACGACTGAAAAGAGCTGCAGGACGAGGCACTGTTTTCGACAGCATGAAAAGAAAGGGTCGACCTGATGCCCCTGCTCGACGTCCAGTGCCTGTCGACAAGTCCCCGCTCTCTGAATTCCGTCACACGCCCGCCTATTTGAAGTCTCTCGTTCCCCTAGTTTGTTCCCAATTTGGCCTTGCTCCATCCCCCTTTTTCCTCTGACCTACCCTATGGACTGTTTTGAACGCTCTTCTTCCATCGGAACTTTCTGACAATCACCTCAAAGGACACAGGGCGAAAAGGACCTTTCCGACCAGAAACGCGAGGAAAGGGTCGTGCCCTGCAACGCAGAACTTAGAACAGAGCTGGACTTGTAGCTCCACCGCCGGTGCTCAACAGCGCCAACGAAAGACCACAAAGAACAATGAGAACTCATAAAACTTCGAACATTTGACATCCTCAATCACCGTTTTTTTATGCCTCATTTCTCTCCCAGCCGCCATTGTATTGATCCTGCTCCAATCCGAATCTGAAATATGTATTAACCTGCCAGTTCACGTTATGATATGTACTTGCTGCTCGCCGTTTTTGTATTTCATTCCTATGACTTTCCTGCTGAACAAATTTATCAAAGTTTATCAAATAGGTGCACCTCCTAAAAAAACTAGAAACCTCAAAATGTATTGTTTACAACTCTTTTTCATCTAGGGTTCCTACCGTTTTCTTTCTCATGCTCACCACAGTAGAACCGAATAGAAAATGAACCAGCAAGATGTCTTGAATATGTTAAAGGGAGGACTGTGGAAAATTAGTGCGTTTTGGTGAACATTATCTGCGCCATCTTGCCTCTTCCCCTGATGCCACACTTTTGTCGTGCGCGCCCGCCATTTTAAGATGCCCCGATCAGAACAAACCCTTTTGCATGCCGCTGGCCCCTGACATAGCCCTTTGCCTTCACTAAGCCTGCACGCTGACCACCCCCTGCTTGCACCTGCCTTGAGTCATAAACCCCTCTTCGGCGCTGCTCTGCCCCAGGCCCTCATCCTGTTCCCAGCGCGACACCTCCCTGCTTTCCTTTCATGATCTCCGGCCCTTAGATGCAAACCCCCTTTTTCCCCGTGTGCCCGTTTTGTCCTCCCCGTTCCCAAGCCGACACCCAGCTCTGCCGATACCATCCTTGCCCCTCCCCGTACAATAGAAAGCTTCCCCCATCAAAGAATCCCCGGGTTGATCAAAGCCCCCACCCCATGAGATCCGATCAAACTCCCCACATTCCGTGAATCGGCGGATTATCCAGCTGCGCGATGCTCATCACCTGTTGTGACTAGGGTGGGGACTTCAACTGTAAATGTGTGTGGGAACGGGCCCAAAGGGGAGTTCCGAGAATGTCTTTTCCGTACATCAAAGCTTTTACATGTATGTGTAATCTACAATAAAGTCATAAATGTGGGTATAAGAGGCCAGGCCTCAGAAATACAGTTAGAGCACCTCAGAACGATACCTTCTGTCCGTTTCGTTGTGTTCTCCTCCGGAGAGAATAAAAAAACCTTGTTTCCTGCTTTCCAGTCTCCAGCGCCTGCCTCTTCATTGATTTAAATAACTAGAGGGTCACAGAGGCAATACCGCCGGGCAAATATCGATTGTCCCCGACCCGATTGAACTTTTTACATGACAGGCCGTCGGCGTTGGCGTGGTCCTGGCCTGGACGATGTTCCACCGTGAAGTCCATCCCCTGCAGGGAGATGGACCAGCGCAACAGCTTCGGGTTCTCCCCCCGCATTTGCATCAGCCATTGCAGGGGTCGGTGGTCTGTTTGCACCCGGAAGTGGGTGCCGAAGAGGTAGGGCCGGAGCTTCTTGAGTGCCCAGACTACGGCGAAGGCCTCCCTCTCAATGGTGCTCCAGCGCTGTTCTCGGGGCAGTAGGCGTCTGCTGATGAAGGCCACTGGTTGGTCGACCCCTTCGGGGTTGAGTTGGGAGAGGACGGCCCCCACACCATGATCGGAGGCGTCCGTCTGCACAATGAATTCCCGGCTGTAGTCGGGAGCCTGGAGCACGGGAGCCGTGCACATGGCGGTCTTTAATTTCTCGAAGGCCGATTGGCAGTCCGGGGTCCAGTTGACTGTTTTGGGGCTCTTCTTGGAGGTGAGCTCTGTGAGGGGCCCCACGATGCTGCCATAGTCCTTCACGAACCGCCGGTAGTATCCGTTGAGCCCCAGGAAGGCCCGGACCTCCGTTTGGGTCGTAGGGGGTTGCCAGGCCTGGATGGCAGCAATCTTGAGCTGGAGAGGGGCCACCAGCCCGCTTCCCACTTGGTGTCCCAGGTAGGTCACGGACCCTTGGCCAACCTGGCACTTGCTGGCCTTGATGGTGAGCCCGGCTTGCTGGAGGGCGTGTAGAACCTCCCGCAGGTGGCGGAGGTGGTCGGTCCACTGGTGGCTGTACACCGCAATGTCGTCCAGGTAAGCGGCGCTGAAGTCTTCCAGGCCCACCAGTACCTGGTTCACCAGCCGTTGGAACGTTGCCGGAGCGTTTTTCATGCCGAAGGGCATTACTTTAAAGTGGTAGTGCCCGTCCGGGGTAGAGAAGGCGGAACGTTCTTGTGCCCTAGGGGTGAGGGCGATCTGCCAGTAGCCCGCTGTTAGGTCGAAGATGCTCAGGTAGCGGGCGGCCCCCATCCGGTCAATTAGCTCATCTGCCCGGGGGATGGGGTGAGCGTCGGTCCTGGTAACTGCATTCAGCCCCCGATAGTCCACGCAGAACCGGAGCTCAGGGGCAACGCCCGGGGCGGCCGCCTTGGGAACCAGGACGACTGGGCTTGCCAAGGGGCTGTCTGAGGGTTCGATCACTCCTAGGGTCAGCATTTTGGACACCTCGGTCTGGATGCAGGCGCGCACCCGGTCTGGTACGCGGTACGCCCGGTGTCGAATAGGAGGGCTGTCCCCGGTGTCCACATCGTGAAGGCACCAGGGGGTGACTCCGGGTGTGAGGGAGAACAGGGAGGCGAACCGCCTCAGGAGGGCTTGGCAGTCTTGGCGTTGCTCCGGGGACAGGGCCTCGGAGAGCTGGACCCCTTCCACTGAGCCATCCCGCTCGAGGGTCCTCAGTAAGTCTGGAAGGGGTTCGGAGTCTTCTTCCGTCCCGTTATCGGTAGCCATCAGGAGGCTGAGTTCGGATCGCACAAAATGGGGTTTGAGCCTGTTGGCATGGAGGACCCGTAGAGGGTTCCGGGCCGTCTCCATGTCGATTAAATAGGTGACGGGCCCCTTGCGTTCGATCACCTTGAAGGGTCCGGACCATTTGTCTTGGAGTGCACAGGGTTCAACCGGGGACATCACCCAGACCCGTTGTCCTGGTTCGAACTCAATGGAGGATGCGTGCTGATCGTACCATCTCTTCATGTCCTCCTGACTGGCCTCGAGATTGGCTTTGGCGGTTTCTCGGAACCGCCGGGTCTGGTTGCGGAGAGCCAGGAGATACCTGTAGATGTCCGGGGGAGTTTTCTGGGGAGGCTGCTCCCAACCTTCCTTGACTAGGCTGAGGGGGCCCCGGACGGGGTGCCCGTACAGGAGTTCAAATGGGCTGAAGCCGAGGGATTTCTGCGGGACCTCCCGATAGGCAAACAGGAGGCATGGAAGTAGCACGTCCCACTGGCGTCGAAGGGGTTCCTCTAGGCCCATAATCATTCCCTTGAGGGTGCGGTTGAACCTCTCGACCAGTCCGTTTCCTTGCGGGTGATAGGGGGTCGTGAATTTGTAGGTGACCCCGCATTGTTGCAAGAGAGACTTCATATATCTGGAGATAAAGTTCGTGCCCCTGTCGCTGACGACCTCCCGGGGGAACCCCACCCGGGAGAAGATCCCCATCAGGGCTCGGCCCACCACGGGGGCCGTCACAGTCCGAAGAGGGATGGCCTCGGGATAGCGGGTGGCGTGGTCTACTAGGACCAGGATGAACCGGTGTCCTTGGGCTGTTCGGGGGTCGAGGGGCCCCACAATGTCTATTCCCACTCGTTCGAACGGGGTGGTGACGACAGGAAAGGGTTGTAAAGGTGCTTTGATTTTTCGGCCACTTTTTCCGCTGGCCTGGCAGGTGGGGCAGGCCCTGCAGTGGTTGGTGACATCCTTTCGCATTTGAGGCCAGAAAAAATGGGTCACCAGGCGGTCGTAGGTTTTATCCTGTCCCAGGTGTCCGGCAAGGGGGACATCGTGGGCTAAGTTCAGGAGAAAGTCTCGGAAGCGAAGGGGCACCACCAGTACCCGACTGGCTCCTAGTTCTGCAATTTTCTGCTCGCTGTAGAGCAGGTCTTGGTCCCAGTAGATCCAGTGGGCCCCCGAGGTATCCCCCGTGCTCTGGGCCAGGGCTTGCTGCCGGAGTCCTTCGAGAGAGGGACATGTTTTCTGTTCGGCCTGGAATTGTTCCTGAGTGGGGCCTCCCTCCTGACGCCATTGTGCCAGGTCAGGGACGTCCCGAAGCTGGTCGGATCCTTCTTCTGTTTGGGTCGGGGGACTGGCTTCTGGGGCGGCCCCCTCTGGGATGAGCGCGGGAGGAGGTTCCGGCCACTCGGGCTCTTCTAGACTGGGGACCGCGCGGGCGGTCATGGACCGGGTCGTGACGCAGACCCATTCGGGGAGGCCGAGCATCCCCAGGTGTTCCCTCCGTTCGACAGCTGCCCAGGGAGAGCTTTCGAGGTCGTTTCCTAGGAGGCAATCCACGGGGGCCTCATCGCGGACCGTTACCTTTAACATCCCTGTTACTCCTCCCCACTCGAAGGGGACGCAGGCCATGTGGCATAGACTTTCGGAATTGTCTGCTGATCGGACAGGGCAAAGAAGGTTCGGCAGGATTTGGTCGGGAGTGACAAGGTGGCGTCGGACCGCCGTTACACTGGCCCCGGTGTCGCGGAGGGCTTCCGCCCGGCGGCCATTAATGTTGACCCACTGACTGTACTTCTGCGTGTTGGCGGGAAGGGGGGCCCGCGGAATCATCTCTCTCTCCCCCAAGCAGACCAGCGCCATGGCGGCTGGTGCCCACTCAGAGGGGTCGGTCTCGTTCTCTTCTTGGTCTTCCGGGATTAGTTCTTCCCCTAGGGCGGCCGCTGCGACCTGGCGAGGGGTAGTGTTCGGATTCTTTGGGCAGTTGGGATCACTGGCGTAGTGGCCGGGTCGCTGGCATCTGTGGCACATAACGTTGGCCCGGAAACCGGCCCGGATGGCTGGGCTCCCTCGGCCGACCGGGGTCGAGGGGCTGCTTGTGGGTGACAAGGGGCCGGGGTCTCTCCCCCGACTCTGGCCTCCTCCTCCTCCTTCTCCCCGGGGGCGATGGGGCCCTGGGTACGGTCTGGATGATTCGCTGGGTCCGTTCCGGCCAACTCGGGTGCTTTCCCACCGGTCGGCTTCGGCGGCGAGTTGTCGAGGTTCGGTTAGTTTACTGTCCAAGAGGTGTTGCCGGAGTTCCACGAAGCAGTTGTTCGACAGGTGCTCCCATACGATAAGGTCAAAAAGTTGTTCGTAGGTGGTCACTTTGTTGCCCTTGATCCACCCTTCGAAGGCTCGACTAAAGAAGTTCACGTACTCCACCCAGGTCGTACCCGGAATCCGTTTGCAGTCGCGGAACCGCTGGCGGTACATCTCGGGTGTGAGTCCGTATCGAGTGAGGAGGGCGGCCTTCATATGGTCGTAGGATGTCATCAGATGGTCCGGGAGTTGCAGCAGGGCGTCCCGCCCTTCGTTGACAAACCTCCCCCATAATCCGGCTCCCCAGTCGCTCCGTGGAATCCGGTGGGAGGTCATGGCCACCTCATAGGCTTTAAACCACTGCTGTATATCATCGTTCTTGTGGTACTCCCGGATGACATCTTTGGGGATGTGAACCTTGGGCTCGGTAGAGGCAGGCAGGGTCGGTCGTTCGGGGAACCCGAGTTCTTTATTCTGTTTCTGGATTTCCAGTTCCTTGAGATTGCACTCATGTTCGTACGCTAGTTTCTTTTCCTCTAGCTCTCTCTGTTTTTGCTTCTCTTCTCGCTCCTCTCGGAGCCGTAAGTGTTCCAGAGTTATTTTTTGTTCCGCCAGCTTGAGTTCTCCATCCAAGCGAAGTCGGGCTAGTTCTAATTCGTGGAGTCTGCTTTTTTCTCTTTCCCGGATCTCTTCCAGGGAGAGACCCGCTCTTCTTTCTTCAGTTGGAGCGGGGCTCGTCTCGGTTGTTCGTGTTCGGGGTACGGCCGTACCCGTTTCTGCCCAAGCTTCTAGGGCCCGTTTGAAGTCTTCCTTTGTGCTCAGACCTGTGGTTGGAAGGCCAAGTTCTATGCAATATTGCTTCAGTTCTCGGTGGTTGTAGTCTTCCAATTTTTCCATCTGGAATTTTTCCGTTGTTCCGCTCTCTGTTGTCATGGTGGTTGTGTGTCGTGGGGCGAGTGACTTTCTGTACGATTATGCGTAGGTTCGGATCCCGTCGCTGGCCACCAATGTTAGACGGGGACTCTGAGGGTCGGCCGAATACTGAGGGAGAGGTCCCCGAGGAGGACCGTCTCCGGCGATCGTACAGACAAGTCACCTCCCTCCCCACAAATAGGCACCACACCAGGTCGAGTTCAATACTTTATATAAGGTTCGTAAGGCAAGGATATTAGCGATACAGGATATCTTGGACCCGAGGGTCCTCTCACTTCTAGTCTCTGTAGGGAAAAGGGAGTAGCGCGACAGTCTTGGTACCGGGTCGGTACAGGGGGTGGCAAGAGGCGAGCTCGCAATCCTTGAGCTGGAGGGTCTGTGAGTCGGGCCGCGGCAGCGCCAGCAGGCCAAGACGATGGTTTCACGAGGCAGAGGGCCGCGGCAGCGCCAGCAGGCCAAGACGATGGTTTCACGAGGCAGAGGGCCGCGGCAGCGCCAGCAGGCCAAGACGATGGTTTCACGAGGCAGAGGGCCGCGGCAGCGCCAGCAGGCCAAGACGATGGTTTCACGAGGCAGAGGGCCGCGGCAGCGCCAGCAGGCCAAGACGATGGTTTCACGAGGCAGAGGGCCGCGGCAGCGCCAGCAGGCCAAGACGATGGTTTCACGAGGCAGAGGGCCGCGGCAGCGCCAGCAGGCCAGTCACGGATGAGTTCTTCTCGGGTCTCTCGACTCCAGGATACAACTCCCTTCCTGGTCTGGCCCTGCCTCAGTTATAGGTCTGGTCCCCTTTGATGTCCGGACCCTCGCGCCTGGGGGCCGGGAGGTCCGGGATGAGGGAGTCCAGACACCCAGCAGGGGGGTGGAGCCAGCGCCCAGGGCGGCCTGGGGTGATCGACACCTGGCGGAGGAGAGCCGTTGACGATTCCTTCTCCCATTGACTCGCCAAGTGGTCACTCTGCCTCCTGGGCGGAGGTTGGTGCCTCGATGTCGGGGCCGGCCGGGCCCAGGGTTAGGGTCGAGTTGAGGCCACGCGGCCTCGTGCTGTAGTACCCACAATGGCGGCTGGGCCGAGGCCGGGGTGTGGATGGTGACCCGGGCCAGCTAGGTCCGGAGCTGGTGTCTTGTGGTGGAGGGATTGCAGGGTACTTCGGGTGGTCGCCGGGGACTCTGGTTGGGGATTCAGGGAGAGCCAGGGTCCGGGTCCCGTTGCGGGGAGGGTGGACAGCCCGACCATGCGGCCTGTCCAACACACATCGTTTGTGAAGCAGGTTGAGAGGGAGAGGTTCTGGCGTCGTTGCATAGGTCGTTGACAACTCTGAAGATTTCCCGTGATTTGTTTTTGGCGTTAGAGATTTTATCAGAAAAGAAGGAGGCTTTGGCAGATAGGATAGAGTCGTTGTAATTTTTGCGGGCTGTCTTGTATAGTGCTCTGTCTGTGGCGTGGTAGCCGTGTCTCCATTTCCTTTCTAGTTGACGGAGTTCTAGTTTCTGCTTTTTTAGGTCAGCAGAAAACCATTTGTGGGCGTCCATGCGACGGGCGCGGGAGAACTTGGTGAGGGGAGCATGTTCATTGCATGCAGAGGAGAGCCATTCGGTATGTGCTTTGTCCATCAGATTGATGTCTGGTCCCTGGGTAGGGATGGAGTTGGTCAGGGTGGAGAGGAAATCTTGAAGGTTTAGGGATGCATGGTGAGGCCGTAGGACAAGAGGTAGAAATGTTGCGGGACCAGATGTGGTCTAAGATATGTCCTTTTTCATGGGTGGGGATCAAGACATGTTGGTGGAGGTTTAAATTGGCGAGGAGTTCAAAAAGTTCTGTGGCGTGAGGCCCAGCTTCCGGGTTGTTGTACCAATAATTGAAATCTCCTATGACCATGACCTTGTCATAGTCGACGACTAGACCTGCTATTTGCTCAGACAAGGAGGTAGGAAAGGAAGGCATAGATGTAGGTGGCCGGTATATCAAAGCTAGCGCCATGGTGCCTGTCTCGGTGTCGGATTTGATGACTAGGTTATCCGTATCTGGTAAGTCTAGGGGAGGTAAGGTGGTAAACATGAGGTCTTTATGAATGATCGCGGCAACACCTCCTCCGACTTTTCCTGATTTTCTATTTGCAGACAGAATGTAATAATCTGATGGTAAAGCCGAGAGTATATCTGGCAGGGAGTCTGTAGTGAGCCATGTCTCAGTGACAAAAAGTATGTCAGGGCTATCCGCTTTCAGGAGCAGGAATATATCTAGTTGGTGTTTGACCAGGGATCTGGTGTTAAGACAGAGACATCGGAGGGTCCGGGAATTAGGTTTAGGGGGGGGCTTATTGTTTTTAGAGCTTAGAGATAAGATAGGGGCCGATTCCTGTGAGTGATGGTGAGAAAGAATGTTGCTTGCCTTGAGGCGGGCGTGAGTGATTGGGTCGAGGGGTTGGAGAGCGGGGTTGTGAAGAGAGTGCAACTCTAAGGGGGAGTACCTAATGAATTCTTCATTATGCCTGGTCCCTGGGCCCGTCCTGGCGCGGACGGGCGCAGACGGGCTTGCCTTAGGCGCGCCTTTGGCGCGCAGCCGGCGCTCCCGCTGCGCTCGTCCGCTGCGCTTCCTGCCCAGGCACATGATGAAGGAAGAAGGAGGGGGCGTGGCCTCAAGGGGGCGTGGCTAGCGAGCACGCCTGCGATGGCGGCCGCTGAGATGACAACAAACAATTGCCACAGCAGCGTTCGATCGGCTGCGTGGTAGGAAGGCTAAATACAATGCTCAGGTATGCTTTTTCAAGTTATCAATTCAACAATTAAAAGCAGTTTACACAATTTAAAAGCGAGATAGCGTACCTCCAGAACCCGGCTTCCGCCTCAGGTCTGGGAATCTGGATTCTGTGAGAGCTTCTGAAGCAGCGCTTTATAAAGGGGCAGGGGGCGTGGCCTCAAGGGGGCGTGGCTAGCGAGCACGCCTGCGATGGCGGCCGCTGAGATGACAACAAACAATTGCCACAGCAGCGTTCGATCGGCTGCGTGGTAGGAAGGCTAAATACAATGCTCAGGTATGCTTTTTCAAGTTATCAATTCAACAATTAAAAGCAGTTTACACAATTTAAAAGCGAGATAGCGTACCTCCAGAACCCGGCTTCCGCCTCAGGTCTGGGAATCTGGATTCTGTGAGAGCTTCTGAAGCGGCGCTTTATAAAGGGGCAGGGGGCGTGGCCTCAAGGGGGCGTGGCTAGCGAGCACGCCTGCGATGGCGGCCGCTGAGATGACAACAAACAATTGCCACAGCAGCGTTCGATCGGCTGCGTGGTAGGAAGGCTAAATACAATGCTCAGGTATGCTTTTTCAAGTTATCAATTCAACAATTAAAAGCAGTTTACACAATTTAAAAGCGAGATAGCGTACCTCCAGAATCCGGCTTCCGCCTCAGGTCTGGGAATCTGGATTCTGTGAGAGCTTCTGAAGCGGCGCTTTATAAAGGGGCAGGGGGCGTGGCCTCAAGGGGGCGTGGCTAGCGAGCACGCCTGCGATGGCGGCCGCTGAGATGACAACAAACAATTGCCACAGCAGCGTTCGATCGGCTGCGTGGTAGGAAGGCTAAATACAATGCTCAGGTATGCTTTTTCAAGTTATCAATTCAACAATTAAAAGCAGTTTACACAATTTAAAAGCGAGATAGCGTACCTCCAGAACCCGGCTTCCGCCTCAGGTCTGGGAATCTGGATTCTGTGAGAGCTTCTGAAGCGGCGCTTTATAAAGGGGCAGGGGGCGTGGCCTCAAGGGGGCGTGGCTAGCGAGCACGCCTGCGATGGCGGCCGCTGAGATGACAACAAACAATTGCCACAGCAGCGTTCGATCGGCTGCGTGGTAGGAAGGCTAAATACAATGCTCAGGTATGCTTTTTCAAGTTATCAATTCAACAATTAAAAGCAGTTTACACAATTTAAAAGCGAGATAGCGTACCTCCAGAATCCGGCTTCCGCCTCAGGTCTGGGAATCTGGATTCTGTGAGAGCTTCTGAAGCGGCGCTTTATAAAGGGGCAGGGGGCGTGGCCTCAAGGGGGCGTGGCTAGCGAGCACGCCTGCGATGGCGGCCGCTGAGATGACAACAAACAATTGCCACAGCAGCGTTCGATCGGCTGCGTGGTAGGAAGGCTAAATACAATGCTCAGGTATGCTTTTTCAAGTTATCAATTCAACAATTAAAAGCAGTTTACACAATTTAAAAGCGAGATAGCGTACCTCCAGAACCCGGCTTCCGCCTCAGGTCTATGCACTCTGCACTCCCTATGCACTCTGCACTCCCTATGCACTCTGCACTCCCTATGCACTCTGCACTCCCTATGCACTCTGCACTATGCACTCCCTATGCACTCTGCACTATGCACTCCCTATGCACTCTGCACTCCCTCTGCACTCTGCACTCCCTATGCACTCTGCACTCCCTATGCACTCCCTATGCACTCTGCACTCTGCGCTCCCTATGCACTCTGCACTCTGCGCTCCCTATGCACTCTGCACTCTGCGCTCCCTATGCACTCTGCGCTCCCTATGCACTCTGCACCCCCTATGCACTCTGCACTCTGCACTCCCTATGCACTCTGCACTCCCTATGCACTCTGCACTCCCTATGCACTCTGCACCCCCTATGCACTCTGTACTCCCTATGCACTGTGCACTCTGCACTCCCTATGCGCTGTGCACTCTTCACTCCCTATGCACTGTGCACTCTTCACTCCCTATGCACTCTGCACTCCCTTTGCACTATGCACTCCCTATGCACTCTGCACTATGCACTCCCTATGCACTCTAGTACTGGTAGTACTGATGGTGGTACTACTGGTAGTACTGGTGGTGGTGGTGGTGGTACTGGTAGTGGTAGTACTAGTGGTGGTGGTGGTGGTGGTGGTACTGGTAGTGGTAGTACTGGTGGTGGTAGTACTGGTAGTACTGATGATGGTAGTACTGGTATTACTGGTGGTGGTGGTGGTACTGGTGGTGGTAGTACTGGTGGTGGTAGTGGTACTACTGGTAGTGGCAGTACTCGTGGTCGTGGTACTGGTAGGACTGGTGGTGGTGGTGGTAGTGGTAGTACTGGTGGCGGTAGTACTGGTAGTGGTGGTGGTACTGGTAGTGGTAGTAAGGGTGGTGGTGGTACTGGTAGTGGTAGTACTGGTGGTGGTAGTACTGGTAGTACTGATGCTGGTAGTACTGTTAGTACTGGTGGTGGTGGTACTGGTGGTGGAAGTACTGGTGGTGGTAGTGGTACTGGTAGTGGTAGTACTGGTAGTGGTAGTACTGGTGGTCGTGGTACTGGTAGTACTGGTGTTGGTGGTAGTGGTAGTACTGGTGGCTGTAGTACTGGTACTACTGGTGGTGGTGGTGGTACTGGTAGTGTTAGTACTGGTGGTGGTGGTGGTGGTACTGGTAGTACTGGTATTGGTAGTACTGGTGGTGGTGGTACTGGTGGTGGTGGTACTGGTGGTGGTGGTAGTGGTACTGGTAGTACTGGTTGTGGTAGTACTGGTGGTGGTGGTACTGGTATTACTGGTGGTGGTGGTAGTACTGGTGGTGGTGGTAGTGGTAGTACTGGTGGCTGTAGTAGTGGTAGTACTGGTGGCTGTAGTAGTGGTAGTACTGGTGGTGGTAGTACTGGTAGTACTGATGGTGTTAGTACTGGTGTTGGTGGTGGTACTGGTAGTGGTAGTACTGGTGGTGGTGGTACTGGTAGTGGTAGTACTGGTGGTGGTGTTACTGGTAGTACTGGTGGTTTTGAACTCATGTTCTAGTTTATGAGCTGAATATGAGTCTCTGGCCTATGTCCGTATGTGAGTAATTCCAAGAATGCTCCCTTTGTAACGAATGCGGGCGACAAAAAATAAACACGAGAGCCCCGTGACTGTCATTTAGATTACAAAGTCAGTCAGGTCATAAAGGTCTCCTATATGGAGAGGCCGCTCACTACTTGGATTCTGTGTTCCCGAGGATCTGCTTCAGAACGCCTGTTACCGGAGCACTCCCTGAGGCAGTGTCGGCTGGTGGGAGCGCTATCGCTGTCGGCGGTTAACTCACACGCTCCCAGCGTGATCCTGCCCAGGTTGAGGAGCTCGACAGGGGACTCTGCCTGAGGAGCCTACCGGGGGACTGCGAGGCCCAGCAACCACCACACCTTGCAGCTGGTGCCTCTTCCCCCAGAGGTCACGCCCTCTAATCCCTACCGTTTATCACCTTTTGCGACACCCGCTCCGCGGGTGCCGCTCACTACTTGGATTCTGTGTTCCCGAGGATCTGCTTCAGAACGCCTGTTACCGGAGCACTCCCTGAGGCAGTGTCGGCTGGTGGGAGCGCTATCGCTGTCGGCGGTTAACTCACACGCTCCCAGCGTGATCCTGCCCAGGTTGAGGAGCTCGACAGGGGACTCTGCCTGAGGAGCCTACCGGGGGACTGCGAGGCCCAGCAACCACCACACCTTGCAGCTGGTGCCTCTTCCCCCGGAGGCCACGCCCTCTAATCTCCATCTATTAAAGCAACACAAACTCCTCCGCGAAGCGGGACGTGCGCGGGTCGGAGCCCGGGGCGAAGACCGGGCAAAGAGCGGGCCGTTTGAGGCCGTTCGAGGACGTAAGAGACTGGACTGGACTATTTTTTTTTCATTTCACCCAGATTTACCCCCCCTTATTTCTGTTACTAATAGTATCATTGTTTAGATACAATGGTTGTCACTAGGGGAAACAAAACCAAAGTTCCGGGTAGTGTAGGCATAATGCTTGGTCCTATGGACGACTTCATTACGAAGGCGAATACGTATATAGACCAAAGCATATCATTATTAGAAGAAAGGGTCTCCTTGGACCTGGCATTCGCCAAAAGATCTTCGTTGGGGATCTTGGCGGACGCCAGATCGCCAGCTGTAGGAGTCTCAAATGCTGAGGTAAACCCAAACCGAGAGAGACGTAGTTTGCCTAACACAGTTGATTTATCAGTGTCCCACCTTGCAGACTCACAGCTTAGCTTTGACTTAGAAAAAACACCGGATCTAGCCCCGCAAACCTCACCACAAAATTCTTCCATAGAAAAAATAATAGCAAGGGGAAGGAGGGAGGGGGCGATAAGCAAGAAAAGGGTTCCCCCCAATCACCCAATATTTAACAACCCGACCCATATACCTAGCGCCCCACAAGATCGAGCAGATAGAGCAGAACAAATAGTAGTCCCAGTGTTAGTTCATCATTCAGAGAACGAAACACCTACCCCGATAATTTTGGATTCACCAACTGTTAGAAAGGCGACCCCGGGGGAGGCAGAAGATGTCTGACTGACGACCCCTAGGTCCACCTCTCCTTCGAGAAGTAGCCGAGCGTTACCGAGAGGCCTCCTGGGTGAGGGTCCTCTCCTAGGATCGTACAGCAGAATAATCACAACACTACAGACGGACACCACATCAGAGGTCGGGATCTTAAGCTTTTATAGGTAATAAAGGTTGCTGGTTCTTGGCAGTATATACAGGCAGATCGAAGGATCCGTAAAGTCTCGTAAAGGGGGGTAGGGTAGAGGGACAGTCTCAACTCGGGTGGAAGAAGGGATACCCTACGCACAGCTCTCAATCCTCGAGCTGGGGGGTTTCCGAGAGGTCGGGCCACGGCAGCGCCAGCAGGCCCTCAGGCTGGTTTCAGCAAGGTAGGCCGCGGCAGCGCCAGCAGGCTCTCAGATGGTTTCAGCAAGGTAGGCCGCGGCAGCGCCAGCAGGCTCTCAAGATGGTTTCAGCAAGGTAGGCCGCGGCAGCGCCAGCAGGCTCTCAAGATGGTTTCAGCAAGGTAGGCCGCGGCAGTGCCAGCAGGCTCTCAAGATGGTTTCTGTTGGACAGTCCCCATGAAGGGCTCGCTCCCTCCCCGCATGACAGGGCCCTGGTACCGGCCTTCCAGGCACTACCCGCAGAAGCAACCCCCAACCCGTCCCCCATGGGACGTCTACTCCTGGGAATCCCTGTGTCCCTGGCCTGGGCCACCGTCAGCACCCTTGCCCGGGCCAGCCGCCATCTTGGACACTGCGCGACGAGGCCGCGTGGCCTCAGCTCGACCCCAACCCCGGGCCTGGCCAGGTCCCGACATCCCGGCACCACCATCCACCCAGGAGGTGAACGGACCACTTGGCAGGTCAATGGGAGTAGGAGGGTCGATGGCTCTCTCCCGCCAGGTGCCGATCACCCCCAGCCTCCCCGGGCGCTGGCTCCACCCCCCTGCTGGGTGTCTGGACTCCCTCATCCCGGACCTCCCGACCTCCAAGAGCGAGGGTCCGGACATCAAAGAGCGCCAGACCTATAACTAAGGCAGCCCCAGAACAGGAAGGCAGTTGTATCCGAGAGACACCGCGACGAACTCATCCTTGACGGACTGCTGGCGCTGCCGCAGCCCTGCCTTGTGAACTATTGTCCTGCCTGCTGGCGCTGCCGCGGCCTTCTGCAACCTTCATCTTCGTGGGACCTGCTGGCGCTGCCGCGGCCCGTTGTAACTTCCATCTTCGTGGGACCTGCTGGCGCTGCCGCGGCCCGTTGTAACTTCCATCTTCGTGGGACCTGCTGGCGCTGCCGCGGCCCGTTGTAACATTGATCCTCATTGGGACCTGCTGGCGCTGCCGCGGCCCGTTGCCACCTACGACCTCTTCGGGACCTGCTGGCGCTGCCGCGGTCCGACCCGTCCGAACACCGAGCTCGAGGATTGTGAGCTATCACCGTTCCACCGCCGTACCTACGGGTACCAAGACTGTCCCGCTACCCCCTTTTTCCTACTAGAGACTAGAGCTGAGAGGACCACCGTGTCCTGATCTCCTTGTATCATACTGCCTCATTTCAAGAACTGCCTATAAAAGGTATTAATCTGATCTTCGTGTGGTGTCCATCTGTGGGGGGGAAGTTACCTGTCTGTGCGATCGCTGGAGACGGTCCTCACTGGAGGCCTCTCCCCTTGTGCTCGGCCGACCCTCCAGGTCCCCGTCTAACATTGGTGGCCAGCGGCGCGATCCGAACCAACGCGTACCGTACAGACAGTAACTCACCCTACGACTAAAACCACAATGACGACCAAAGAGAACGGATCGGCAGAGAAGTTCCAGATGGAAAAGCTGGAAGAATACAACCACCGAGAGCTCAAACAATTTTGCATGGACTTAGGCATTGCTACCACCGAGCTAAGCACGAAAGAAGACTTCAAAAACGCCCTAGAGGCCTGGACAGAGACGAATACCGCCACCCCCCGGGACCCCGAAGCCCCGGAAGTCAACACCACCCTGACGGAAGAACGGAGAACAGGCCCCTCCCGAGAAGAGATCCAGGAGCGGGAAAAAAATAGACTACACGAGTTAGACTTGGCACGGCTCAAATTAGACGGAGAATTGAAGCTGGCGGAACAAAAAATAAACTTAGAACACTTACGGCTCAGAGAAGAGCGAGAGGAAAAACAGAGACAGAGGGATCTCGAAGAAAAAAGACTGGCGTACGAACACGAGTGCAAACTAGCAGAGATAGAAATACGCAAACTGAACAAAAACCTAGGGGTGCCCGAGTCACCGCGCTCCCCGGGTACTACCGAGCAGAAGGTCCACATCCCCAAGGATGTGGTCAGAGAATACCACCGAAACGACGACATACAGCAGTGGTTCAAGGCCTATGAGATCGCCATGACTGCCCACCGGGTCGCTCGAAGTGACTGGGGAGCCGGGTTATGGGGGAGATTCGTCAATGAGGGCCGTGATGCCCTGCTGCAGCTTCCGGACCATCAAATGACGTCCTATGACCACATGAAGGCCGCCCTCCTCAGTCGATATGGGCTTACGCCCGAAATGTACCACCAGAGGTTCCGCAACTGCACCCGGATCCCAGGCACAACTTGGTTGGAATACGTGAACTATTTCAGCCGGGCCTTCGAGGGATGGATCAAGGGTAACAACGTAACCACTTACGAACAACTCTTCAATCTCATTGTGTGGGAGCACCTCTCCAACAACTGTTTCTTCGAGCTCAGGCAGCACCTCCTCGACAGTAAATTGACTGAACCACGGCAGCTCGCCACCGAGGCGGATCGGTGGGAGAGCACCCGAGTGGCCCGGAGTGGGCCGAACGAGCAGAACAGAACCAACCAAGGTCATCACCGTCCCCGGGGAGGAGGAGGAGGACAGGGCCGGGGCAGAGACGCTGTCCCAGTCGCTCCCGCTAACACCACCCCGCCCCCAGCAGGCCGGGGAAACCCCCCGATGCGCCCGGGGTTCCGAGCCAACGTTACGTGTCATCGATGCCAGCGAGTCGGCCACCATGCCAGTGACCCGACCTGCCCGAAGAACCAGGTTCCCGGGCCCCGCCAGGTGGCGGCCGCCGCCCTAGGAGAAGAACAGGTCTCCGAAGACTCTGAAGCATACGAGTCGGAGCAGTTCGAGTGGGAACCCGCCGCCATGACCCTGGCCTGCCTAGGAGGAAGAGACATGGTCCCGCGGACTCCCCTGCCCGCCAACACTCGGAAGTACAGCTAATGGGTGAGCATAAATGGGCGCAAGGCCGAGGCACTGCGTGACACCGGGGCCAGTGTGACGGCCGTCCGTTGTCACCTGGTGACCCCAGAACAAATCCTGCCAAACGTGCTTTGCCCCGTCCGATCGGCAGACAACTCGGAGAGCCTGTGTCGGATGGCCTGCGTCCCCTTCGAATGGGGAGGAGTGTCCGGCATGCTGAAAGTAACTGTCCGCGACGATGCCCCCGTGGACTGCCTCCTGGGGAACGATCACGAGAGCTCCCCGTGGGCAGCTGTTGAAAGAAGAGAGCATCTGGGGATGTTGGGTCTCCCGGACTGGGCGTGCGTGACCACCCGGTCCATGGCCACCCGCACCATCCCGAGACCAGAAGAACCGGAATGGTCAGCACCTCCGCCCTCGATCGCTCCAGAAGAAGACTTCATCCATACCGACCACCCGGAACCCACCACAGAGGGGTCCGCACAGCCCCTCGAACTTCCCGACCTGGCTCAGTGGCGTCAAGAAAGGGGGCCCACCCAAGAACAATTCCGGCAGGAGCAAAAGATCTGTCCCTCCCTCGAGGGACTGCGACAGCAAGCGCTCGCCCAGGGCCAAGGCGACACCACCGGGGCCCACTGGGTTTATTGGGACAATGACCTCTTGTACAGCGAGCAGAGAATCGCAGAGCTGGGGGCCGGTCGAGTGCTGGTGGTGCCCCTCCACTTCAGAGACTTCCTGTTGAACTTGGCCCATGATGTCCCCCTGGCTGGGCACCTGGGGCAAGACAAGACCTACCACCGCCTGGTGACTCACTTTTTTTGGCCCAAAATGAGAAATGACGTCTCCAACCACTGCCGGTCCTGCCCGACCTGCCAGGCCAGCGGGAAGAGCGGCCGCAAACTCAAGGCACCCCTACAACCATTCCCCGTGGTGACCACCCCGTTCGAGAGGGTGGGAATAGACATTGTGGGGCCCCTGGACCCCCGAACAGCACAAGGGCATCGCTTCATCCTGGTCCTGGTGGACCACGCCACCCGCTATCCTGAGGCGGTCCCCCTTCGTACTATAACAGCCCCAGTAGTGGGTCGAGCCTTAATGGGGATCTTCTCTCGAGTGGGCTTCCCCCGGGAAGTCGTCAGCGACAGGGGTACGAACTTTATTTCAAAGTATATGAAATCCCTCTGGCAGCAGTGCGGGGTCACTTACCGATTCACAATGCCCTATCACCCCCAGGGAAACGGACTGGTCGAGCGGTTCAACCGCACTCTCAAGGGGATGATCTTGGGGCTAGAAGAACCCCTACGCCGCCAGTGGGACGTGCTACTACCGTGCCTCCTCTTCGCCTACCGAGAAGTCCCCCAGAAGTCCCTCGGCTTCAGCCCCTTCGAACTCCTGTACGGACACCCCGTTCGCGGGCCTCTCAGCCTAGTGAAGGAGGAATGGGAAATGGCCCCCCTAAAAACCCCTCCAGACGTCTACAAGTACCTCCTGACCCTCCGCAATCAGACCCGGAAATTCAGGGAGATCGCCAAAGCCAATCTTGAGGCCAGCCAAGAGGACATGAAGAAGTGGTACGATCAACATGCCTCCTCCATCGAGTTCGAACCGGGTCAGCAGGTATGGGTGATGTCCCCCATTGAACCGTGTGCCTTGCAGGACAAATGGACGGGGCCCTTCAAGGTGATCGAGCGCAAGAGTCCCGTCACCTATCTCATCGACCTGGAGTCCCCCGGAACCCCCTCCGGGTTCTCCACGCCAACAGACTCAAACCCCACTTCGTGCGCTCAGAGCTCAGCCTGCTGATGGCTACCGACAGTGGCGCAGAAGGAGACTCCGAGCCCCTCCCTGACCTACTGAGGACCCGTGAAAGAGATGGTTCGGTGGACGGGGTCCGACTCTCCGAGGCCCTGACCCCAGAGCAGCGTCAAGATTGTCGGGCCCTCCTGCTGCCATTCGCAGACCTGTTCTCCCTCGCATCCGGAGTCACCTCCTGGTGCCTGCACGACGTGGACACTGGGGACAGTCCTCCTGTCCGACACCGGGCGTACCGAGTACCGGATCGGGTACGTACATGCATCCAAGAAGAAGTCTCCAAGATGCTCACCCTCGGGGTCATCGAACCTTCGGACAGTCCCTGGGCCAGCCCGGTCGTCCTGGTCCCCAAGGCCGCGGCCCCGGGCACCACACCGGAGCTCCGATTCTGCATCGACTATCGGGGTCTGAACGCGGTCACCCGAACCGACGCTCACCCTATCCCCCGAGCAGATGAACTAGTCGACCGCATGGGGGCAGCCCGCTACCTAAGCATCTTCGACCTGACAGCGGGCTACTGGCAGATCGGCCTCACCCCCAGGGCCCAAGAACGTTCTGCTTTCTCCACCCCGGATGGGCACTACCATTTCAGAGTGATGCCCTTCGGCATGAAGAACGCTCCAGCCACTTTTCAAAGACTGGTGAACCAGGTATTGGCGGGCCTCGAGGAATTCAGCGCCGCCTACCTGGACGACATCGCGGGATACAGCTGCCACTGGACAGACCACCTCCACCACCTCCGAGAGGTCCTGCAGGCCCTCCAACAGGCTGGCCTCACCATAAAGGCCAGCAAGTGCCAAATCGGCCAGGGGTCCGTGACCTACCTCGGACACCAAGTGGGGAGCGGTCTGGTGGCCCCCCTCCAACTCAAGGTAGCTGCCATTCAGTCCTGGCAACCCCCCGAAACACAAACCGAGGTCCGAGCCTTCCTGGGGCTCACCGGATACTACCGGCGGTTCGTGAAGGGCTATGGCAGCATTGTGGGGCCCCTCACGGAACTCACGTCGAAGAACCACCCAAAAAGAGTCAACTGGACTCCCGACTGTCAAGAGGCCTTCGAGAAGCTGAAGGCCGCCATGTGCACCGCCCCTGTACTCCAGGCCCCCGACTACAGCCGCGAGTTCATCGTGCAGACCGATGCCTCCGACCATGGTATTGGGGCCGTCCTCTCCCAACTGAACCCCGAAGGAGTCTACCAACCAGTGGCCTTCATCAGCAGACGCCTACTGCCCCGAGAACAGCGCTGGAGCACCATTGAGCGAGAGGCCTTCGCAGTAGTATGGGCCCTCAAGAAGCTCCGGCCTTACCTCTTCGGAACCCACTTCCGGGTACAAACAGATCATCGGCCCCTGCAATGGCTCATGCAAATGCGGGGGGAGAACCCCAAACTATTGCGATGGTCCATCTCCCTGCAGGGGATGGACTTCACCGTAGAGCATCGCTGTGAGAAGTTGGCCTGATGTGCAGTGTTCACTATTCTAGTGATCACTATATATCAGTCCAAACAACCCTTATTGATGATTGGTTGTAAGTCAACCTTATAGACCAGCTATCCTAGTAGCATGGATACGAGCAGTCTAAGGCTAAGACTCTAGAGGGCGTGTTAAGCCAGCTGTTTTACCATCACATTACCCCTTGAACACCCAGTGAAAGGACACCACACAAGTGTTATGAAAATAAACAGTGTATTTATTAGAATCACAACAACCCTGTACTCTTTATGAGGACAGGGTGCTAGGCACACAACAAAACTCTTACGAAAATACTTAAGTTAGCACGTTATACACAAATGCCCGAGGGGCACGAAAAACCATATATTCTAAAAGTGGAATGCGAAATTACTAGCAGGTAAGTACAGTACTAATAGGCTTTGGACTCGCTAGGACTTGACTATAGAATCGTTAGATTACTACTAGGAGGCCCAGGGGACTCGGGTGCAGAGTGTGCACTCTCACGCGGGATGCGGGACAAAGTCTATGGGAGCTAGTAAAGGCAAAGTTAGTGTTCACGGGCGAACCCGACCTGGTAGGAAGAAAACGACAGTGGATCCTGACCCTAGGATAGTGAGGCTATGCTGGGACACCGAAGTGCCGAAGTTACCTAGCCCAGGGGCTGCAGCTGCATAGGTCTGAAAAGACGTCGGGGATCTCGTTGCCGGACCAGGAGCCTGGAAGAAGGAAGTTGCTGGCAGGCGACCAGTGAAGGAAAGTTCGTTGGATCCAAGCCTGGATCGAGGAAGAAGAAACCTGAAAGCAGAGGGGACCAAGTTCTTGAATCACTAGCCAGTGATTAAGTGGGCACCAGGATGGCACCGGGCGAAGTCACCGCAGTCAGGTGAGTGGGCGCTGCTGGGCTCTGCAGTCTCTCGGACCAGGAGGCGTTGTCGGCGACCAGGATGGAGGTGCGAGCTGTCCCACGAAGGTTCTTGCTGTCGACGTCGCTGGACCCAGGATTGGGCAACAAGTCTTGGCAAATGCAAGGCCCACGCGGTGGACCTAAAATGGCGTCTTGGGCGGACCAGGAGGGTCCAGGGTACTTCTCCGATGGAGGGAAGCAAGGGCCAGTCTGGAGCAACCAGACCAGCAGCAGAAATGTCGTCGGGCGTCGTTCAGAAGGCCACAAGCAAGCGGGCTAGTAGCCAAACAACGCGGTGAGCAAAGCAAAAGCAGAAGGGCCCCACGCCGATCGTGGAGATGCTGGGGGGCTGCTCTTCGGTGCTGGAGCTGCTCAGGGTGGGGGCTTCTCGGACCCCAAAGCACTCACCAGGAAATTACTCGGTGGGCTTGCTGTGCAGAAGTCGTGCAGTCTTGAAGATGGCCGGTCCCTCGAGGTCTCGTCACACCCACGAATCTCAGCGTGACTGATGATGCAGGTAGAGGTCAGAGGTGCCAGGGAAGCCGGTTCTCGTCGAGCTGGGCAGTCGGATTCCGGAGGAAGGACTTGCAGCAGACCGCAGTGTTCTTAGATGGTGCCTGCGGATGCAGGGTGACTACTCCTTAGTCACAAGGGAGAAATCTTAGGAAGAAGTCTTGAGTTCCTTTCGTGGAAAGTAGTTTCAGGATTCAAAGATGATCTGATTTGGAAGGGGGCCAGTTCCTACCTTTATCCTGTAAAAAGGGGCTGGCACGCGACTAAGTCCTGCCCTAGGGGTGGGACTAGGAGGGGGGTGGTTACACCCACTTCCTTGGCGGGCTTTTCCCCAGCACAGGGTCTGGAGTGACCCTGGAACTGGTTCCAGCCAGCCTATGCAAAGTGAGCACCGGGGTGCCACGTGCAGTCACCTTCCTCTAAAGCCCTGCCTACCTACAATACACAAAACCCTGTCTGGGACGGTGCTGGCACCGCCCCTGGCAGGAAACCCTTTGTCCTTATCTCCTGCTCTGGGAGGACTCCCAGCAGCAGGAGGGCAGACTTGTGTCTCGGTGGCAGCATCCATTTTGTGGAGCTGAGGCTCTGTTTGACTTTAACCGGGGTTAGGGGTTACATACATGTCGTGTCCCTCTAGAAGGGTGGAATGCTAACCCCGTCGCCAGAATTGGCGAGGGGTTAGTATTCCAATTCGTATGACACCTTACTCGACATGTTTTGATAAAGCGATACCAGAGTTGGCATATAACCGCGAGGATTATAATGCACTTAAGAGTATATGGTATGCGATATCATGGAAACGGCTAAGGGATGGATCCCGAAAGCCGCAGACAGGCTCAGCTCATGCCAGAGCACCATCTCACACGATTCCAAGCACTCTGCCTTCAGGATTGTTAAGGCCTGCCATAGGAGTGACTGATAGGAGATCTGTGTGTCCATTTTAGGGTTAGATATAGGTATACTATATCTAAAGCAAAGGGTGAGTACACCACCTTGCCCCAGCTGTCGTGCAGCCAGTTGTGTCAGTTTAGTTAGTCAGCCCAGGGGTGGCATAATACATGCTTCAGCCCCTGGGAGACTTCTGGGTACACCTCAGCCCTGGGTACAGGGACTTGTAGAGGGCCCAGTGCCAATTCAGTACCTGAGTACAATTTGGATAGAGAGAACAGCTAGGCTGTGGGTCTGATTAGCAGGCCCACAGCCAGGGAAAGTCGTAAACCAGTGCAGCAAAAAGCAAAAAATCTGGGTGATCATAGGATTGCAGACCCTACTCTCCTACAATTGCCCTGGTCAAGACCACGCCAACGCGGACGGCCTGTCCCGCTTTTTCCGCCTCGACGAGGAAAGTCCCCAAGAGGATGGGTGACTCTCCCCGCCTTCAGCTGGGGGGGACGCATGTTGGACAGGCCCCATGAAGGGCTCGCTCCCTCCCCGCATGACAGGGCCCTGGTACCGGCCTTCCAGGCACTACCCGCAGAAGCAACCCCCAACCCGTCCCCCATGGGACGTCTACTCCTGGGAATCCCTGTGTCCCTGGCCTGGGCCACCGTCAGCACCCTTGCCCGGGCCAGCCGCCATCTTGGACACTGCGCCACGAGGCCGCGTGGCCTCAGCTCGACCCCAACCCCGGGCCTGGCCAGGTCCCGACATCCCGGCACCACCATCCACCCAGGAGGTGAACGGACCACTTGGCAGGTCAATGGGAGTAGGAGGGTCGATGGCTCTCTCCCGCCAGGTGCCGATCACCCCCAGCCTCCCCGGGCGCTGGCTCCTCCCCCCTGCTGGGTGTCTGGACTCCCTCATCCCGGACCTCCCGACCTCCAAGAGCGAGGGTCCGGACATCAAAGAGCGCCAGACCTATAACTAAGGCAGCCCCAGAACAGGAAGGCAGTTGTATCCTGGAGTCGAGAGACACCGCGACGAACTCATCCTTGACGGATTGCTGGCGCTGCCGCAGCCGTGCCTTGTGAACTATTGTCCTGCCTGCTGGCGCTGCCGCGGCCTTCTGCAACCTTCATCTTCGTGGGACCTGCTGGCGCTGCCGCGGCCCGTTGTAACTTCCATCTTCGTGGGACCTGCTGGCGCTGCCGCGGCCCGTTGTAACTTCCATCTTCGTGGGACCTGCTGGCGCTGCCGCGGCCCGTTGTAATATTCATCCTCGTTGGGACCTGCTGGCGCTGCTGCGGCCCGTTGCCACCTACGACCTCTTCGGGACCTGCTGGCGCTGCCGCGGTCCGACCCGTCCGAACACCGAGCTCGAGGATTGTGAGCTATCACCGTTCCACCGCCGTACCTACGGGTACCAAGACTGTCCCGCTACCCCCTTTTTCCTACTAGAGACTAGAGCTGAGAGGACCACCGTGTCCTGATCTCCTTGTATCATACTGCCTCATTTCAAGAACTGCCTATAAAAGGTATTAATCTGATCTTCGTGTGGTGTCCATCTGTGGGGGGGAAGTTACCTGTCTGTGCGATCGCTGGAGACGGTCCTCACTGGAGGCCTCTCCCCTTGTGCCGACCCTCCAGGTCCCCGTCTAACAGTTTCAGCAAGGTAGGCCACGGCAGCGCCAGCAGGCTCTCAGATGGTTTAGGTTACCGGAGATGAGTTCGTCTGGTGTCGGCCGTGACAGCGTCAGCAGGGCTTCCAGTCCAGGATACAACTGACGTCCTAATCCAGGGCTGGCCCAGATATAGGACTGGAGTCCTTTGATGTCCGGACCCTCGCGCCTGGGGGTCAGAGGGGCCGGGAAGATGGTGTCCAGACACCCAGCAGGGGGGTGGAGCCAGCGCCCAGGGAGGCCGGAGGGCGATCGAAACCAGGCGCCCGGGGACGGCTGGAGGGCCATCGAAACACCCTTTTCTCCGGGATCTGTCGAGTGGCCACTCGACCACCTGGGTGGATCTTGGTGCCTCGATGTCTGGGCTTCGCTGGGGCCTGGGCCGGGGCCGAGGCTACGTGGTCGTGACGTGGTGGGCCCAAGATGGAGTCGGGCGCGGCCTCGTGCTTAGGTCGTGAGGGGCCCACGATGGAGCCAGGTCGGTAGTGGGGGTCCGGGATGGTGGCCGGACCAGCAATGTTGGGGCGTGCAGTGTCGGGCAAAAGGGCTGCCCGATGCTGGGCGGAGGGCCGATGTCGTCCTGGGCCCGCCATGCGGGAGGGGTAGGACCACGCCATGAGGCCGGGTCCAACACGCGTCCCCCCCAGCTGAAGGCAGGGGAGAGTCACCCATTGTCTTGGGGATTCTCTTCGCCGAGGCGGAAGAATCGGGACAGGCCGTCAGCATTGGCGTGGTCGTTGCCGGGGCGATGCTCCACAGTGAAGTCCATCCCCTGCAGCGAAATGGACCAGCGCAGCAGTTTCGGGTTTTCTACCCGCATCTGCATCAACCACCGCAGGGGCTGGTGGTCGGTCTGTACTCGGAAGTGGGTGCCGAAGAGGTAGGGCCGGAGCTTCTTGAGGGCCCACACCACGGCGAAGGCTTCCCTCTCGATGGTGCTCCATCGCTGCTCTCGTGCCAGTAGGCGTCGGCTGATGAAGGCCACAGGCTGGTCGATGCCTTCGGAGTTAACTTGGGACAGCTGGGCCCGATGCCGTGCTCCGAGGCGTCGGTTTGGACCACAAACTCTCTGCTGTAGTCGGGGGCCTGGAGCACAGGGGCGGTGCACATGGCAGTCTTCAGAGTTTCAAAGGCTGCCTGGCACTCGGGGGTCCAGTGCACCTTCTGTGGTAGTTTCTTTGAGGTCAGTTCTGTGAGGGGCCCCACAATGCTCCTGTAGTTCTTTATGAATCGCCGATAATATCCGGTGAGCCCCAGGAAGGCGCGGACGGCGGTTTGGGTGACCGGGGGCTCCCAGGCCCGGATGGTGTCTATCTTTGGTTGGAGGGGAGCCACTTGGCCGCTCCCCACTTGGTGTCCCAGATAGGTCACGGACCCTTGGCCTATCTGGCACTTACCGGCTTTGATGGTGAGTCCGGCCCGCCAAAGGGCTGTCAGGACTGTCCAGAGGTGGGTCAGGTGCTCATCCCAGTGGAGGCTGTACACTGCAATGTCATCGAGATAGGCGGCGCTGTACTCCTCTAGACCGGCCAGCACCTGGTTCACTAGTCTCTGGAAGGTTGCTGGTGCATTCTTCATGCCGAAGGGCATCACTTTGAAGTGATAGTGGCCATCTGGTGTCGAGAAGGCCGATCGCTCCTGTGCACCAGGGGTAAGGCCAATCTGCCAATACCCCGCCGTGAGATCGAAGGTGCTGAGATATTTGGCGGCCCCTAGGCGATCGATCAATTCATCCGCCCTGGGGATGGGATGGGCGTCGGTCCTGGTGACGGCATTCAGTCCCCTGTAGTCAACACGGAACCGGAGCTCCGGAGCTGCTCCGGGGGTGGCGGCTTTAGGGACCAGGACAACGGGACTGGCCCAGGGACTGTTGGAGGGTTCGACTACCCCCAGAGCTAACATCTTGGCCACTTCGGATTGGATGCAGGCCCGAACCCGGTCGGGCACTCGAAAAGCTCGGTGTTTTACAGGCGGGCTGTCTCCTGTGTCTACATCGTGGACACACCACCGGGTGACCCCCGGAGTGAGGGAAAACAGATCCGCAAACTGCCCCAGCAGCTTCCGGCAGTCCTGTTGCTGCTCTGGGGTCAGGGAAGAGGAGAGCGTGACCCCTTCGATGGAGCCGTCTCTCTCGGTGGTGCGGAGGAGATCTGGTAGGGGTTCGGAGTCGTCCTCCGCTCCGTCATCGGTCGCTAGCAGCAGGCTCAGTTCAGTGCGTGCAAAGTGTGGCTTGAGCCGGTTAGCGTGCAGAACCCGGAAGGGGTTCCGGGGGGACTCCATGTCCACCAGATAGGTGACTGGGCTCTTGCGCTCCACCACTTTGAAGGGCCCCGTCAATTTGTCCTGGAGGGCACAAGGTTCGACCGGGGACATGACCCAGAACTGCTGTCCCGGCTCGAATTCGATGGACGAGGCATTCTGGTCATACCAGCGTTTCATCTCCTCCTGACTAGCCTCCAGGTTGGCCTCGGCAAGTTCCCGGAACTTCCGAGTCTGATTGCGGAGGGTCAGGAGGTACCGGTAGACATCAGGTGGGGCCTCTCGAACTGCTGTCTCCCAGCCTTCCTTGACCAGGCTGAGGGGGCCTCGGACCGGGTGTCCGTACAAGAGTTCAAAGGGGCTGAACCCCAGGGACTTCTGGGGTACCTCTCGGTAGATGAACAGGAGGCAAGGTAGCAGGACATCCCATTTGCGCCGGAGTGGTTCTTCTAAGCCCTTGATCATCCCCTTCAATGTTCTGTTAAATCGTTCCACTAGTCCATTTCCTTGGGGATGATACGGGGTGGTGAATTTATAGGCGACCCCGCACTGTTGCCATAGGGACCGCATATGCTTCGAGATAAAGTTGGAGCCTCGATCACTCACGACTTCTCGGGGGAAGCCGACTCGGGAGAAGATGCTCATGAGGGCTCGGCCCACCACGGGGGCTGTGATGGTTCGGAGAGGAATGGCTTCGGGATAGCGGGTAGCATGGTCAACCAGGACGAGGATGAAGCGGTGCCCCTGCGAGGTTCGAGGGTCCAGGGGCCCTACGATGTCTATCCCCACTCGCTCAAAGGGGGTAGTCACCACGGGGAACGGCTGGAGCGGGGCTTTGATTTTCCCCCCGCTCTTCCCGCTGGCTTGACAGGTCGGGCAGGTCCTGCAGTGGTTATGCACATCGGTACGCATTTTTGGCCAGAAGAAATGGGTCACCAGGCGGCTGTAAGTTTTGTCCTGCCCCAGGTGCCCGGCGAGGGGCACATCATGTGCTAAGTTCAGGAGGAAGTCTCTGAATCGGAGGGGGACGACCAGTACCCGGCCGGCCCCTAGTTCAGCAATCTTTTGCTCACTGTAGAGAAGGTCGTTGTCTCAATAGATCCAGTGGGACCCCGCGGGGTCTCCAGCTGCTTGGGTAGCGGCTTGCTGTCGAATCCCCTCGAGGGAGGGGCAGGTTTTCTGTTCCTGCCGGAAATGTTCACGGGTGGGGCCACTTTCTTGGCGCCATTGAGCGAGTTCTGGGAGGTGGTCGAGCTCGGTGAGATCTTCTTGGTCGGGCCCTTGGGGGCCGTGTTCGGGGTCGGCGTCCTCGGGGACGACGGGCGGCGGAGGGGCAGGCCACTCCGGCTCCTCGGTGGGAGCTTCCCCCGCTGGGGGGGAGGCTCGGGCGGTCATGGAGCGGGTGGTCGCACAGACCCACTCGGGAAGGCCTAGCATCCCCAGGTGCTCTCTCCGTTCGACGCTAGCCCAGGGGGAACTTTCCAGGTCGTTCCCAAGGAGGCAGTCCACGGGGGCATCGTCGCGGACAGTCACTTTCAGCACGCCCGACACTCCCCCCCACTCGAAGGGGATGCGGGCCATCTGGCACAAAGTCTCTGAGTTATCTGCGGACCGGACTGGACACAGGATGTTAGGAAGGATCTGTTCCGGGGTCACCAGATGGCAGCGGACCGCTGTCACGCTGGCCCCAGTGTCACGGAGGGCTTCGGTCCGGCGTCCATTGATGGCGACCCACTGGCGGTATTTCTGGGTGTTGCCGGGGATCGGGCCTCGGGGGATCAGGTCGTGAGTACCCAGGCATGCTAAGGTCATGGCGGCGGGCTCCCACTCGGCTTGCTCGGGGTTGTCGTCCTCCTCCTCGCTCCTTTCTTCACCCAGGGCAGCGGCTGCGATCTGGCGGGTTGGGGGACCGGTGGTGCCGGGTCGCTGATTCATTGGGCAGAGAGGGTCATTTGCATAATGACCCAGTCACTGGCATCTGTGGCACGTAACGTTCGGGCGGGGCCCCGGTCTGGCTGGGGGGCCCCCTCTCTGGCCCAGGGCTGGCGACGTGGAGGTAGGGGAGGACCCCTGGGGGACGTCTCGACCCCGGCTCTGGCCTACTCCGCCGCCTCGTGGTCGGTGGTTCCCCGGGGATCCCCGGCCGTAGTCTCCCAGTGGACTCCGGGGAACTCGGGTGCTCATCCATCAATCCGCCTCGACAGCGAGTTTTCGTGGCTCAGTCAATTTGCTGTCGAGGAGGTGTTGCCATAGAATGAGGTCGATCAACTGCTGGAAGGTGGTGACCTGGCAGCCTCTGACCCACCCCTCGAAGGCTCTGCTGTAAAAGTTCACGTACTCCACCCACGTGGTACCGGGGATTTTCTTGCAGTCTCTGAATCGCTGCCGGTACATCTCGGGGGTGAGCCCGTAGCGAGTGAGGAGGGCGGTCTTCATGTGCTCGTACGAGGTCATCTCGGTATCAGGGAGCTCCAGCAGGTCGTCCCTCCCTTCGTTGATAAACTTCCCCCACAGGCCGGCGCCCCAGTCCTTGAGGGGTACTCGATGGGCGGCCATGGCGACCTCGTAGGCTTTGAACCACTGTTGGATGTCGTCGTTCTTATAGTACTCTTTGACGACATCCTTGGGTATGTGTACCTTCGGGTCCACCGGCGGGGGTGAGGTCTTACCCCCGGCGATGGCAGACTCGTTTGCCTTGGCTTTCAGTTCCATTTCTTTGAGGACGCGCTCGTGCTCGAGCATGAGTTTTTTCTCCTCGAGGGCTAACTTCCTTTCTGCCAGTTGGATTTCTCCTTCTTGTCTGAGTCGAGCAAGATCCAACTCGTGGAGCCGGTTCCTCTCTCGTTCTTGGGCGTCTTCGTGGGAGAGGGCCGTGTCTGGGTTTGCGGGTCTCCCTCCCGCTGGGTTCGTCTCGGCCTCTGGGCCTCCGTTCGGACCCGGGTTATCTTCACTCGGGGGTGGTGCCTCGCCGGCGTCCACCCAGGCCTGCAGGGCCGATTTAAAGTCTTCTTTGGTGCTTAAGCCAGTGGTAGCGATGCCTAGGTCTTTGCAGAATTGCTTTAGCTCCTTGTGACTGTAGTCTTCCATTTTCTCTTTCTGGAATTCTGTGCTCATGGTCGTAGTGTGTTTTTCTTGGTAGTGAGTGAATCACTCTCTGTACGATCTGCGTGGGCTCGGATCCCGGCGCTTGCCACCAATGTTAGAAAGGCGACCCCGGGGGAGGCAGAAGATGTCTGACTGACCACCCCTAGGTCCACCTCTCCTTCGAGAAGTAGCCGAGCGTTACCGAGAGGCCTCCTGGGTGAGGGTCCTTTCCTAGGATCGTACAGCAGAATAATCACAACACTACAGACGGACACCACACCAGAGGTCGGGATCTTAAGCTTTTATAGGTAATAAAGGTTGCTGGTTCTTGGCAGTATATACAGGCAGATCGAAGGATCCGTAAAGTCTCGTAAAGGGGGGTAGGGTAGCGGGACAGTCTCAACTCGGGTGGAAGAAGGGATACCCTACGCACAGCTCTCAATCCTCGAGCTGGGGGGTTCCGAGAGGTCGGGCCGCGGCAGCGCCAGCAGGCCCTCAGGCTGGTTTCAGCAAGGTAGGCCGCATCAGCGCCAGCAGGCTCTCAGATGGTTTCAGCAAGGTAGGCCGCGGCAGCGCCAGCAGGCTCTCAAGATGGTTTCAGCAAGGTAGGCCGCGGCAGCGCCAGCAGGCTCTCAAGATGGTTTCAGCAAGGTAGGCCGCGGCAGCGCCAGCAGGCTCTCAAGATGGTTTCAGCAAGGTAGGCCGCGGCAGCGCCAGCAGGCTCTCAGATGGTTTAGGTTACCGGAGATGAGTTTGTCTGGTGTCGGCCGTGACAGCGTCAGCAGGGCTTCCAGTCCAGGATACAACTGACGTCCTAATCCAGGGCTGGCCCAGATATAGGACTGGAGTCCTTTGATGTCCGGACCCTCGCGCCTGGGGGTCAGAGGGGCCGGGAGGATGGTGTCCAGACACCCAGCAGGGGGGTGGAGCCAGCGCCCAGGGAAGCCGGAGGGCGATCGAAACCAGGCGCCCGGGGACGGCTGGAGGGCCATCGAAACACCCTTTTCTCCGGGATCTGTCGAGTGGCCACTCGACCACCTGGGTGGATCTTGGTGCCTCGATGTCTGGGCTTCGCTGGGGCCTGGGCCGGGGCCGAGGCCACGTGGTCGTGACGTGGTGGGCCCAAGATGGAGTCGGGCGCGGCCTCGTACTTAGGTCGTGAGGGGCCCACGATGGAGCCAGGTCGGTAGTGGGGGTCCGGGATGGTGGCCGGAGCAGCAATGTTGGGGCGTGCAGTGTCGGGCAAAAGGGCTGCCCGATGCTGGGCGGAGGGCCGATGTCATCCTGGGCCCGCCATGCGGGAGGGGTAGGACCACGCCATGAGGCCGGGTCCAACACCAACCACTACACAAATCCATAAGGGTTCCTACGATATGGAGGATTCTCAGCTGTTACTAGATAAGATAGCTAATTTATTTAAACAATCCCTGCAACCCTTAGAACAACGATTAGCGCAGTTGGAGTCACAGATTTCAAAATTTATAAAAACTCAACAACCTAACCATCCTTCAGGGTCACAAAAAATAGGGGGAAATAACACTAAAACACCACACCCCATAAAGACAACAAATGTAAACCCGAATTTGTCAAATCCCCAAAAGAAGACACTTCAGATAACTATCCCCAGTGTACCCATCATCAATAATACACCGAATTCAGTTAATATATCACATTTAACTACTACCCTGACTATATGTAGTATGCCAACAAACACTACCTTACAGGCTTCGCCAGGACCTCTAATTACACCCGCCCCACATGCAGAGGCATTTAACAAAACCAATAATAAAACTGTCAATAAACCTTTAAATAAATCATCGACCAAAACCTTGGTCCCTCAGATCTCAGCCTCAAATCCCTTGTACGCCAGAACCAGGAGAAATACGGCTAAAAATTTAGGACATATAAGAGCCCCAGCAGATTTTCCACCTGAGGCTTCACCATACGTAGCGGTCATGACGGGTGTTCCTGAGCTAATAGATCATAACTCGGAACCTGGCTGGTCCCTAACAAACAAGGCACAGCATTGGCTGCAGACCAATCGACCGATCCCTTCAACCTGGCATGCTAGGATTAGATCTGTTTCCAGGGTTCCTTGGGTGGGCAACACTAGAAAAACGATCCCAGGGGACTGCATAGTGATCACCTTTGAGGACCCACGAATAGCAGACTATATTTGCTCCTGGGAAGACATCGCTTCAAACGGAGGCATTAAAATTAAGTCACTTTCTTTTTTCTATCCTTTCAGGCAAACAAACGGTCCACCTCAGGAACAAGAGCCCCCTTGGGCTGTTCCGGTTGCCCGACAGGATGACTTACCGAATCCCAGATATTTTGGCCCCCCCAGATTCTACGACCCAGATTATTCCTGGCATACAGTAGGATCACGCCATCAGGGGGGAGGCTGGGCAGATAGGAGACCATACTCACAAAGGCCGGTGATTAGAGACCAGCCCCGGTGGGATCCATGGCATAACATCCCGTTGTTTAATAGATATAACGGACTCGAAATGGTCGATTGACCATCAAACGAAAGTGTACCAACCAACTCTCCTACACTTCCCTCCCCCAGGAACTTAAATATCTCTTCGGTACCCACGGATGCCAAAGTTGTACCCACACCAGTGCAACCAAAAGTTGTGAGACCCCCGATTTCTATACTCTATTGGAACATAGCAGGTCTCCGTTCCAAAATTGAGGACGGGACCGCACAAAACTTCCTACAACCCTACCAAATAATCTGTCTCCAGGAGACTTGGTCAATAGAAGAGCTGCACCTACAAGGCTATAAAACCTACTTTGTTCCAGCAGTAAGTAGCATTATCGGAAGACCCAAAGGTGGGCTAGTAACCTACATAGCGAACACTTTACCCCAACTAAAAGTGGCGAGAGTCTTTCAGGATTCTAACTATCAAATCCTCTCTCTTTCCATTGCCAACAAGGAGACTGTTAGACGGGGACCCAGAGGGTCGGCCGAATACTGAGGGAGAGGTCTCCGATGAGGACCGTCTCCGGCGATCGTACAGACAGGGCACTTCCCTCCCCACAGATAGACACCACACAAGGATGAGTTCAACACTTTATATAGGGTTCGTGCGGCAAGGTTATCAATGATACAGGAGATATCGGACTCGAGGGTCCTCTCAGTTTTAGTCTCTGTAGGGCAAGGGGGTAGCGGGACAGTCTTGGTGCCGGGTCGGCACAGGAGGTGGTAGGAGGGGAGCTCACAATCCTCGAGCTGAAGGGTCGGCAAGGTGGGGCCGCGGCAGCGCCAGCAGGCCACGATGAGGGTTTCCCGAGGCAGAGGGCCGCGGCAGCGCCAGCAGGCCAAGACGATGGTTTCACGAGGCAGAGGGCCGCGGCAGCGCCAGCAGGCCAAGACGATGGTTTCACGAGGCAGAGGGCCGCGGCAGCGCCAGCAGGCCAAGACGATGGTTTCACGAGGCAGAGGGCCGCGGCAGCGCCAGCAGGCCAAGACGATGGTTTCACGAGGCAGAGGGCCGCGGCAGCGCCAGCAGGCCAAGACGATGGTTTCACGAGGCAGAGGGCCGCGGCAGCGCCAGCAGGCCAAGACGATGGTTTCACGAGGCAGAGCTGCGGCAGCGCCAGCAGTCTGTCAAGGATGAGTTCTCTCGGGGCCTCTCGACTCCAGGATACAACTGCCTTCCTGGTCTGGCACTGCCCCAGTTATATGTCTGGTCCCCTTTGATGTCCGGACCCTCGCGCCTGGGGGCCGGGAGGTCCGGGATGCGGGAGTCCAGACACCCAGCAGGGGGGTGGAGCCAGCGCCCAGGGCGGCCGGGGGTGATCGACACCTGGCGGAGGAGAGCCGTTGACGATTCCTTCTCCCATTGACCCGCCAAGTGGTTGTTCTACCTCCTGGGGGGAGGTTGGTGCCTCGATGTCGGGGCCGGCCCAGGCCCAGGGTTAGGGTCGAGTTGAGGCCATGCGGCCTCGTGCTGTAGTACCCAAAGATGGCGGCTGGGCCGGGGTCATGGTGTGGATGGTGACCAGGGCCAGCCGGTTCCGGAGCTGGAGTCTTGTTGTGGATGGATTGCGGATTACTTCGAGGGTCGCCGGGGGCCCTGGCTGGGGATTCCGGGAGGGCCAGGGTCCGGGCCCCGTTGTGGGGAGGGGGGACAGCCCGACCACGCGGCCTGTCCAACATGCGTCCTCCCCAGCTGAAGGCGGGGAGAGTCAGCCATCCTCCTGGGGACTCTCCTCGCTGAGGCGGAAAAAGCGTGACAGGCCGTCTGCGTTGGCGTGGTCCTGGCCTGGACGATGTTCCACCATGAAGTCCATCCCCTGCAGGGAGATGGACCAGCGCAACAGCTTCGGGTGCTCCCCCCGCATTTGCATCAGCCATTGCAGGGGTCGGTGGTCTGTTTGCACCCGGAAGTGGGTGCCGAAGAGGTAGGGTCGGAGCTTTTTGAGGGCCCAGACTACGGCGAAGGCCTCCCTCTCGATGGTGCTCCATCGCTGTTCTCTGGCCAGTAGCCGCCGGCTGATGAAGGCCACTGGTTGATCGACTCCCTCGGTGTTGAGTTGGGAGAGGACGGCCCCCACGCCATGATCGGAGGCATCCGTCTGTACGATGAATTCCCGGCTGTAGTCGGGAGCCTGGAGCACGGGGGCCGTGCACATTGCGGTCTTCAATCTCTCGAAGGCTGATTGGCAGTCCGGGGTCCAGTTGACTGTTTTGGGGCTCTTCTTGGAGGTGAGCTCAGCCTACCACGGGGGCCGTCACAGTTCGAAGAGGGATGGCCTCGGGATAGCGGGTGGCGTGGTCCACTAGGACCAGGATGAACCGGTGTCCTTGGGCGGTTCGGGGGTCCAGGGGCCCCACAATGTCTATTCCAACTCGTTCGAACGGGGTGGTGACGACAGGAAAGGGTTGTAGGGGTGCTTTGATCTTTCGGCCACTTTTTCCGCTGGCCTGGCAGGTGGGGCAGGCCCTGCAGTGGTTGTTGACGTCCTTTCGCATTTGGGGCCAGTAAAAGTGGGTCACCAGGCGGTCGTAGGTTTTGTCTTGCCCCAGGTGTCCGGCAAGGGGGACATCGTGGGCTAAGTTCAGGAGAAAATCTCTGAAGCGAAGGGGCACCACCAGCACCCGACTGGCTCCTAGTTCTGCAATTCTCTGCTCGCTGTAGAGCAGGTCCTGGTCCCAGTAAACCCAGTGGGCCCCCGAGGTATCCCCTGTGCTCTGGGCAAGGGCTTGCTGCCGGAGTCCCTCGAGGGACGGACATGTTCTCTGCTCATCCCGGAATTGTTCCTGGGTGGGACCCCCCTCCTGACGCCATTGTGCCAGGTCAGGGACGTCCCGAAGCTGGTCGGATCCTTCTTCTGTTTGGGTCGAGGGACTGGCTTCTGGGGCGGCCTCCTCTTGGGTGAGCGCGGGAGGAGGTTCCGGCCACTCGGGCTCCTCTGGACTGGGGACCGCGCGGGCGGTCATGGACCGGGTCGTGACGCAGACCCATTCGGGAAGGCCCAGCATCCCCAGGTGTTCTCTCCGTTCGACGGCTGCCCAGGGAGAACTTTCGAGGTCGTTTCCTAGAAGGCAATCCACGGGGGCATCATCGCGGACAGTCACTTTTAGCATCCCGGATACTCCTCCCCATTCGAAGGGGACACAGGCCATGCGACACAGACTTTCTGAGTTGTCTGCTGATCGGACAGGGCAAAGAATGTTCGGTAAGATTTGGTCTGGAGTAACCAGGTGGCATCGGACCGCGGTTACACTGGCCCCGGTGTCGCGGAGGGCTTCTGCCCGGCGGCCATTAATGTTGACCCACTGGCTGTACTTCTGCGTGTTGGCGGGAAGGGGGGTCCGCGGAATCATATCTCTCTCCCCCAAGCAGACCAGGGACATGGCGGCCGGTGCCCACTCAGGTTGGTCGGTCTCGTACTCTTCCTGGTCTTCCGGGATTGGTTCTTCCCCTAGGGCGGCCGCTGCGACCTGGCGGGGGGTAGCGTTCTGGTTCTTTGGGCAGTTGGGATCATTGGCGTAGTGGCCGGATCGTTGGCATCGGTGGCACATAATGTTGGCCCGGAAGCCGGGCCGGATGGGCGGGCTCCCCCTGCCGGCCGGGGCTGAGGGGTTGCTGGCGGGAGTCATGGGGCCGGGGTCTCTCCCCCGACCCTGGCCTCCTCCTCCTCCCCGGGGGCGATGGGGCCCTTGGTAAGGTCTGTGCGATTCGCTGGGCCCGTTCCGGCCAACTCGTGTGCTTTCCCATCGGTCGGCTTCGGCGGCGAGTTGTCGAGGTTCCGTTAGTTTACTGTCCAAGAGGTGTTGCCGGAGTTCAACGAAGCAGTTGTTAGAAAGGTGTTCCCATACGATGAGGTCGAAAAGTTGTTCGTAGGTGGTCACTTTGCTGCCCTTGATCCACCCCTCGAAGGCTCGGCTAAAGAAGTTCACGTACTCCACCCAAGTCGTACCCGGGATCCGTTTGCAGTCGCGGAACCGCTGGCGGTACATCTCGGGTGGGAGTCCGTATCGAGTGAGGAGGGCGGCCTTCATGTGGTCGTAGGATGTCATCAGATGGTCCGGGAGTTGCAGTAGGGCGTCTCGCCCTTCGTTGACAAACCTCCCCCATAACCCGGCTCCCCAGTCGCTCCGGGGAATCCGGTGGGAGGTCATGGCTACCTCATAGGCTTTAAACCACTGCTGAATATCATCGTTCTTGTAGTACTCCCTGATGACATCTTTGGGGATGTGAACTTTGGGCTCGGTAGAGGCAGGCAGGGTCGGGCGTTCGGGGACCCCGAGCTCTTTATTCTGTTTCTGAATTTCCAGTTGTTAGACGGGGACCTGGAGGGTCGGCCGAGCACAGTGATCGCACAGACAGGTAACTTCCCCCCCACAGATGGACACCACACAAAGATCAGGGTAACACCTTTTATAGGCACTTCTGGTAGTAGAGTGGTACGATACAAGGCGATCAGGACACAATGATCCTCTCAATTCTAGTCTCTAGAAAGGGAAGGGGGTAGCGGGACAGTCTTGGTACCCACGGGTACGGAGGTGTAACGGTGATAGCTCACAATCCTCGAGCTCGGTGTTCGGATGGGTCAGACCGCGGCAGCGCCGGCAGGTCCCGCAGAGGTCGTAGGTGGCAACGGGCCGCGGCAGCGCCAGCAGGTCCCAACGAGGATGAAGGTTACAACGGGCCGCGGCAGCGCCAGCAGGTCCCACGAGGATGAAGGTTACAACGGGCCGCGGCAGCGCCAGCAGGTCCCACGAGGATGAAGGTTGCAGAGGGCCGCGGCAGCGCCAGCAGGTCCCACGAGGATGAAGGTTGCAGAGGGCCGCGGCAGCGCCAGCAGGTCCCACGAGGATGAAGGTTGCAGAGGGCCGCGGCAGCGCCAGCAGGCAGGACAATCGTTCACAAGGCAGGGCTGTGGCAGCGCCAGCAGTCCGTCAAGGATGAGTTCGTCGCGGTGTCTCTCGACTCCAGGATACAACTGCCTTCCTGTCCTGGGGCGGCCTCAGTTATAGGTCTGGCGCCCTTTGATGTCCGGACCCTCGCTCTTGGAGGTCGGGAGGTCTGGGATGAGGGAGTCCAGACACCCAGCAGGGGGGTGGAGCCAGCGCCCGAGGAGGCTGGGGGTGCTCGGCACCTGGCGGGGGAGAGCCATCGACACTTCTTACTCCCATTGACCTGCCAAGTGGTCCGTTCACCTCCTGGGTGGAGGGTGGTGCCGGGATGTCAGGGCCTGGCCAGGCCCAGGGTTGGGGTCGGGCTGAGGCCGCGCGGCCGCGTGGTGCCGTGTCCAAGATGGCGGCTGGGCCGGGCAATGGTGCTGACGGTGGCCCGGGCCCTGTCCTGCGGGGAGGGAGCGAGCCCTTCATGTGGCCTGTCCAACATGCGTCCCCCCCAGCTGAAGGCGGGGAGAGTCACCCATCTTCTTGGGGACTTTCCTCGTCGAGGCGGAAAAAGCGGGACAGGCCATCCGCGTTGGCGTGGTCTTGGCCAGGACGATGCTCCACAGTGAAGTCCATCCCCTGCAGGGAGATGGACCATCGCAATAGTTTGGGGTTCTCCCCCCGCATCTGCATGAGCCATTGCAGGGGCCGATGATCTGTCTGTACCCGGAAATGGGTTCCGAAGAGGTACGGCCGGAGCTTCTTGAGGGCCCATACCACTGCGAAGGCCTCTCGCTCAATGGTGCTCCAGCGCTGTTCTCGGGGCAGTAGGCGTCTGCTGATGAAGGCCACGGGTTGGTCCACTCCTTCGGGGTTCAGTTGGGAGAGGACGGCCCCAATACCATGGTCGGAGGCATCGGTCTGCACAATGAACTCGCGGCTGTAGTCGGGGGCCTGGAGCACCGGAGCGGTGCACATGGCGGCCTTCAGCGTCTCGAAGGCCGCGTGACAGTCGGGAGTCCAGTTGACTCGTTTCGGGTTGTTCTTAGACGTGAGTTCCGTGAGGGGCCCCACAATGCTGCCATAGTCCCTCACAAACCGCCGGTAGTATCCGGTGAGCCCCAGGAAGGCTCGGACCTCTGTTTGTGTTTCGGGGGGTTGCCAGGACTGGATGGCAGCTACCTTGAGTTGGAGGGGGGCCACCAGACCGCTCCCCACTTGGTGTCCGAGGTAGGTCACGGACCCCTGGCCGATTTGGCACTTGCTGGCCTTTATGGTGAGGCCGGCCTGTTGGAGGGCCTGCAGGACCGCTCTGAGGTGGTGGAGGTGGTCGGCCCAGTGGCGGCTGTATACCGCGATGTCGTCCAGGTAGGCGGCGCTGAATTCTTCGAGGCCCGCCAATACCTGGTTCACCAGTCTTTGAAAGGTGGCTGGAGCGTTCTTCATGCCGAAGGGCATCACTCTGAAATGGTAGTGCCCGTCCGGGGTGGAGAAAGCGGAACGTTCTTGGGCCCTGGGGGTGAGGCCGATCTGCCAGTAGCCCGCTGTCAGGTCAAAGATGCTTAGGTAGCGGGCTGCCCCCATGCGGTCGACTAGTTCATCTGCTCGGGGGATGGGGTGAGCGTCGGTTCGGGTGACCGCGTTCAGACCCCGATAGTCGATGCAGAATCGGAGCTCCGGCGTGGTGCCCGGTGCCGCGGCCTTGGGGACCAGGACGACCGGGCTGGCCCAGGGACTGTCCGAAGGCTCGATGACCCCGAGGGCGAGCATCTTGGAGACTTCTTCTTGGATGCATGTACGTACCCGATCCGGTACTCGGTACGCCCGGTGTCGGACAGGAGGACTGTCCCCCGTGTCCACGTCGTGCAGGCACCAGGAGGTGACTCCGGGTGCGAGGGAGAACGGGTTTGCGAACGGCAGCAGGAGGGCCCGGCAATCTTGACGCTGCTCTGGGGTCAGGGCCTCGGAGAGTCGGACCCCCTCCACCGAGCCATCTCTTTCCCGAGTCCTCAGTAGGTCAGGGAGGGGCTCGGAGTCTCCTTCTGTGCCACTGTCGGTCGCCATCAGCAGGCTGAGCTCTGAGCGCATGAAGTGGGGTTTGAGCCTGTTGGCGTGGAGGACCCGGAGGGGGTTCCGGGGGGACTCCAGGTCGATGAGATAGGTGACGGGACTCCTGCGCTCGATCACCTTGAAGGGCCCCGTCCATTTGTCTTGCAAGGCACACGGTTCGATGGGGGACATCACCCATACCTGCTGACCCGGTTCAAACTCGATGGAGGAGGCATGTTGGTCGTACCACTTCTTCATGTCCTCCTGACTGGCCTCCAGATTGGCTTTAGCGATCTCCCTGAATTTCCGGGTCTGATTTCGGAGGGTCAGGAGGTATTTGTAGACGTCCGGAGGGGTCTTTAGGGGGGCCATTTCCCATTCCTCCTTCACTAGGCTGAGAGGCCCGCGAACGGGGTGTCCGTACAGGAGTTCGAAGGGGCTGAAGCCGAGGGACTTCTGGGGGACTTCTCGGTAGGCGAAGAGGAGGCACGGTAGTAGCACGTCCCACTGGCGGCGTAGGGGTTCTTCCAGCCCCATGATCATCCCCTTGAGGGTGCGGTTGAACCGCTCGACCAGTCCGTTCCCCTGGGGGTGATAGGGGGTGGTGAAGCGGTAAGTGACTCCGCACTGCTGCCAGAGGGATTTCATATACTTTGAAATAAAGTTCGTACCCCTGTCGCTGACGACTTCCCGGGGGAAGCCCACTCGAGAGAAGATCCCCATCAAGGCTCGACCCACTACTGGGGCTGTTATAGTACGGAGGGGGACCGCCTCAGGATAGCGGGTATTTACAACAAGGGGTGGTGAGGGACAGAGTCTCTGAATTAAGCAGAATACTCTCACCCAGTCAAGAGATCAGGGCTAAATCCAACACCGTTTTTTAGCTCACTGCACCATCCCAGTTTCAGAACCTGGCTGTATGCAAATTAGTCTGTTCCTGTCCCAGTGCATGATGGGAACAGGGCAAACCAAACTACAAAAGCCAATTCTTACACTGGGAAGGAAACAAGCTTCCGGGGACCGGTTTCTGGTATTACAGCCGTCTTCGGCCCGGCTTGCTTGAATCCTGATGGTGCAATGAGCAAGGGACTCATGTCTGAGTATACCCTTCCACGCTTAGGGTGGACAAAAATATTTACAACAAGGGGTGGTGAGGGACAGAGTCTCTGAATTAAGCAGAATACTCTCACCCAGTCAAGAGATCAGGGCTAGATCCAACACCGTTTTTTAGCTCACTGCACCATCCCAGTTTCAGAACCTGGCTGTATGCAAATTAGTCTGTTCCTGTCCCAGTGCATGATGGGAACAGGGCAAACCAAACTACAAAAGCCAATTCTTACACTGGGAAGGAAACAAGCTTCCGGGGACCGGTTTCTGGCATTACAGCCGTCTTCGGCCCGGCTTGCTTGAATCCTGATGGTGCAATTAGCAAGGGACTCATGTCTGAGTATACCCTTCCACGCTTAGGGTGGACAAAAATATTTACAACAAGGGGTGGTGAGGGACAGAGTCTCTGAATTAAGCAGAATACTCTCACCCAGTCAAGAGATCAGGGCTAGATCCAACACCGTTTTTTAGCTCACTGCACCATCCCAGTTTCAGAACCTGGCTGTATGCAAATTAGTCTGTTCCTGTCCCAGTGCATGATGGGAACAGGGCAAACCAAACTACAAAAGCCAATTCTTACACTGGGAAGGAAACAAGCTTCCGGGGACCGGTTTCTGGCATTACAGCCGTCTTCGGCCCGGCTTGCTTGAATCCTGATGGTGCAATGAGCAAGGGACTCATGTCTGAGTATACCCTTCCACGCTTAGGGTGGACAAAAATATTTACAACAAGGGGTGGTGAGGGACAGAGTCTCTGAATTAAGCAGAATACTCTCACCCAGTCAAGAGATCAGGGCTAGATCCAACACCGTTTTTTAGCTCACTGCACCATCCCAGTTTCAGAACCTGGCTGTATGCAAATTAGTCTGTTCCTGTCCCAGTGCATGATGGGAACAGGGCAAACCAAACTACAAAAGCCAATTCTTACACTGGGAAGGAAACAAGCTTCCGGGGACCGGTTTCTGGCATTACAGCCGTCTTCGGCCCGGCTTGCTTGAATCCTGATGGTGCAATGAGCAAGGGACTCATGTCTGAGTATACCCTTCCACGCTTAGGGTGGACAAAAATATTTACAACAAGGGGTGGTGAGGGACAGAGTCTCTGAATTAAGCAGAATACTCTCACCCAGTCAAGAGATCAGGGCTAGATCCAACACCGTTTTTTAGCTCACTGCACCATCCCAGTTTCAGAACCTGGCTGTATGCAAATTAGTCTGTTCCTGTCCCAGTGCATGATGGGAACAGGGCAAACCAAACTACAAAAGCCAATTCTTACACTGGGAAGGAAATAAGCTTCCGGGGACCGGTTTCTGGCATTACAGCCGTCTTCGGCCCGGCTTGCTTGAATCCTGATGGTGCAATGAGCAAGGGACTCATGTCTGAGTATACCCTTCCACGCTTAGGGTGGACAAAAATATTTACAACAAGGGGTGGTGAGGGACAGAGTCTCTGAATTAAGCAGAATACTCTCACCCAGTCAAGGGTTTACTCAGATGTGAGTCCCTTGCTCATTGCACCATCAGGATTCAAGCAAGCCGGGCCGAAGACGCCTGAAATGGCAGAAACCGGTCCCCGGAAGCTTGTTTCCTTCCCAGTGTAAGAATTGGCTTTTGTAGTCTGGTCTGCCCTGTTCCCATGATGCACTGGGCCAGGGACAGACTAATTTGCATACAGCCAGGTTCTGAAACTGGGATGGTGCAATCAGCTAAAAAACGGTGTTGGATCTAGCCCTGATCTCTTGACTGGGTGAGAGTACTCTGCTTAATTCAGAGACTCTGTCCATCACCACTCCTTGTTGTAAATAATTTTGTCCACCCTAAGCGTGGAAGGGTATACTCAGATGTGAGTCCCTTGCTCATTGCACCATCAGGATTCAAGCAAGCCGGGCCGAAGACGCCTGAAATGGCAGAAACCGGTCCCCGGAAGCTTGTTTCCTTCCCAGTGTAAGAATTGGCTTTTGTAGTCTGGTCTGCCCTGTTCCCATGATGCACTGGGCCAGGGACAGACTAATTTGCATACAGCCAGGTTCTGAAACTGGGATGGTGCAATCAGCTAAAAAACGGTGTTGGATCTAGCCCTGATCTCTTGACTGGGTGAGAGTACTCTGCTTAATTCAGAGACTCTGTCCATCACCACTCCTTGTTGTAAATAATTTTGTCCACCCTAAGCGTGGAAGGGTATACTTAGATGTGAGTCCCTTGCTCATTGCACCATCAGGATTCAAGCAAGCCGGGCCGAAGACGCCTGAAATGGCAGAAACCGGTCCCCGGAAGCTTGTTTCCTTCCCAGTGTAAGAATTGGCTTTTGTAGTCTGGTCTGCCCTGTTCCCATGATGCACTGGGCCAGGGACAGACTAATTTGCATACAGCCAGGTTCTGAAACTGGGATGGTGCAATCAGCTAAAAAACGGTGTTGGATCTAGCCCTGATCTCTTGACTGGGTGAGAGTACTCTGCTTAATTCAGAGACTCTGTCCATCACCACTCCTTGTTGTAAATAATTTTGTCCACCCTAAGCGTGGAAGGGTATACTCAGATGTGAGTCCCTTGCTCATTGCACCATCAGGATTCAAGCAAGCCGGGCCGAAGACGCCTGAAATGGCAGAAACCGGTCCCCGGAAGCTTGTTTCCTTCCCAGTGTAAGAATTGGCTTTTGTAGTCTGGTCTGCCCTGTTCCCATGATGCACTGGGCCAGGGACAGACTAATTTGCATACAGCCAGGTTCTGAAACTGGGATGGTGCAATCAGCTAAAAAACGGTGTTGGATCTAGCCCTGATCTCTTGACTGGGTGAGAGTACTCTGCTTAATTCAGAGACTCTGTCCATCACCACTCCTTGTTGTAAATAATTTTGTCCACCCTAAGCGTGGAAGGGTACACTCAGATGTGAGTCCCTTGCTCATTGCACCATCAGGATTCAAGCAAGCCGGGCCGAAGACGCCTGAAATGGCAGAAACCGGTCCCCGGAAGCTTGTTTCCTTCCCAGTGTAAGAATTGGCTTTTGTAGTCTGGTCTGCCCTGTTCCCATGATGCACTGGGCCAGGGACAGACTAATTTGCATACAGCCAGGTTCTGAAACTGGGATGGTGCAATCAGCTAAAAAACGGTGTTGGATCTAGCCCTGATCTCTTGACTGGGTGAGAGTACTCTGCTTAATTCAGAGACTCTGTCCATCACCACTCCTTGTTGTAAATAATTTTGTCCACCCTAAGCGTGGAAGGGTATACTCAGATGTGAGTCCCTTGCTCATTGCACCATCAGGATTCAAGCAAGCCGGGCCGAAGACGCCTGAAATGGCAGAAACCGGTCCCCGGAAGCTTGTTTCCTTCCCAGTGTAAGAATTGGCTTTTGTAGTCTGGTCTGCCCTGTTCCCATGATGCACTGGGCCAGGGACAGACTAATTTGCATACAGCCAGGTTCTGAAACTGGGATGGTGCAATCAGCTAAAAAACGGTGTTGGATCTAGCCCTGATCTCTTGACTGGGTGAGAGTACTCTGCTTAATTCAGAGACTCTGTCCATCACCACTCCTTGTCAGGATAGCGGGTGGCGTGGTCCACCAGGACCAGGATGAAGCGATGCCCCTGTGCTGTTCGGGGGTCCAGGGGCCCCACAATGTCTATTCCCACCCTTTCGAACGGGGTGGTCACCACGGGGAATGGTTGTAGGGGTGCCTTGAGTTTGCGGCCGCTCTTCCCGCTGGCCTGGCAGGTCGGGCAGGACCGGCAATGGTTGGAGACGTCATTTCTCATTTTGGGCCAAAAAAAGTGAGTCACCAGGCGGTGGTAGGTCTTGTCTTGGCCCAGGTGCCCGGCCAGGGGGACATCATGGGCTAGGTTCAACAGGAAGTCTCTGAAGTAGAGGGGCACCACCAGCATTCGCCCGGCCCCCAGTTCTGCGATTTTCTGCTCGCTGTACAAGAGATCATTGTCCCAATAAACCCAGTGGGCCCCGGTGGTGTCTCCTTGGCTCTGGGCGAGCGCTTGCTGTCGCAATCCCTCGAGGGAGGGGCAGGTCTTTTGCTCCTGCCGGAATTGTTCCTGGGTGGGCCCCCCTTCTTGACGCCACTGAGCCAGGTCGGGAAGCTCGGGGGGCTGTGTGGACCCCTCTGTGGTGGGGTCCGGGTGGTCGGTCTGGAGGAAGTCTTCTTCTGGAGTGATCGAGGGCGGAGGTGCTGCCCATTCTGGTTCTTCTGGTCTAGGGATGGTGCGGGTGGCCATGGACCGGGTGGTTACGCACGCCCAGTCCGGGAGACCCAACATCCCCAGATGCTCTCTTCTTTCTACAGCGGCCCACGGGGAGCTCTCGAGATCGTTCCCCAGGAGGCAATCCACGGGGGCATCGTCGCGGACAGTTACTTTCAGCATGCCGGACACTCCTCCCCATTCGAAGGGGATGCAGGCCATCCGACACAGGCTCTCCGAGTTATCTGCCGATCGGACGGGGCAAAGTACGTTTGGTAGGATTTGTTCTGGGGTCACCAGGTGACAACGGACGGCCGTCACACTGGCCCCGGTGTCACGCAGGGCCTCGGCCTTGCGCCCATTGATGCTCACCCATTGGCTGTACTTCCGAGTGTTGGCGGGCAGGGGAGTCCGCGGGACCATGTCTCTTCCTCCCAGGCAGGCCAGGGTCATGGCGGCGGGTTCCCACTCGAACTGCTCCGACTCATAGGTCTCCGTGTCTTCGGAGACTTGTTCTTCTCCCAGGGCGGCGGCCGCCATCTGGCGGGGTCCGGGGACCTGGTTCTTCGGGCAGGTCGGGTCACTGGCATAGTGGCCGACTCGCTGGCATCGATGACACGTCACGTTAGCTCGGAACCCCGGGCGCATCGGGGGGTTTCCCCGGCCTGCTGGGGCCGGGGTGGCGTTAGTGGGCGCGGCCGGGACGGCGTCTCTGCCCCGGCCCGGGCCTCCTCCTCCTCCTCGGGGACGATGATGACCTTGGTTGGTTCTGTTCTGCTCATTCGGCCCACTCCGGGCCACTCGGGTGCTCTCCCACCGGTCAGCCTCGGTGGCGAGCTGCCGGGGTTCAGTCAATTTACTGTCGAGGAGGTGCTGCCTGAGCTCGACGAAGCAGTTGTTGGAGAGGTGCTCCCACACAATGAGATTGAAGAGTTGTTCGTAAGTGGTTACGTTGTTACCCTTGATCCACCCCTCGAAGGCTCGGCTGAAATAGTTCACGTATTCCAACCACGTTGTACCTGGGATCCGGGTGCAGTTGCGGAACCTCTGGCGGTACATTTCGGGTGTAAGCCCATATCGACTGAGGAGGGCGGCCTTCATGTGGTCATAGGACGTCATTTGATGGTCCGGAAGCTGCAGCAGGGCATCACGACCCTCGTTGACGAATCTCCCCCATAGACCGGCTCCCCAGTCACTTCGAGCGACCCGGTGGGCGGTCATGGCAATCTCATAGGCCTTGAACCACTGCTGTATGTCGTCGTTCCGGTGATATTCTCGGACCACATCCTTGGGGATGTGGACCTTCTGCTCGGTAGGACCCGGGGAGTGCGGTTGCTCGGGCACCCCTAGGTTTTTGTTCAGTTTGCGTATTTCTATCTCCGCTAGTTTGCACTCGTGCTCGTATGCCAGTCTTTTTTCTTCGAGGTCTCTCTGTCTCTGTTTTTCCTCTCGCTCTTCTCTGAGCCGTAAGTGTTCTAAGTTTATTTTTTGTTCCGCCAGTTTCAATTCTCCGTCTAATCTGAGTCGTGCCAAGTCTAACTCGTGTAATCTATTTTTTTCCCGCTCTTGGATCTCTTCACGGGAAGGGCCTGTTCTCCGTTCCTCCGTCCGGGTGGTGTTGACTTCCGGGGCTGCGGGGTCCCGGGGGGTTGCGGTATTTGTCTCTGTCCAGGCCTCTAGGGCGTTTTTGAAGTCTTCTTTTGTGCTTAGCCCGGTGGTAGCAATGCCTAAGTCCATGCAAAATTGTTTGAGCTCTCGGTGGTTGTATTCTTCCAGCTTTTCCATCTGGAACTTCTCCGCCGATCCGCTCTCTTTGGTCGTCATTGTGGTTTCAGTCGTAGGGTGAGTTACTGTCTGTACGGTACGCGTTGGTTCGGATCGCGCCGCTAGCCACCAATGTTAGACGGGGACCTGGAGGGTCGGCCGAGCACAGTGATCGCACAGACAGGTAACTTCCCCCCCACAGATGGACACCACACAAAGATCAGGGTAACACCTTTTATAGGCACTTCTGGTAGTAGAGTGGTACGATACAAGGCGATCAGGACACGATGATCCTCTCAATTCTAGTCTCTAGTAAGGGAAGGGGGTAGCGGGACAGTCTTGGTACCCACGGGTACGGAGGTGTAACGGTGATAGCTCACAATCCTCGAGCTCGGTGTTCGGATGGGTCAGACCGCGGCAGCGCCGGCAGGTCCTGCAGAGGTCGTAGGTGGCAACGGGCCGCGGCAGCGCCAGCAGGTCCCAACGAGGATGAAGGTTACAACGGGCCGCGGCAGCGCCAGCAGGTCCCACGAGGATGAAGGTTACAACGGGCCGCGGCAGCGCCAGCAGGTCCCACGAGGATGAAGGTTGCAGAGGGCCGCGGCAGCGCCAGCAGGCAGGACAATCGTTCACAAGGCAGGGCTGTGGCAGCGCCAGCAGTCCGTCAAGGATGAGTTTGTCGCGGTGTCTCTCGACTCCAGGATACAACTGCCTTCCTGTCCTGGGGCGGCCTCAGTTATAGGTCTGGCGCCCTTTGATGTCCGGACCCTCGCTCTTGGAGGTCGGGAGGTCTGGGATGAGGGAGTCCAGACACCCAGCAGGGGGGTGGAGCCAGCGCCCGAGGAGGCTGGGGGTGCTCGGCACCTGGCGGGGGAGAGCCATCGACACTTCTTACTCCCATTGACCTGCCAAGTGGTCCGTTCACCTCCTGGGTGGAGGGTGGTGCCGGGATGTCGGGGCCTGGCCAGGCCCAGGGTTGGGGTCGGGCTGAGGCCGCGCGGCCGCGTGGTGCCGTGTCCAAGATGGCGGCTGGGCCGGGCAATGGTGCTGACGGTGGCCCGGGCCCTGTCCTGCGGGGAGGGAGCGAGCCCTTCATGTGGCCTGTCCAACACCAGTTCCTTGAGGTTGCGCTCATGTTCGTAGGCTAGCTTCTTTTCCTCTAGCTCTCTCTGTTTTTGCTTCTCTTCTCGCTCCTCTCGGAGCCGTAAGTGTTCTAGCGTTATTTTTTGTTCCGCCAGTTTGAGTTCTCCATCCAAGCGAAGTCGTGCCAGTTCCAATTCATGGAGTCTGCTTTTTTCTCGTTCTTGGATCTCTACTGGGGAGAGACCCGCTCTTCTTTCTTCTATTGGCGCGGGGCTCGTTTCGGTGTTTCGTGTTCGGGGTACGGCTGTACCCGTCTCTGCCCAAGACTCTAGGGCTCGTTTGAAGTCCTCTTTCGTGCTCAGACCTGTGGTTGGAAGGCCAAGTTCTATGCAATATTGCTTCAGTTCCCTGTGGTTGTAGTCTTCCAATTTTTCCATCTGGAATTTTTCCGTTGTTCCGCTCTCTGTTGTCATGGTGGTCGTGTGTTGTGGGGCGAGTGACCCTCTGTACGATTATGCGTCGGTTCGGATCGCGCCGCTGGCCACCAATGTTAGACGGGGACCCAGAGGGTCGGCCGAATACTGAGGGAGAGGTCTCCGATGAGGACCGTCTCCGGCGATCGTACAGACAGGGCACTTCCCTCCCCACAGATAGACACCACACAAGGATGAGTTCAACACTTTATATAGGGTTCGTGCGGCAAGGTTATCAATGATACAGGAGATATCGGACTCGAGGGTCCTCTCAGTTTTAGTCTCTGTAGGGCAAGGGGGTAGCGGGACAGTCTTGGTGCCGGGTCGGCACAGGAGGTGGTAGGAGGGGAGCTCACAATCCTCGAGCTGAAGGGTCGGCAAGGTGGGGCCGCGGCAGCGCCAGCAGGCCACGACGAGGGTTTCCCAAGGCAGAGGGCCGCGGCAGCGCCAGCAGGCCAAGACGATGGTTTCACGAGGCAGAGGGCCGCGGCAGCGCCAGCAGGCCAAGACGATGGTTTCACGAGGCAGAGGGCCGCGGCAGCGCCAGCAGGCCAAGACGATGGTTTCACGAGGCAGAGGGCCGCGGCAGCGCCAGCAGGCCAAGACGATGGTTTCACGAGGCAGAGGGCCGCGGCAGCGCCAGCAGGCCAAGACGATGGTTTCACGAGGCAGAGCTGCGGCAGCGCCAGCAGTCTGTCAAGGATGAGTTCTCTCGGGGCCTCTCGACTCCAGGATACAACTGCCTTCCTGGTCTGGCAGTGCCCCAGTTATATGTCTGGTCCCCTTTGATGTCCGGACCCTCGCGCCTGGGGGCCGGGAGGTCCGGGATGCGGGAGTCCATACACCCAGCAGGGGGGTGGAGCCAGCGCCCAGGGCGGCCGGGGGTGATCGACACCTGGCGGAGGAGAGCCGTTGACGATTCCTTCTCCCATTGACCCGCCAAGTGGTTGTTCTACCTCCTGGGGGGAGGTTGGTGCCTCGATGTCGGGGCCGGCCCAGGCCCAGGGTTAGGGTCGAGTTGAGGCCATGCGGCCTCGTGCTGTAGTACCCAAAGATGGCGGCTGGGCCGGGGTCATGGTGTGGATGGTGACCAGGGCCAGCCGGTTCCGGAGCTGGAGTCTTGTTGTGGATGGATTGCGGATTACTTCGAGGGTCGCCGGGGGCCCTGGCTGGGGATTCCGGGAGGGCCAGGGTCCGGGCCCCGTTGTGGGGAGGTGGGACAGCCCGACCACGTGGCCTGTCCAACAGAGACCATCTTCTTAACCAATCTTTATAATAACCTGGACGAAGACCAATTCATAAATCTCCTTAGTAATGTACACGAGAGATTAAAACACTCATATCAATGGAGAACTAGTCAGGGGGCAACCCATTTAATATGGGGAGGAGATTTCAATCTCTATCCATGCTTAACGACCAATCCAATCTGCTGCGGGATAGTGGACGAATTTGAGGCCCCATTAGCACACTTCACACACAATAAAGTAGGAAACGCTCTCAATGCCGTCCTCGCGGATTTGGATCTGCAAATCGTTAACCACCGAAATGCAGATTCTAACTTATTCAATCCAACCTATGTAGGCAGAGGCTACCATACAACAGTAGACTACATCTTTTTATCTTCTGGCCTGATAAGCATAACTAAGGATTTTTGTGTCATTGGCAATCTACTCAGCGACCACTCAGCCCTAATGATTAATCTTTATTTACCTGAGCTCAAACCCCAAAACTCGACTATAGCAAGTATGCTCGCACAGAATAAAATAGAGATTGGTAAACAGAACGGCTATACAATCAAATGGGGCAAAACCAATCCTACTGCTATCACAAAAAAACTGATAATCCAAGCATATCCAAACATTTTAAAATGTCTGGATCTCTCCTCAAGTTATGAGGAAGTCCTAACGAACTTCAAACAAATCTTGGAGTTCATCAAGGATTTACTCTTGTCAAAACCCATAACAAGCCACCCTGAAAAGAAAGGATGGTTTACTCATAACTGTACAACCGCTCTAACCAAACTAAAACTGGCGCTCCATAACCAACCGAGGGATCCAATCCAAATCCAACATCTAAGGCGTCAATACATAGGTGAAAGAAAATTGAGAATTGCACAACTAAAGCAGAAACTTTGGGACAATCTTCATAACAGTGCTGTATCAAAAAATAGCGACCTCTTCTGGCGTACAGTCAGAACTCCATACCTTTCTGACACTGGTACCCCCAGAATAGAAGTTGCCATAGATGAGCACACATGGGTCACACACTTTTCCATGATCTTTAAAAGTAATTCACCCCCGGACTTATTCCTACCAAAAGTACAGTACCCCATTCCGCTTCAGTTTGATATTCCTGATCTTTTGGAAGCATTGCAAAAAAGCAAACCGGGTAAAGCTCCAGGCCCTGACGGGGTCCCAGTGGACTTTTTTAAAAATAACTTAGATCTCTGGGCCCCCATCATAACAAGAGTGTGCATAGCGGCAACGAATGAGGGACTTTTAAGTTCCTGGACCAAGTCAATCATGGTCCCCATCTTTAAAAAAGGGGACCGCCAAGATGTGAAGTGCTATCGTCCCATCTCCCTGCTGGACTCGCTCGGGAAGGTAGTGGGGAGAGTTATCCTAGAGCGTCTCCAGCAGTGGACCGAGGAGCGAGGCATTATATCTGATATCCAGTTTGGGTTCCGTGAAGGTTTTGGAACAGTGGAGCAGGCTCTCAATCTCACTTTAATAATGGGAAAATACATACAGGCCAAGGCAACGAAGATCTACATGGTCTTTGTCGACCTGTCCGCAGCGTTTGACTGCGTGTCGCACGCAAAACTGTGGACGGTCCTACGTCAATTAGGAATAGAACCATCTCTTTTGGATTTTTTGAGGGAACTCTATTCCGGTGCAACGGCCAGAGTGCGTTTTGGCCTGAGTGGCGAGTTGACGGCACCGTTTAGCGTAGGGCGTGGAGTCAGGCAGGGATGTGTCCTGGCCCCCTTCCTCTTCTCACTCTATACTAACGGCCTGGACGGGGACATGTTGAGGGGGGCTCAGGATCTCCCACGTATAAATCAGCGCCTGATTCCCGCCCTGCTCTACGCGGATGACGCCGTCATTCTGGCTCGCACACCACGCGAGCTCCAGCTCTCATTGAATAGGTATACGACCTTCATGGGCAACCTGGATTTGCGGGTGAATGTGAAGAAAACTTTTGTCATGACAGCAGGCAGGGGGAAAAAAAGAACAAAGGCCATTTACCTCGAGAACCAAAAGCTGGAGGTTACCCCCCAATACCCCTACCTGGGCATCATGATAGATGATCAACTGACATGGAAGCCAGCAGTAGTTACAAGGGTCCATCTCCTTAAGAGATCAATAGCTGCTCTGACGAGCTTTTCTCAGAGATTAGGAAAGAGGCCCCCAGTGGAGCTATTGAAAATGTATAATGCTAAATGCCAGGCTATCGTCCTATATGGTGCGGGAGTCTGGGGATACACAGACACTAGCTCCATCCAGAAAGCTGAAAATGTTTTCCTTAGATTTCTCCTAGCCACCCAGAAAGGTACCTCTACCTATGCTATGCACCTGGAATTAGGAATATCATATATAGAGGATCTAATTAAAACCGAACCACTGATGCTGTGGCGGCGCATTTGGACATCAGATAAAAATGCGCTGACCCGGTCCATCATTACAGACTCGATGGCCCTCGACAAATCCTCTAAAGTAAAATGGCTTACATATATAAGATATTTCTTCAAAGATCTAGGGTTAGAGAACTACTTCCTAGAACCAGAATCCATAATGGATATCTCGAAGAGAGACCTCAAACAATTCGCACTAAGACACCTGGAGTCTCTAAGACTGGCATCTGAATCACTAAAAACGGCAGTAGTCCATGCAAACATGATACAAATAACTCATGGCATTCATCCGTATCTGTCACTTCAATTATCAACATATGAGAGAATGCTAATAACTAGATTTAGGCTAAACACTTTTTTTAGATTGGTTACGTTTCCATTGAAAAACTGTTGGGAAACTACTCTCCCACCTTGTCCGTGCGATGACGTATCAATACAATCCAATCTACATGTGATTATGCTTTGCAAATTTCATCAACCACATAGAAAAATCTGGTTATTACCAATACTGAGGAGCTGGGGACTGAGACAATGCAGGCCCGCTTTTCTTAGACTCCAAATGATGGAAACTGAAAACGTCTGTTATTTTGTGAGCAATTTTCTAAAATGTATCATGAAGCACAAGAAAAACGTATAATAGCCCTCACAAATGATATCCTGAGCTAATTTTTTGATGAAACCTTTTTGTAATTAATTCTCTTCTATTTTATTAGCTCTTTGTATGAATTTTATTTGAAACTGTGTGTCTTTTTTTTTCCCCTTCTTAACCATGTAAAAATGTAATGTGTATTTTTAACTGTATCTTTTATGGTTTTTCCTTTGCGAATAAGCCGAATAAAGAATTTTATATATATATATATATATATATATGGAGAGGCTAAAGTGGTAGGAGCATACAAAAAAAATCCCTAATACTTCACAGTTGTAGCGATGCCTAGGTCTTTGCAGAATTGCTTTAGCTCCTTGTGACTGTAGTCTTCCATTTTCTCTTTCTGGAATTCTGTGCTCATGGTCGTAGTGTGTTTTTCTTGGTAGTGAGTCAATCACTCTCTGTACGATCTGCGTGGGCTCGGATCCCGGCGCTTGCCACCAATGTTAGAAAGGCGACCCCGGGGGAGGCAGAAGATGTCTGACTGACCACCCCTAGGTCCACCTCTCCTTCGAGAAGTAGCCGAGCGTTACCGAGAGGCCTCCTGGGTGAGGGTCCTCTCCTAGGATCGTACAGCAGAATAATCACAACACTACAGACGGACACCACACCAGAGGTCGGGATCTTAAGCTTTTATAGGTAATAAAGGTTGCTGGTTCTTGGCAGTATATACAGGCAGATCGAAGGATCCGTAAAGTCTCGTAAAGGGGGGTAGGGTAGCGGGACAGTCTCAACTCGGGTGGAAGAAGGGATACCCTACGCACAGCTCTCAATCCTCGAGCTGGGGGGTTCCGAGAGGTTGGGCCGCGGCAGCGGCAGCAGGCCCTCAGGCTGGTTTCAGCAAGGTAGGCCGCGGCAGCGCCAGCAGGCTCTCAGATGGTTTCAGCAAGGTAGGCCGCGGCAGCGCCAGCAGGCTCTCAAGATGGTTTCAGCAAGGTAGGCCGCGGCAGCGCCAGCAGGCTCTCAAGATGGTTTCAGCAAGGTAGGCAGCGCCAGCAGGCTCTCAAGATGGTTTCAGCAAGGTAGGCCGCGGCAGCGCCAGCAGGCTCTCAGATGGTTTAGGTTACCGGAGATGAGTTCGTCTGGTGTCGGCCGTGACAGCGTCAGCAGGGCTTCCAGTCCAGGATACAACTGACGTCCTAATCCAGGGCTGGCCCAGATATAGGACTGGAGTCCTTTGATGTCCGGACCCTCGCGCCTGGGGGTCAGAGGGGCCGGGAGGATGGTGTCCAGACACCCAGCAGGGGGGTGGAGCCAGCGCCCAGGGAGGCCGGAGGGCGATCGAAACCAGGCGCCCGGGGACGGCTGGAGGGCCATCGAAACACCCTTTTCTCCGGGATCTGTCGAGTGGCCACTCGACCACCTGGGTGGATCTTGGTGCCTCGATGTCTGGGCTTCGCTGGGGCCTGGGCCGGGGCCGAGGCCACGTGGTCGTGACGTGGTGGGCCCAAGATGGAGTCGGGCGCGGCCTCGTGCTTAGGTCGTGAGGGGCCCACGATGGAGCCAGGTCGGTAGTGGGGGTCCGGGATGGTGGCCGGAGCAGCAATGTTGGGGCGTGCAGTGTCGGGCAAAAGGGCTGCCCGATGCTGGGCGGAGGGCCGATGTCGTCCTGGGCCCGCCATGCGGGAGGGGTAGGACCACGCCATGAGGCCGGGTCCAACACCAACCACTACACAAATCCATAAGGGTTCCTACGATATGGAGGATTCTCAGCTGTTACTAGATAAGATAGCTAATTTATTTAAACAATCCCTGCAACCCTTAGAACAACGATTAGCGCAGTTGGAGTCACAGATTTCAAAATTTATAAAAACTCAACAACCTAACCATCCTTCAGGGTCACAAAAAATAGGGGGAAATAACACTAAAACACCACACCCCATAAAGACAACAAATGTAAACCCGAATTTGTCAAATCCCCAAAAGAAGACACTTCAGATAACTATCCCCAGTGTACCCATCATCAATAATACACCGAATTCAGTTAATATATCACATTTAACTACTACCCCGACTATATGTAGTATGCCAACAAACACTACCTTACAGGCTTCGCCAGGACCTCTAATTACACCCGCCCCACATGCAGAGGCATTTAACAAAACCAATAATAAAACTGTCAATAAACCTTTAAATAAATCATCGACCAAAACCTTGGTCCCTCAGATCTCAGCTTCAAATCCCTCGTATGCCAGAACCAGGAGAAATACGGCTAAAAATTTAGGACATATAAGAGCCCCAGCAGATTTTCCACCTGAGGCTTCACCATACGTAGCGGTCATGACGGGTGTTCCTGAGCTAATAGATCATAACTCGGAACCTGGCTGATCCCTAACAAACAAGGCACAGCATTGGCTGCAGACCAATCGACCGATCTCTTCAACCTGGCATGCTAGGATTAGATCTGTTTCCAGGGTTCCTTGGGTGGGCAACACTAGAAAAACGATCCCAGGGGACTGCATAGTGATCACCTTTGAGGACCCACGAATAGCAGACTATATTTGCTCCTGGGAAGACATCGCTTCAAACGGAGGCATTAAAATTAAGTCACTTTCTTTTTTCTATCCTTTCAGGCAAACAAACGGTCCACCTCAGGAACAAGAGCCCCCTTGGGCTGTTCCGGTTGCCCGACAGGATGACTTACCGAATCCCAGATATTTCGGCCCCCCCAGATTCTACGACCCAGATTATTCCTGGCATACAGTAGGATCACGCCATCAGGGGGGAGGCTGGGCAGATAGGAGACCATACTCACAAAGGCCGGTGATTAGAGACCAGCCCCGGTGGGATCCATGGCATAACATCCCGTTGTTTAATAGATATAACGGACTCGAAATGGTCGATTGACCATCAAACGAAAGTGTACCAACCAACTCTCCTACACTTCCCTCCCCCAGGAACTTAAATATCTCTTCGGTACCCACGGATGCCAAAGTTGTACCCACACCAGTGCAACCAAAAGTTGTGAGACCCCCGATTTCTATACTCTATTGGAACATAGCAGGTCTCCGTTCCAAAATTGAGGACGGTACCGCACAAAACTTCCTACAACCCTACCAAATAATCTGTCTCCAGGAGACTTGGTCAATAGAAGAGCTGCACCTACAAGGCTATAAAACCTACTTTGTTCCAGCAGTAAGTAGCATTATCGGAAGACCCAAAGGTGGGCTAGTAACCTACATAGCGAACACTTTACCCCAACTAAAAGTGGCGAGAGTCTTTCAGGATTCTAACTATCAAATCCTCTCTCTTTCCATTGCCAACAAGGAGACCATCTTCTTAACCAATCTTTATAATAACCTGGACGAAGACCAATTCATAAATCTCCTTAGTAATGTACACGAGAGATTAAAACACTCATATCAATGGAGAACTAGTCAGGGGGCAACCCATTTAATATGGGGAGGAGATTTCAATCTCCATCCATGCTTAACGACCAATCCAATCTGCTGCGGGATGGTGGACGAATTTGAGGCCCCATTAGCACACTTCACACACAATAAAGTAGGAAACGCTCTCAATGCCGTCCTCGCGGATTTGGATCTGCAAATCGTTAACCACCGAAATGCAGATTCTAACTTATTCAATCCAACCTATGTAGGCAGAGGCTACCATACAACAGTAGACTACATCTTTTTATCTTCTGGCCTGATAAGCATAGCTAAGGATTTTCGTGTCATTGGCAATCTACTCAGCGACCACTCAGCCCTAATGATTAATCTTTATTTACCTGAGCTCAAACCCCAAAACTCGGCTATAGCAAGTATGCTCGCACAGAATAAAATAGAGATTGGTAAACAGAACGGCTATACAATCAAATGGGGCAAAACCAATCCTACTGCTATCACAAAAAAACTGATAATCCAAGCATATCCAAACATTTTAAAATGTCTGGATCTCTCCTCAAGTTATGAGGAAGTCCTAACGAACTTCAAACAAATCTTGGAGTTCATCAAGGATTTACTCTTGTCAAAACCCATAACAAGCCACCCTGAAAAGAAAGGATGGTTTACTCATAACTGTACAACCGCTCTAACCAAACTAAAACTGGCGCTCCATAACCAACCGAGGGATCCAATCCAAATCCAACATCTAAGGCGTCAATACATAGGTGAAAGAAAATTGAGAATTGCACAACTAAAGCAGAAACTTTGGGACGATCTTCATAACAGTGCTGTATCAAAAAATAGCGACCTCTTCTGGCGTACAGTCAGAACTCCATACCTTTCTGACACTGGTACCCCCAGAATAGAAGTTGCCCTAGATGAGCACACATGGGTCACACACTTTTCCATGATCTTTAAAAGTAATTCACCCCCGGACTTATTCCTACCAAAAGTACAGTACCCCATTCCGCTTCAGTTTGATATTCCTGATCTTTTGGAAGCATTGCAAAAAAGCAAACCGGGTAAAGCTCCAGGCCCTGACGGGGTCCCAGTGGACTTTTTTAAAAATAACTTAGATCTCTGGGCCCCCATCATAACAAGAGTGTGCATAGCGGCAACGAATGAGGGACTTTTAAGTTCCTGGACCAAGTCAATCATGGTCCCCATCTTTAAAAAAGGGGACCGCCAAGATGTGAAGTGCTATCGTCCCATCTCCCTGCTGGACTCGCTCGGGAAGGTAGTGGGGAGAGTTATCCTAGAGCGTCTCCAGCAGTGGACCGAGGAGCGAGGCATTATATCTGATATCCAGTTTGGGTTCCGTGAAGGTTTTGGAACAGTGGAGCAGGCTCTCAATCTCACTTTAATAATGGGAAAATACATACAGGCCAAGGCAACGAAGATCTACATGGTCTTTGTCGACCTGTCCGCAGCGTTTGACTGCGTGTCGCACGCAAAACTGTGGACGGTCCTACGTCAATTAGGAATAGAACCATCTCTTTTGGATTTTTTGAGGGAACTCTATTCCGGTGCAACGGCCAGAGTGCGTTTTGGCCTGAGTGGCGAGTTGACGGCCCCGTTTAGCGTAGGGCGTGGAGTCAGGCAGGGATGTGTCCTGGCCCCCTTCCTCTTCTCACTCTATACTAACGGCCTGGAGGGGGACATGTTGAGGGGGGCTCAGGATCTCCCACGTATAAATCAGCGCCTGATTCCCGCCCTGCTCTACGCGGATGACGCCGTCATTCTGGCTTGCACACCACGCGAGCTCCAGCTCTCATTGAATAGGTATACGACCTTCATGGGCAACCTGGATTTGCGGGTGAATGTGAAGAAAACTTTTGTCATGACAGCAGGCAGGGGAAAAAAAAGAACAAAGGCCATTTACCTCGAGAACCAAAAGCTGGAGGTTACCCCCCAATACCCCTACCTGGGCATCATGATAGATGATCAACTGACATGGAAGCCAGCAGTAGTTACAAGGGGCCATCTCCTTAAGAGATCAATAGCTGCTCTGACGAGCTTTTCTCAGAGATTAGGAAAGAGGCCCCCAGTGGAGCTATTGAAAATGTATAATGCTAAATGCCAGGCTATCGCCCTATATTTTGCGGGAGTCTGGGGATACACAGACACTAGCTCCATCCAGAAAGCTGAAAATGTTTTCCCCCGATTTCTCCTAGCCACCCAGAAAGATACCTCTACCTATGCTATGCACCTGGAATTAGGAATATCATATATAGAGGATCTAATTAAAACCGAACCACTGATGCTGTGGCGGCGCATTTGGACATCAGATAAAAACGCGCTGACCCGGTCCATCATTACAGACTCGATGGCCCTCGACAAATCCTCTAAAGTAAAATGGCTTACATATATAAGAGATTTCTTCAAAGATCTAGGGTTAGAGAACTACTTCCTAGAACCAGAATCCATAATGGATATCTCGAAGAGAGACCTCAAACAATTCGCACTAAGACACCTGGAGTCTCTAAGACTGGCATCTGAATCACTAAAAACGGCAGTAGTCCATGCAAACATGATACAAATAACTCATGGCATTCATCCGTATCTGTCACTTCAATTATCAACATATGAGAGAATGCTAATAACTAGATTTAGGCTAAACACTTTTTTTAGATTGGTTACGTTTCCATTGAAAAACTGTTGGGAAACTACTCTCCCACCCTGTCCGTGCGATGACGTATCAATACAATCCAATCTACATGTGATTATGCTTTGCAAATTTCATCAACCACATAGAAAAATCTGGTTATTACCAATACTGAGGAGCTGGGGACTGAGACAATGCAGGCCCGCTTTTCTTAGACTCCAAATGATGGAAACTGAAAACGTCTGTTATTTTGTGAGCAATTTTCTAAAATGTATCATGAAGCACAAGAAAAACTTATAATAGCCCTCACAAATGATATCCTGAGCTAATTTTTTGATGAAACCTTTTTGTAATTAATTCTCTTCTATTTTATTAGCTCTTTGTATGAATTTTATTTGAAACTGTGTGTCTTTTTTTTCCCCCTTCTTAACCATGTAAAAATGTAATGTGTATTTTTAACTGTATCTTTTATGGTTTTTCCTTTGCGAATAAGCCGAATAAAGAATTTTATATATATATATATATATATATATATATATATATATATGGAGAGGCTAAAGTGGTAGGAGCATACAAAAAAAACTCCCTAATACTTCACAGTTGTTGTGATTGACAGCAAATCTTAATTCCATCAGTATGCTAATAGTGTTTCACATTGGGAACAATGCCTTTTGAGGGTAATTGTGTTAATACATTCAGGCTATTGCGTCACTGATGAAAGTATGCAAAGCAGTAAAACTGTAGGCTTAAGACAGAGAGCACATGGTCAGACATGGGGCAGAGAAAGACTGAACACACAGGAATACAAAGTAAAGAGAACAGACTGAGCACGGAGAAACACAGAGAGCACATGGTCAGACATGGGGCAGAGAAAGACTGAACACACAGGAATACAAAGTAAAGAGAACAGACTGAGCACGGAGAGCAAGTGAAAGGACGAGCACGTATGAGTCATCTTCTGTGAGCCTCGCCTGCTGCCTCGCCTCTCGTCATTTTACATTGAACGCGCTCACCGCTCAGACCATCTGGATTGCATTACACGGGCACTCTGACAGCTCCTAATTAAGATTAATAGTCTGCCGTGCGCGTAACCGCACACAATATGCCAACATGGCCGCCTAACATTACATATGCCCTATGGCATCTAGACTACTACAAAAACAGCACCGCGACGACCAATCAACATTCAGATAATAAAAAAAAGCTCGCGCACTAAGGAATGTTTCTTTCCCGAGCCCTAAAGAAACTTTTTTTTTTTCTTTAACAATAGGAGCTCGGAGCTCCGCCCCACTTCGTGGTGACGTAGGCCGAGCCCTAAAAACAGTAGATAGCCCTGGTGGTTTATGCACTCACTGAAGCAGTCTTTGAGAACTCTAAGCACAGGTTTGACTCGTGATACACAAGAACAGAGGGTTAATGTGCCTGCTGCAAAGCATAACTTGTAACATGCAGGTTCTAGATTTGTAATTTTGTAGGCAGCTCAGAGGGTTACTGCTTTTACAGCAGAGGTCCTTGTGTTACCTGCAGATCACAAGTTATAATCCTTGTAATATAGCTCAGTGAGTTATGAACCCGGATCAAGGAGCTCTGTGCAAACTGCAGGGTATAAGTGTAACTTTACTGTTACTAAGTGCTATATAATGGTTATAATTTTTTAATTATTCATAGAGACAGGTGGAGATGACCTTCTTATAGTGTCCACATATTTCTGATATACAACATTTGTATATCTCAAAAAACCTGACCCAAAAGCATAGTTTATCTCCTAAAACGTGTGACGTGACAAGCAGAGTGCCTTTGTTTCCTGGGTGGGACTGGCATCAAGGTGTAAAGCTCTAGCGGGCTCCCAGCCAGGCTGAGACTCCAGCAAACGGAGTGTTGATGGCCCTTGAAGTGAGGCATTTATGTTAGGTCCAGATGGAAGTGAAATTGAGAAGCCTCCTTTTCCCCCTGTTGAATGCTACTCTGGATGAAAGGCGTACAAAGTGCTGGTGCGGCTGAATGTGTCCCAGTGAGAGGAAATTACAGAGGGACAAAGTCAGCATATGTCACCGGATCACGGATCTGCTCAATAATAGCTGCTGGATCCGGGATCCGCAGGCTTCCCCCTGACTTCCAGCGCTGCAGATCCTATGACAAGAGAAAGGCAGTGCCTTCGAGCTCTTTGTTGTTGCACCTGCTAATGAAACGATGGCCCTAATGTAAGAATAATATATCGAATTATAGATGGGTAACAGTAATTTATGGGGGATTCTGAGTGACAAAAAATATACAGCTAGAGTGAGACTCAAGTTTATTATGATGTGGCGGTGGGGGAGAAGGGTAGTCTTAACAGCATTATAGGCCCCCGGGCAAAGCAGTGCACTGGCCCCTACAGTGGTGGCCGACATGGCTCGCGGGTGGCGGGCGGGGGAGGGGGGGGGGTCACGCGGGGGTCACGTGGGGGTGGTCATGCAGGAGGGGTGGGATTCGCAATATGAAAACAAATAAACTTACCTTGCTGCCGGGTCCTACATCTCTGCTCCTGCTCTCCTCATCTTAGAACAGGAAGCACAGCCAGGCCCGACTGACTGATCACCACTCTGCAATGCAGCAATGTGATTGGTAAGCACCCAGACTTCCCTGACCAGTGATTGGTCTGAGCGCCGTGCTCAGCCAGGGGCTGGATGCCTGGGTATGAACAGGGAAGTGCGCATGACTGGTTTGGACGACCCGAGACGGCCGATCAAACAGTCATTGCACACTTAAGAGTGGGCAAACCACTCCTCCCCTGCCCTGCTCCGAGAGCAGAGCAGCCCCGCCCACCCGCCCACCCGCAAAGCAGCACGAAGCGTAAAATGATAATAACTCGGAGTTATTATCATTTTATGTTTCTACTTGGCACTGCTTAAAAGCAGAGGGGCGACGTTCCTCCGCCATAGCGGAAGAGCCGCCACTGGGCCCCTGCCTACACAACCACTCACAGTAATAAAATGTTTAACAGAACATTTGTGTTAAATTCTGGTCTGCATGGGGCCCCTACGCTCGTGGGGCCCCTAGGCAACTGCCCAGCGTGCCCATGCGTTCGGATGGCACTGTGCGGCAGGGGGGGTGTGGCTTTCACCAGCTCTTCCTGAAGCACGTGCCCTAAACCGAGCGGATCCCGCAGCCCCTTCATATGAATGGTATGTCAGTGTTAAGTCGCCCCCACCTTTCACCGTGACCATTGTGATATGGATGGGACCCCCTGTGAGTTCTCAGTCACTGAAAAGCACGCGTAGTTCTATTTTAATTCATTTGAAGTAGTGAGATGGTGACCTATGACCTCTGTGAAAGGGCGCAGTGTTAGAAAGGCGATCCCGGGGGAGGCAGAAGATGTCTGACTGACCCCACCTAGGTCCACCCCTCCGTCGAGAAGTAGCCGAGCGTTATCGAGAGGCCTCCTGGGTGAGGGTCCTCTCCTAGGATCGGGCAGCAGAATAACCACAACACTACAAACGGACACCACACAAGAGGTTAAGTTCTTAGGCTTTATCAAGAATAAAGGTTGCTGGGTCTCAGCGGTATATACAGGCAGATCGAGGGATCTGTAGAGTCTCGTAAAAGGGACAGGGTAGCGGGACAGTCTCGGTATGGATACAGGAAGGGATACCCTGCGCACAGCTCTCAATCCTCGAGCCGGGGGTTCCGAGAGGTCGAGCCGCGGCAGCGCCAGCAGGACTCGACAGGTGGTCTTAACGGAGAGGAGGCCGCGGCAGCGCCAGCAGGCTCTCAAGATGGTTCAGCCGCGGCAGCGCCAGCAGGCTCTCAAGATAATTCAGCCGCGGCAGCGCCAGCAGGCTCTCAGGTGGTTCAGCCGCGGCAGCGCCAGCAGGCTCTCAAGATGGTTCAGCCGCGGCAGCGCCAGCAGGCTCTCAGGTGGTTCAGCCTCGGCAGCGCCGGCAGGCTCTCAAGATGGTTCAGCCGCGGCAGCGCCAGCAGGCTCTCAGGTGGTTCAGCCGCGGCAGCGCCAGCAGGCTCCTAGGATGGTACAGCAAAGGTGGGCCGCGGCAGCGCCAGCAGGCTCTCAGGGTCTCTTCAGGTTACAGGCAATGAGTTCTTCTGGTGTCGGCCGTGACAGCGTCAGCAGGGCTTCCAGTCCAGGATACAACTGGCGTCTTACTCCGGGGCTGGCCCAGATATAGGACTGGAGTCCTTTGATGTGCGGACCCTCGCGCCTGGGGGTCAGAGGGACCGGGAGGATGGTGTCCAGACCCCCAGCAGGGTGGTGGAGCCAGCGCCCAGGGAGGCCGGAGGGCGATCGAAACCAGGCGTCCGGGGACGGCTGGAGGGCCATCGAAACTCCCTTTTTTCCGGGATCTGTCGAGTGGCCACTCGACCACCTTTGTGGATCTTGGTGCCTCAATGTTTGGGCTTCGCTGGACCTGGGCCGGAGCCGAGGCCACGTGGTCGGGACGTGGTGGGCCCAAGATGGAGTCGGGCGCGGCCTCGTGCTTAGGTCGTGAGGGGCCCATGATGGAGCCAGGCCGGTAGTGGGGGTCCGGGATGGTGACCGGACCAACAATGTTGGGGCGTGCAGTGTCGGGCAAAAGGGCTGCCCGATGCTGGGTGGAGGGCCTATGTCGTCCTGGGCCCGCCATGCGGGAGGGGTAGGACCACGCCATGAGGCCGGGTCCAACACGCGTCCCCCCCCAGCTGAAGGCAGGGGAGAGTCACCCATCTTCTTGGGGATTCTCCTCGCCGAGGCGGAAGAATCGGGACAGGCCGTCAGCATTGGCGTGGTCGTTGCCGGGGCGATGCTCCACCGTGAAGTCCATCCCTTGCAGGGAGATGGACCATCGCAACAGTTTCAGGTTTTCTCCACGCATCTGCATCAACCACCGCAGGGGCCGGTGGTCGGTCTGGACCCGGAAGTGGGTGCCGAAGAGGTAGGGCCGGAGCTTCTTTAGTGCCCACACGACGGCTAATGCTTCCCTCTCGATGGTGCTCCAGCGCTGTTCTCTGGCCAGCAGCCGCCGGCTGATGAAGGCAACGGGAAGGTCGATTCCCTCAGGGTTCACTTGTGAGAGGACCACCCCAATGCCGTGCTCCGAGGCGTCGGTTTGGACCACAAACTCTCGGCTGTAGTCGGGGGCCTGGAGCACAGGGGCGGTGCACATGGCAGTCTTTAGAGCCTCGAAGGCTGTTTGGCACTCTGGGGTCCAGCTCACCTTCTGGGGTAGCCTCTTGGAGGTCAGTTCTGTGAGGGGCCCCACAATGCTTCCATAGTCTTTTATGAAGCGCCGATAGTATCCTGTGAGCCCCAGAAAGGCTCAGACGGCTGTTTGGGTGATCGGGGGCTCCCAGGCCCGGATGGCGTCAATCTTTGGCTGGAGGGGAGCCACCAGGCCGCTCCCCACTTGGTGTCCCAGATACGTCACGGACCCTTGGCCGATCTGGCACTTGCTGACCTTTATTGTTAGTCCGGCCCGTCGGAGGACCGACAGGATCTCCCGGAGGTGGGTCAGGTGCTCACCCCAGTGGTGGCTGTACACCGCAATGTCGTCTAGATAGGCGGCACTGAATTCTTCTAGTCCGGCCAGTACCCGGTTCACGAGTCTCTGGAAGGTGGACGGGGCGTTTTTCATGCCGAAGGGCATCACTTTGAAGTGGTAGTGGCCATCAGGGGTCGAGAAGGCCGATCGCTCTTGTGCTCCAGGGGTGAGGCCGATCTGCCAATACCCCACCGTGAGGTCGAAGATGCTGATATATTTGGCGGCCCCCAGGCGATCGATCAGTTCATCCACCCGGGGGATGGGATGGGCGTCGGTCCGGGTGACTGCATTCAGCCCCCGGTAGTCAACACAGAACCGGAGCTCCGGGGGTGTGCCAGGGACGGTAGCTTTAGGGACCAGGACAACAGGACTGGCCCAGGGACTGTCGGAGGGTTCGACTACCCCCAGAGCTAGCATCTTGGCCACTTCGGATTGAATGCAGGCCCGAACGCGGTCGGGCACTCGGAAAGCTCGGTGCCTTACAGGCGGGTTGTCTCCGATGTCCACATCGTGGACACACCACCGGGTGACTCCAGGGGTGAGGGAAAATAGGTCTGCAAATTGCCCCAGCATCTCCCGGCAGTCTTGGTGCTGTTCTGGGGTCAGGGTAGAGGAGAGTGTGACCCCTTCGATGGGGCCGTCTTTCTCGGTGAGGCACATGAGATCTGGTACGGGTTCGGAGTCGTCTTCAGCTCCGTCATCGGTCGCTAGCAGCAGACTTAGTTCAGTGCGGGTGAAGTGTGGCTTGAGCCGGTTAGCGTGCAGAACCCGGAGGGGGTTCCGGGGGGATTCCAGGTCCACCAGGTAAGTGAAGGGGCTCTTGCGCTCCACCACTTTGAAGGGCCCCGTCCATTTGTCCTGGAGGGCGCAAGGTTCAACCGGGGACATGACCCAGACTTGCTGGCCCGGCTCGAATTCGATGGATGAGGCGTTCTGGTCGTACCAGCGTTTCATCTCCTCCTGACTGGCCTCGAGGTTGGCCTCGGCAAGTTCCCGGAACTTCCGAGTCTGGTTGCGGAGTGTCAGGAGGTACTGGTAGACATCTGGTGGGGCACCCCGGACAGCCGTCTCCCAGCCTTCTTTGACCAGGCTGAGGGGGCCTCGGACCGGGTGCCCATACAATAGTTCGAAGGGGCTGAACCCCAGGGACTTCTGGGGTACCTCTCGATACGAAACAGGAGGCAGGGCAGCAGGACGTCCCATCTGCGTCGTAGTGGCTCGTCTAAGCCTTTGATCATCCCCTTCAGTGTTCGGTTAAACCGTTCTACAAGTCCATTTCCTTGGGGGTGATACGGGGTGGTGAACTTATATGTGACCCCGCACTGTTGCCACAGGGATCGCATATGCTTGGAGATAAAGTTTGTACCTCGATCACTCACGACTTCTCGGGGGAAGCCGACTCTGGAGAAGATCCCCATCAGGGCTCGGCCTACTACTGGGGCCGTGATGGTTCGGAGGGGAATGGCCTCAGGATAGCGGGTGGCATGGTCCACCAGAACGAGGATGAAGCGGTGCCCCTGAGAGGTGCGGGGGTCCAAGGGCCCCACGATGTCGATCCCCACTCTCTCGAAGGGGGTGGTGACCACAGGAAAGGGCTGGAGAGGGGCCTTGACCTTTCCCCCGCTCTTCCCGCTGGCTTGACACGTCGGACAGGATCGGCAGTGGTTGTGCACATCGTTGCGCATCTTCGGCCAGTAAAAATGGGTCACCAGGCGGCTGTAAGTTTTATCCTGCCCCAGGTGCCCGGCGAGGGGCACGTCGTGGGCCAAGTTCAAGAGGAAGTCTCTGAAACGGAGGGGAACGACCAGTACTCGGCTGGCCCCTAGTTCGGCAACTTTCTGCTCGCTGTAGAGAAGGTCGTGGTCCCAATAGACCCAGTGGGACCCCGAGGGGCCTCCCGCGGCTTGAGTGGCGGCTTGTTGTCGGATTCCCTCGAGGGAGGGACAGGTTTTCTGTTCCTGCCGGAATTGTTCGCGGGTGGGGCCACCTTCTTGGCGCCATTGAGCTAGTTCTGGAAGGTGGCCAAGCTCGGTGAGGTCTTCATGGTTGGGCCCCTGGGGGCCAGGTTCAGGGTCGGCGTCCTCGGGGACGGCGGCCGGTGGCGGTGCGGGCCACTCTGGTTCCTCGGTCGGAGCATCCTCCGGTGGGGCGAAGGCTCGGGCGGACATGGAGCGGGTGGTCGCACAGACCCACTCTGGAAGGCCTAGCATCCCCAGATGCTCTCTCCGCTCCACGCTGGCCCAGGGGGAACTTTCCAGGCCGTTCCCGAGGAGGCAGTCCACGGGGGCATCGTCCCGGACGGTCACCTTCAGCATACCCGACACCCCTCCCCATTCGAAGGGGATGCGGGCCATCTGGCACAAACTCTTGGAGTTGTCCGCCGTCCGCACCGGGCACATGATATTGGGGAGAATTTGCTCTGGGGTCACCAAGTGGCGTCGGACCGCTGTTACGCTGGCTCCAGTGTCTCGGAGAGCTTCGGCCAGGCGGCCGTTGATGGTGACCCATTGGCGATATTTCTGGGTGTTGCCTGGAATCGGGTCTCGGGGGACCGTGTCTCGATCACCCAGGCATGCCAAGATCATGGCGGCGGGCTCCCACTCGGCCTGTTCGTGGTCGTTGTCGTCTTCCTCGCCTCTTTCTTCCCCCAGGGCGGCGGCCGCGATCTGGCGGTTGGGAGGACCGGTGGTGCCGGGTCGCTGGTTCATCGGGCAGAGGGGGTCATTCGCGTAGTGACCCTGTCGCTGGTATCTGTGGCACGTCACATTCGGGCGGGGCCCGGGTCGGGCTAGGGGAACCCCCCTTCGGCCCAGGGCTGGTGAAGTGGAGGTAGGGGAGGACCCCGTGGGGGTGTCTCGTCCCCTGCTCTGGCCTCCTCCGCCGCCCCGTGGTCGGTGGATCCCCGGGGATCCCCGGCCGTAGTCTCCCATCGGACTCCGGGGAACTCGGGTGCTCACCCATCTATCCGCCTCGACAGCGAGTTTTCGGGGCTCAGTCAGTTTGCTGTCGAGGAGGTGCTGCCGGAGTTCGATGAAGCAGTTGTTGGACAGATGTTCCCATATAATGAGGTCGGCCAACTGCTGGTAGGTGGTGACCTTGCTGCCTTTGATCCACCCCTCGAAGGCTCTGCTGTAAAGGTTCACATATTCCACCCAAGTGGTACCGGGGATTTTTTTACAGTCTCGGAATCGCTGCCGGTACATCTCGGGGGTGAGTCCATAGCGAGTGAGGAGAGCGGTTTTCATGTGCTCGTACGAGGTCATGTCGGCGTCGGGGAGCTCTAGCAGGGCGTCTCTCCCCTCATTGATGAACTTCCCCCACAGGCCGGCGCCCCAGTCCTTGAGGGGTACTCGATGGGCGGTCATGGCGACCTCGTAGGCTTTGAACCACTGTTGGATGTCGTCGTTCTTGTAATATTCCTTGACGACATCCTTGGGTATGTGCACCTTTGTGTCCAAGGGCGGGGGCGAGGTCTTGCCCCCGGAGGCGTTGGCATCATTCGTTTTGGCTTTGAGTTCTAGTTCTTTTAGGCCACGCTCATGCTCGAGCATGAGTCTCTTTTCATCGAGGTCTCTTTGTCTTCTCTTCTCTTCCAGGTCTCCTTCTAGCCGTAGTTGCTCGAGTGCGATTTTCCTTTCCTCCAGCTGTAGTTCTCCATCCAACCGGAGTCGGGCGAGCTCCAACTCGTGGAGCCGGTTCCTCTCTCGCTCTCGGGCGTCTTCGTGGGGGCTCGTGCCTGGATTGGCGGGTCTCTCCCCCGCTGGGGTCTTGTCGGTCTCCGGGCGTCCGCTCGGGCCCGGGTTGCCTTCCTTCCGGGGTGGTGTCTCATCGGCGTCCACCCATGCTTGTAGGGCTGATTTAAAGTCTTCCTTGGTGCTTAGCCCAGTGGTAGCGATGCCCAGATCTTTGCAGAATTGTTTTAATTCTTTGTGACTGTAATCTTCAATTTTTTCTTTCTGGAATTCCGTAGTCGGTCTTGACTCTTGCGTAGTCATGGTCGTAGTGTGTTTTTCTCGGTAGTGAGTGAATCACCCTCTGTACGATCTGCGTCGGCTCGGATCCCACCGCTGCCACCAATGTTAGAAAGGCGATCCCGGTGGAGGCAGAAGATGTCTGACTGACCCCCCCTAGGTCCACCCCTCCGTCGAGAAGTAGCCGAGCGTTATCGAGAGGCCTCCTGGGTGAGGGTCCTCTCCTAGGATCGGGCAGCAGGGTAACCACAACACTACAAACGGATCTTATACAGGCAGATCGAGGGATCTGTAGAGTCTCGTAAAAGGGACAGGGTAGCGGGACAGTCTCGGTATGGATACAGGAAGGGATACCCTGCGCACAGCTCTCAATCCTCGAGCCGGGGGTTCCGAGAGGTCGAGCCGCGGCAGCGCCAGCAGGACTCGACAGGTGGTCTTAACGGAGAGGAGGCCGCGGCAGCGCCAGCAGGCTCTCAAGATGGTTCAGCCACGGCAGCGCCAGCAGGCTCTCAAGATAGTTCAGCCGCGGCAGCGCCAGCAGGCTCTCAGGTGGTTCAGCCGCGGCCGCGCCAGCAGGCTCTCAAGATGGTTCAGCCGCGGCAGCGCCAGCAGGCTCTCAGGTGGTTCAGCCGCGGCAGCGCCAGCAGGCTCTCAAGATGGTTCAGCCGCGGCAGCGCCAGCAGGCTCTCAGGTGGTTCAGCCGCGGCAGCGCCAGCAGGGTCCTAGGATGGTACAGCAAAGGGGGGCCGCGGCAGCGCCAGCAGGCTCTCAGGGTCTCTTCAGGTTACAGGCAAAGAGTTCTTCTGGTGTCGGCCGTGACAGCGTCAGCAGGGCTTCCAGTCCAGGATACAACTGGCGTCCTACTCCGGGGCTGGCCCAGATATAGGACTGGAGTCCTTTGATGTCCGGACCCTCGCGCCTGGGGGTCAAAGGGGCCGGGAGGATGGTGTCCAGACCCCCAGCAGGGGGGTGGAGCCAGCGCCCAGGGAGGCCGGAGGGCAATCGAAACCAGGCGTCCGGGGACGGCTGGAGGGCCATCGAAACTCCCTTTTCTCCGGGATCTGTAGAGTGGCCACTCGACCACCTGGGTGGATCTTGGTGCCTCAATGTCTGGGCTTCGCTGGACCTGGGCCGGGGCCGAGGCCACGTGGTCGGACGTGGTGGGCCCAAGATAGAGTCGGGCGCGGCCTCGTGCTTAGGTCGTGAGGGGCCCATGATGGAGCCAGGCCGGTAGTGGGGGTCCGGGATGGTGACCGGACCAACAATGTTGGGGCGTGCAGTGTCGGGCAAAAGGGCTGCCCGATGCTGGGTGGAGGGCCGATGTCGTCCTGGGCCCGCCATGCGGGAGGGGTAGGACCACGCCATGAGGCCGGGTCCAACACGCAGTATGACCCATAATGTATACCCTATGCACAGTACTCCATGGCTCCCAGTGGCTAGCTCTGAACCATATAAATACACACTGTAAAAACAACTTAAAACATCTGTACCTCTTAGCTTGTTGTGTTAACTATACATGTAGGGCCTAATTCTCGAAAACTCTGAAACGTACTCCCTTAGTCGTACAACCGGTCACCCACTTAGGTGAACATCTGCCCGCCTCGGAATGCCCACAACATGCCAGTAAGAACATTTGTGCTGTTCCAGACACTGCTGAAGTTGTCACAAATGCCCCTCTGACTGCCCCCAGCCAGGGCATCCAAGTACCTCTGGTACAGCGAGGCCCATCATTTCTCCTTCCATGACCTCTCCATACAGTCACTTTGCATCTGACGGGCAGTCTGTGACCCTGTAGTGTTTTTGTCTCATTGCACCTTCTAAACCCTGTCCCGGGGCTTCGATCTCTTTCTTCCATCCACCACCCCATGTTTATACGTGGCTGAGGGGTTAACGGAGCATCTCAACTAGAGGTAGGTGGCACGTTTATTGACACACACTTTAAGTACATGGGGCACATTTATCAAGGCTTTTGCACCACCAAGGGGGTGCAGGGTGAAGCAAAACCTATAATGAGATTCACCAAGCCACGCAAGGCCACCTTGTGCGGCCCAGCGAGGCTTGGTAAATCTGGAGTGACGCAATGCAGCGCAAGTCGCTGCGTTGCGTTGCTCTGCTTCACGGAGGCGGTACTTGGGTGGAGCCTGGGTGTTCTCACGATAGACCTGGAAATGCATCAGAATGCTACGCCTTCCCAGGGGAGGCATAACGTGGAGAAACATCTGAGTTTTTCCTAGTTTTTTTCTCTTTCTACATGCTCTGCATAGGGCAGCTCGCGTAGAAAAAGAAAAACGCCTCTGAGGTTTGTTTTTGGGCAGAAAATTTCCTTCCTGCACAAAGTTAATCCTGTTTCTAACGCCTGTGAGGGTGCAAGGGTGCCAGTGTTGGCTCTAGGAGAAGTTTGTGTGGCAGCGCAGGCATAGAGCAGGAATGCGCTGTATCTTGATAGGCAGTACTCTCCCTGTCATGCAGCGCACCAAGGTGTCTTGCAGCTTGGCGTTGCGTGAAAGAATGATAAATACGTCTCTGGGTGTCTATGTACAAATGAATGAGGGGCTCCTCACCTTTCTAACTCCAGATTCCAATCCAATGTTACCCATCGCTCCAGAACCACCTGTGGGGCGCCGAGTGAAAGTGGGCTGTGTTGGGTCATAAGTACAACAAGATCAGGTTCCAAGGTATCTAAGTTCCAGGGAGCTCCCCATCCCTGCGGGAAACCCCGACAGGGTGAGGTGTTCTGAGGGGAGGTAATAAGCAGGATGCCCTGGGGTGCCAGGGATCTCAGGTGCCCGGCCCAGGCTTGGCAGCCTGTGTGTGTGGCGTGTGACCTTCTAGAAACCCGCTGGGGGTGCATGCACTCGGCTGGTCTCCAAGCGCTTCAGCTTTACTGTAGCGCTGACTGAGGGATCTCTGTTGACCGATATAAATCCCCATTCATTCATTCAGAGTAGGAAGCAGATGGATGTCCTAAGCAAGGAAACAAGCATTTGCAATGCAATAGGACTCACATTTACGCAAGACCTATTGCATTGGAAACGGGAGTGCGGGCGGGCAAGAAGGCATGAACTGGAGTGGGGGGTGGCGAGAAGTCACGGACCGCTGGAGGGGTTGGGGGGAGACAGGGAAGAAAATAGTGTTCGGAGTAAAGGGGCCACTAGCCATGGAAGGATACAAATCACGACATGGCCGTCATGAGGAGGGACTAACAAGCCTAAAACCAATCGGAAGGCTGCATTTAGGACCTAAGCCAGTGAAAAAGATGAGCATATAGTGGGCGCTATACTGAATACTGCATGCCTCGCAAAGCGAGCAGCGCATGCGCTAGAGTGCTAGGCTCAACCTAAAAAGGGGCCTGTTATTTGCAGGGTATGTAAATGTTCATGGCACCTACAACACCGCATACACGATACCACTACTTTACTTCTTTGCCACCAACTACAACACTCTTCACCAACTATGCCGTACGCCTCCGTTGCAATCACAACCTCCTCCCTGCCCCTACATCATCACTTACACCCAATCCTACACCCACACTTTACATCTCCACCAGCTTGTACAACACCCTACTACATCTCTGCCCTACTGCTGCACTGTACAGCACCGTCTCCACCCTACAACCACCCCACCCCTCTGGATTTCCACTTCCTTCATCATTTCATTTCTTTCTACACTTTGATTGCTTTCTTAATTACAGACGCCCTTTATTCAATGGGATTTTCCGGCCCACTTTCAGTCACACATTGTGCGCCCTAAAACAGAGCCATGCTGCCCCCCGTTCTTCCATCCGAGGGATCTGTCCGAATGCTCCCCGACACCACAAGAGAGGTAGAGCCCCTAGGAATGTGTGCATCCTGCAATGGCACACTGATGTATTGTTTATTTTTTTGCATAGCACAAGGTTCAAAATGTAATTGTTTCTAAGCGCTTATGCAATGGTTTATTGTCAGACTTTTAATTTCTTCCACGTAGACCGAATTGTTGTTGCTCGATATTGAATTTAAATTGTTCTGAAGACTCTGCTGAACACGTTGCAGACACAGGAACTAGTTAGAGCGAATAAAAAGCCCCCTCGGCAGCGAGAGGGGCTGGAAGAGGCTGTTTTCAGGCGCTCATCCAGTCTAGAAACATGAGGCAGACGCACATGGTCAGCGACTAGCTGCCGCCTCCCCCCCAATCCGGCACCCAACACCCAGGAACGTGGACACGAGACGTCTTTACTTTTTGGAAGGCGGGCGCTAGTCGCCCGGCCGTATTTATTAAAGTATGAAATTAAAAAAGGCTTTTAATTGCATAATCAACAATGAATACAAAAATCAGCAGGACATTTAGGTACACAATTCGTATCAACAAGTTTGAGAGCCTGACCTTAACAAAACTCTAATACATGTTGTTTCCTAACTTAGACTAAACATCCTAATCTTGATTTTTGTACATTTCTGGCCATATGGCAGGGTCACTACCGGTGTCAGGTCCTACAAGCTGCGCCTCCCCTAGAGACGTGCGCATGCGCAGTGTTACCCCGGGAATTGCCCGGTCTACGCCCTGAACTCCATTTACCCACTAAAGGAGGGCCCTTACTCTGCGCCGGTGGCGTCATGAGTCCACGCGCGCGGGGTGGCTACCAGCCTAAGGAAAGCGTGAACTACTCCTACCCGCACTCCTTTGCTTTGCAGCATCCATTACCTTGCCCCTGGAGTTTTGGGAGTGGCCCGCAGGCCCCTCCCCCTGGGCGGGAACCTCCATAGGATGATGCCCGCCCCCTCAGACCTCAAATATGTGCTCACCGATAATGACCTTACCGCATGCCCCATACCTAATAAATACGACGACCTATGGGAAAAAATTCTAAAGGACAGCTACACTGGCTAATAAATAACAGTATCAACGTATAGCTACAAAGGGAAAAAAGGCCTAAAGACACATGGCATCAAATACAATTCACTTCACACATGGTTTGCTAAAAAGGGGAAAAAATTCCTAAACAAAAGCATCACAAAATATACCAACAGATCCATCTCTACTACCCTGTGAGACCTGTGGACTGTACCTTCAAAACTTACCATTCAACCAGACATAAGAACTGCTACAAGACTTTTGTTCCAGGGATGGTGGGTGGGAAAACAAAGAAGCCCCGAGCGCGGGGCACAACGTTCAGCGAGGGAGCGTCCAGGGACAAGGGGGTCTCCTGGGCGCTCCCCACCTCTTATTCCCGAGGGGCCGGGCGGCCCCTCCTATCACCCGCCCCCCCTGACCCGGACCCACTACCCTGGATCCGGGTCAGGAAGGCCGCCGGCCAATCGGCGGTGGGCCGCGCCCCCCAGGGCACGCCCCCACCGCCGAATGACCACAAAGGGGAAAGGGGGGGCGACGGTCGCCGCGCCGCCATGCGTGCGGGGGGGCCGAGGGCCCCCCCTTTTCACATGGTCAGCGACTAGCTGCCGCCTCCCCCCCAATCCGGCACCCAACACCCAGGAACGTGGACACGAGACGTCTTTACTTTTTGGAAGGCGGGCGCTAGTCGCCCGGCCGTATTTATTAAAGTATGAAATTAAAAAAGGCTTTTAATTGCATAATCAACAATGAATACAAAAATCAGCAGGACATTTAGTTACACAATTCGTATCAACAAGTTTGAGAGCCTGACCTTAACAAAACTCTAATACATGTTGTTTCCTAACTTAGACTAAACATCCTAATCTTGATTTTTGTACATTTCTGGCCATATGGCAGGGTCACTACCGGTGTCAGGTCCTACAAGCTGCGCCTCCCCTAGAGACGTGCGCATGCGCAGTGTTACCCCGGGAATTGCCCGGTCTACGCCCTGAACTCCATTTACCCACTAAAGGAGGGCCCTTACTCTGCGCCGGTGGCGTCATGAGTCCACGCGCGCGGGGTGGCTACCAGCCTAAGGAAAGCGTGAACTACTCCTACCCGCACTCCTTTGCTTTGCAGCATCCATTACCTTGCCCCTGGAGTTTTGGGAGTGGCCCGCAGGCCCCTCCCCCTGGGCGGGAACCTCCATAGGATGATGCCCGCCCCCTCAGACCTCAAATATGTGCTCACCGATAATGACCTTACCGCCACAGGCCAGCATTGTTAACCGACGATCTGGCCTCCCCTCTCTAGCCCCTACCTAAGGAAACCCTCCTACTTGCAAAACCCTCTAGCCAGGCCCAGATATTGTCAGACCACAAGACATTCCCCTCCTCTGTTAAGTGAACTCCGTCCTTCAGGTAATACGTGTCGCCCCAGATGCACCCATGAGGTATTGACTGTAACACGGGGGCTCGAAACAACTTATCCAACCGTGTGTTGATCCTCTTTACCGAGTGATTCAACGCCCTGACCGAATGTCCCCCCCGCCACTGCAGTCGAGGTATGAGTTGTGACCATACTAGTGTGCAACCCGGGCAGGTCCTGGCCATCCAACCCGCCGTTGAGATAATCTCCTCGATCAGAATGCGCCTACCCAGTGTTGCCAAATCATTCTCCCCAAGGTGAAGTATCACCACTGACGGTGGAGATTGCCGGCGTGCTAAAAGCCCTTGGAAGAATCCCCTAAACTCGTGCAGACACAACCCCCCTCTGCCAAAGAACGTGATGTCCAACCCTAGTTGTGCCGCCCTTTTCCCCCTGTCACCTGACATGAAGACACATTCTGCTCGTTTTACATAGGAGTGACCCACAATCCAAACACTGTTCTTCATTGTTTCTTGGCTGCCGCTCCGTGCTGACGTATGTTGCTGATGCCCGACGACAAATTCCTCCCCTGCGTAACAGGTCTGAGAAACTGTAAGAGAGCGGAAACAAACCAAGCGTGAGTGCCATGTAATCACAGCATGTCAATCCGTACATAACGTTTGTAGCAATCTGAGGACCATCTCCCAATTGTCTTCACTCTCTCCACTGGGAGGCCCCCCGCCACCGCCAAAGAAGCCCCGAGCGCGGGGCACAACGTTCAGCGAGGGAGCGTCCAGGGACAAGGGGGTCTCCTGGGCGCTCCCCACCTCTTATTCCTGAGGGGCCGGGCGGCCCCTCCTATCGCCCGCCCCCCCTGACCCAGACCCACTACCCTGGATCCGGGTCAGGAAGGCCGCCGGCCAATCGTCGGTGGGCCGCGCCCCCCAGGGCACGCCCCCACCGCCGAATGACCACAAAGGGGAAAGGGGGGGCGACGGTCGCCGCGCCGCCATGCGTGCGGGGGGCCGAGGGCCCCCCCTTTTCATTTGCGGAGCTTTAGCAGTTTATGGCACGTAAAAGAATTTTAACAGGTCCTTTTTCGGGGAATTCAACTCATGGCGATCCTCCCCAGAGGGCGCCCTGTGTGATCTTGGTCGTCGCTTCCAGGCCCTTCTCCCGCGGCTGAGGGCGCGCTGCCTTCCTCGGTGCGGGTCCCGTACACAGACGCTGTATGTATTTGTTACAGTGTTTGTGGTACATCCGCCCCCTCCACACACCCCAAATGCATCAGGGCTGCCCTGCAGCAGGGCCTGAACATGCAAGGCATTTTACCTTCTGTGGCGGTCCCCATACGGCGCAACAAGCATTTGCAAAGTCAATCAATCCTTTCTTTATTCGATCACAGGTAAATGGATCATAAAAGAGCACATTATAAAGTACAATATGCAATAACAATAGTTAAGATATAGTTTAAAAGTTTAAAAATAAGGGCATTGACAAAGTCTATAGGCCTCGCTTTTGGGATGTACTAATGTTGCCTATACCTTTTAATGACGCTGTTCTACATTACCAAAAGAAAGAACATTTTTAAAAAGTGCAATGATGTGGTTGAGTCATTTAGGGAGGACATGCATGCATTAGTTCAGATGTGCGTGCCAACAAAACGATGCAGGTGCCATTTTTTAGGTCTCGGCCTGCGTAGGCTGCACTTGCGCAGTCTCGCCGGCGAGATCCTAAACGGAGGCCAGCCATTGGAGAAGAGGGGCGTCTGTCCATTTAAGCCCCGTCTTTGTCAGATTCGGGGGGGTGTTTTTTAGGTTCTTTCTCCCCTCTTCCCATTGGCTGGAGTTTTACATTCCAGCCAATGGGAAGAGGAGAGAAAGAAAAACATGCCCCCCAGTCGGAAAATGACGGGGCTTTTCTGAGAGTCATTTCTGCTTGACCACCGCCGGAAGAAGTAGAGAAGCTGCCGGTGCGGGGCTCCCGTGGTTAAGGGAGAGCCCCGCAGATGCCCCTGGTGCAGCCCGACGGCGGAGGGGGCGCGAGGCACATTGCCGGTGCCTGCCCCCACCAAGGGAGAAGCAAGGGAGAACGTCCGAGTCCTCCGCCCCAGTAGGTGAGTGCTCGCTTTTCTTGTTGTACTGTGTGTGAGGTCATTTCTGGGAACGAGGGCTTTGGGAAAGAACGCCCTTCATCAGTTCTTGTTGTTGTTACTTGGTGGTTCTGGGGCTGTCATCGTCGGAGGAGGGACCACCGTGCACAGACCCCGCACCGCGAGGAGCTTGGAAGTGCGTGGGCTGAACCGGGCCAGCTGTTGGACTTGTGGCCGGGAGGAGGATGGGGGTTGCCTGCCTTGGAGGGGTCTGCTGCTGCTCTGTGGCCTGCTGCTCTGCCTGAGGAGGTGAGTGCTAAGCATGGGCGGATTTAGCGAATCTGGCGTACGCGAACTTGCGTATTTACGGATTCGCAATCCGCAAAATCCGCGAACTCTCGCGAATTTGCGGATTTTTGTGTTTTTTTCTGTTCGCAAGGGTTTCTGCCAGTTCGCGAGGTTTGTTTACCAGTTCGCAATTGCAAACTTACTTTTCGGCTCGCAACGGCCGCGACTATGTTGTTTCTACGTCTGGTTCATCATCACAGGTTCACAGCACCCTCTGTTTCACCACTGCCACCCTCTGGTACACCCATGCCACCCTCTGGTACATCCTCACTGCCACCCTCTGGTTGGTTTATCACTGTAGATTATGGGGGTGAAAAAAAGCAAGCACACCTGCCCTGCTTCAACTGCCATGAATTAATTTGGGGTTGATTAATGTGTCACTGATTTTTAAACTTCCAGTCTGGCTGGCACCTGCTTCCTTCCTTATCTGTAATTTGCTTTCTGTTGCAGTGCATTTTTTTTTCACAGGACCTTTATGGCCTACCTGTAGCTATTCTATGAGCCTGCTGTGAGGGTCAGAGCAGGGTCATAGAATAGTTGCAAATAGGCAACTGAACTCTGGAGGGGCCCCTCAGGAAGCACTAGAGTGAATGGTTACTAATGTTTTTTTTTTTTTTGTTTTTTTTTATTTATTTATTGTTTTCTAGCAGAGGTAATACATACAAGGACATGACCCAAAAAAAAAAGAAATACGAAGTCAAACAAGATTCTTTACATAAAGAAACAATAATGCAATTCAAATCCAATTGTCAATTGGTGACCATAACTTCCGACCAAAAGTCTTCTTTCTGAGTCCTTTCAGTTTGTAAACTGCTTTATCCATTCTGTAAACATTTAGTAATTTTCCCAACCATAACTCAAACGTTGGAGGATCTACATCCAACCATCTAGATGTAATACAAGCTCGATAAATAGACATTCCGATAAACAAAAAATATTCTTGATCGATTGTAAAGTCCTGAGGAGGAAAATACACACCAAAAATAATAATAGTAGGATGCAGCATAATCCGGACATGTAACAAATTGGATAAAAACTTTTCAATCTTCTCAATGTAATCAGCAAGTTTAGGACAACTATGGAACATATGGATTGAGTCGGCTGCTAGAGTACCACAGCGGCTGCAATTGATACCCTTTACAGCTTTCCATTTTACCAGTTTAGCAGGTGTATAATAAAGATCTAAGGTGGACATGAAATGTTGACTCTTAAGAGAGCTATTAATTAGCGTCTTATTACTCAACTCAAATACTTTTACCAGATCGATCCCTTCGACACAGAGCTTCCTCTCCCATTTCCGGGTATGATGATCCAAATCATTCTGCATCCTACCATTCATTAATTGGTAGATAATGCCAATACGACTATTCTTCCTAGAGCTTTCTAGAATATCAATAGTTTCCATGGTATCAGTAAATAAAACATTTTTTTTTCCCAAAAAACTACGAATCTGTAAATATTTAAAAAAATCATTCCTAGATAAACCAAAAGTCTCTTGTAATTTAGAAAAGGACAGAAGGGACCCATTTTGGTACAATTGGCCGAGTGAATAGATCTGTCTCAAGTACCACCGATAAATTACCATGTCTTGAAAGATTACAGGTAATGACTTATTATCAAACAAAGGTGTATAATAATTCAATTTTGGGACTAAACATAGAATTTTGTTCATTTGCCTCCATATTAAGCCTGCCGCAAGGACTACCTTGAACTTTGTTTTTTTATAATAGCTAGGTTCAATAACTTTCACCAAACATTGCCGTGCATCAGCACCTAGAAGCATTTCAAAAATAGAGGGTGTCATAGCTGGATCTAGAACATAATCATGAAAGAGCAACACCCGAAAAGTCTTCAGAGCAATAGCCCAGTAATACATTCTAAAATTCGGGAGCCCCAAACCAGCAAACTCTAGTGGGAGAGTGCACCATTTTAGAGATCTTCTAGCACGATGATATCCCCATAAAAACCTAGACACCATTCTATCTATTCTATTGAAGAGAGACATTGGAAAAAATAGAGGGATGGTACGAAAAAAATACAAAAATTTTGGGAAGATCATCATCTTAATAACGTTAGTACGACCATATAATGTTAAGATTGAACTTTTGCACCTGCTGATTGCTTTCAGTTTTGCAAAAATCTTTTTTCTGCAATTTTGCGCAATTTGCGGGGCGCAAATCCGTGCGAGATCGTTTTCGGAAGCCGCGAATTTGTGCGAATACACGATTTGTGTTTTGCTACGTGTTTGTTCGCGTGATTTTTTGCATGTTTGCAAGCCGCTTGTAGCGCAACGTTTGCGAAGTTACCCTAGCGGTCGTACATGGGCGTGGCCATCTTGTTTGCGTGACGTAATTCCGTTTCCGGGCGCTATGTGTAATCTCGCAAAGTGTGCGGCTCGCTCGTACATGTTCGCATGTGATCGCGAGGAAAATCTCGTGCGAACTTACCCACGCGGTCGTGAACGGGCGCGGCCATCTTGTTTCTCATTCATTGCTATGGTTCTGGGCATGCTCTCTGTATCCTTTCTTAATCTCTGCCATCCTTTGCTTGTTTGAAGTTTATTTTGATCTATTTTACTCATTATCTATCCCTCTATTTTTCTAGCTCTATATTTTTGTGTTTTCTGCTACTTTTTGTTCATTTTAAACTACTTTTTTAAACGCTTTTCTTTTCTTCTTCCCTGTTCTATTTCTTATTTCTTATTTTGCTTCCTTTCTGCCCAGACCATGACAAAGGGAGCCGGGAAGAAGTCCGCAAAGGGGAAGGGTCCCGCACCCCGTGCCCGGCTCCCGTGCGGGCGTTTGAGGGGGGAGACAGTTGTAGCTCGGGAGATTTTTAGTGCGGAGGAAGTGGCCGCACTAGTCTTTCACGTCCAGCGCCGCCTCCCCAAGACCATCATGGGAGGCGGCAGGATCGCTACCGGCTACGGGATCCGGAAGCGCCGGAAGCGGTGGGAGAAGGTGTGCCGGGCCATGTTTGAACACTCTGGGGTCCGGCGCAACTATAACTAGGCCACCCACCGCTGGACGGATCTCATGGACCGGGAACGCGACTTGCTGGACGTGCTCGGCATAGAGATCCCCGGACTTGGTGAGTAGTAGTAGCTATTTCTATCTTTTTCATCACTACTCTGTTTTATCCCGCTCTGTGTGTTATTATATTGCACATTTTTGTTTTTTACCATGAGCAATAATGCTGCCGATTACATTGTAGGTAAATTATATTTCAAAATCTTCTATGCATTTCAGGTGCACTGCTCTCCTTCTCAGTAGCCTTGCTACTATGCTTATTTGTTTTCTATTTTGTGTTCATTTCATTGGCCTGAGAAATTATGTATGAGTGTAGTGTAAAGAACTGCGTAATGCTAGACACTAAGGGCCAGATTTTCAATTACCGGCTCATCCCTGCAAAGTAGCAGGGATGCGCCAGTAATTGTGCGCCATACCACCACCACCCATGGTGCGCTGTATTTACAATGTGGCGCACCATGGGCCCAAAACGTCACAGAAGCCTTACGCATCTGTGCCGTAAAGGCGGCGCATTGCTGGAGTTGCGTGCCAACGATGGCGCAGCTCCAGCAATGCTCTGGGGTGCCCTATCTCCCCAATGCTGCATCAAGCCGTACGTCGGCTTCAAGCAGGCGCAGGGTTTGAGTCACGCATCATTGTCCTAAAAGTGACTGATTGACATCTTGTAGATTTCCCTCAGCCACTTTTAGGATTCGTTCCTTCGTTCCTGCGCAGGAACGCCCTCCCTTGCGCCGGAACGCCCCCTGATGGCGCAGGGCTTTACAACGTGATGCATCTCCCATATGCGTCACTTTGTTAATATACGCCGCACCATGGCGCCTCTTTTGTTCTGCCGCTGCGTCACAAAAGTCACGCAACAATGGAGCAAAAGAGCCGCAAGGGGCTTCTTAATCAGCCCCTACAGACTCAAGTCCAGTCCTTCCTTTAGACACATGGCTATAAGAAGAAATAGTGGTGGTGGTCGGTGTATTGATAGTTTGAGTATTCACTGATCTGCAAGCACGATGGACTTTGTCTGTCACTTCGCGTGCTGCGGATTGCTGCCTGCCAGGCCTAGGCAAACCTTTTTAGTAGTTTGTTTAGTGAGTTACATAGGAACTTTCCAAGTCAACGGTCCGCAAATCAATAACGTAGTAGACCACATGAGATCGGTCAATATAGCCTGTGGAATAGTTGTCTATTTGCTATTTCGCCAAAATATTTTGTTATTGTTCTTTTGAAATGTTTGATTTGGTTGACAAATATCATCCATGTTTTCTGGTCTTTCTTTCTTTCATGTTGTACATCAGCTCCCCCAGGGGCAAGAGGACACAGGAGGAGGAGGAGGGTGCTGTTCAGGATGCAGGCCAGGAGCGATCAGGCGAGGGCTCCTTTGCTGGCCCCAGTAAGTTTTAATTTTAATATAGAGTACCTATTTTTTCCTAGCGTTCCTCATTCGATTTTTTCTAAATCGTCTTTGATCTTCTTGTAGACTTTTGGTTTGGCTAGTAGGACAATCCATTCTACTACTGTTACAGGGACAAATCTGCACAAACAAAACTATGGACACTAAATAATGCATTGCTTAGCTTATCAATTATGCTGTTAGACTTTCCACATACCTCAGTGATAACAGACTTTGTAGTTGAACCCCCAATCTCCTTACTGACTAGATAGTGTGGCAGAGTAATTTAGCTCCCAAAGTCACCGATGATTGATCCCCAATGATGATTAGATTATCCAACGCAGGACAAGAGTACGGAGTCAGAGTCAAGAAGTGTCAGAGGCACGGACTCATGCTTGCAAAAATTCCACAACCTTTAGCTCATCCACTCTAGTCTGGAGGACCAAAAACCACAGAGCCTATTTAAGTTTAAAAGTAAACACATTTCTAAAAATCAACTTTGTCATAAAACTAAACGTTTAACTGAAAATGGAAAAGTGCTTAGTGCTGACGATTAATTGGACACATTTCTTGTGGTCGAGCCGAGCTCTCACCTGGTTTGAACTTGATCCTGCTCGTGTTCTTAGAAGTCAAGCTTCAGTCTGTTAGGAGAAAAAGTGGTGTGTGTTAAAAATAAAAAGCAAGCATTCATCAGTTGTGCCAAAAAGTGCAGCAAGACAACAGCCTTCCCTGGAAAAAGGGACATTTTTACTTTAGAGTAGACAGACACAAATTATTACATTATATTCTGTTTTTTTCACATTTCTTTATTCCTCCTAGACCAAATATTATATAGTAGTGAGTGGTGTATTCTAACATTCTTAAATTTACTTTGTAGGTGGAACATCTGGTGGCGGGGCCAGCACGGAGGTGATGGTATTGGACTAGGGGGACAACTCTGGGGAGGAGGCGGTGCAAGTGCCGGACGTGCCTGTGAGGGTTCACACGGTGGTGGCGGGCAGAGGTAAGCTATATATTCCTTACTTATTGAGATTGAAGACTGCATAGTGTGCTTTCTGCATGGGTGTATTATAAATCAACCAGGTAGTAGCCTCCTCTAAATGTACTTCGACTTAGCTGTGAAGTTTTTGGCGAGAAGAATCCCAATAAGATCTGAGATGAACTTGATGGATGGGATGAACGAAAAGCGAAAGAAGGGTGTAAGTAAGTGTGGAAGGACGAGAAATTATTTTTTTTTTTTTGGTTTTTTTTGGTTTTTTTTTTAAAACCTTTATTGAGACAAATACAGGAGATACATGCGCAAGCCCACAACCATCATGGCCGGCCGCAAAGATAGGCGAGAAATAACAGGAGAACAGTATATCAATATATAATCAGGATATAGCAAAGTATGCTAGAAGCGACTATGGGGCGCGCAACACAGGAGAGGAGGTTTTCGTTTTAAAGTCAAAAGGAAGCGAGGGGGCTGCAACAGGAAGGATTGTACACCTTACATTAAGGGACACAAAAGAAACGCGGCAAGAGGGGCGTACCCCATTGACAAGTGAAAGTGGGCTATACATACAGTAACTATATAGGCTATATAGGCTAAGCATCCACAACAATAAAACCAAACAATAGGCAGCAATACATAAAATAACAGTTCTAAGCGTAATCTCAGAAAGCCCACCCCAAGAACAGGAAACAAAGATTCGTTGAAACATAAGAAGAAAAAAGGTGCGAGACCCCGAAACAGCCAACCCCACAAAGAGGAAAGAACCCTCCCAAAGCCGGAAAAGAGCGATAGGGACCATAGAACAAAACAAACTAAAATAACAAACCCCCCCCGCACCCACCACCCCGCACCCCTGTAATGGCTACGGCCGAAACCACTAACAGCGTGCCTGTCGCCCCGGAACTGCCCCACAGTAGGGAAAGATATAAAAAGAGTGGAGGAGGAGAGAAACAGACCGGCTCCCGGAATGTAATACTCGGGCCGCCCATCCCTAGACCCCGCCATCGATACAAGATGAATGTTGAACATCCCCGGCTATCCATCAACATCCCAGCAGTACGAGCAACAAGAATCATAACATGTGAGGAGACACCCTCTATCCTGCCCCCCGCAGCCAGGCGCAACGACAAAGTCCAGCTTTATAGTACCGTCCATCACCTCCAGTCCCAACAGTATACGGTACCACGGTGATTGATAGAGGGAGTTCAACCCTGGCCCCTGCGATCGAGAATATCGACTTGGTCCAGCCGCACAGTAGCCATCTTGAATGGGACAAACAAACCGTGTGACCACAGCAGATCAGAACGCCGTCAAACAAAGTCTGTCCAATCCAATGTCATGCGTGAAACAGCGATAGAAGGGCCGACATCGTACTGGAACAGCCCATCCGGCCCGGGCAGTAGTAGCAGCCGCAGAATAACGTAGGAAGCGTCTCCGATAATCAATAATGGAGTATCCAAACGTGGCATCCGAGGACGAGACCCCACACACTGAACAAGCACACAGACATCAGACCGCTGCCTCCCCGTCGCAGACAGCATCTCGGGGATATCGGGAGCACATACCAATAGCACCTCCGGGCACACATGGGCAGGCAGTCCACAGAAGTCGGGCACAGGATGAGGCTTAGCGTCACGCAGTCGCAAATGTGCTTGGTCAGGCAAGGGCACAACAGAGAGAACAGCATCCAGACTGCGCCCAAGATCACAGGCATAGGCACAAAAAGCAGTACGAAAATTATCCAGGGCCCTCAGAATGTCCGCAATCCGCACTGGTGCCTTAGGAGGGAAGGATGCATCAGAGCCATGCACACGGGGCTCGGAAACTCGGTGCAGCCCACAAAACTGGCCATCCACGATACCATCACAAAGCTGAGCACCACGCCGGCACATTGTAGAGCACCACCGGGCCGGGAGCACAAAGGGAACACAGACCATGTTGCACCAAGCAGATGTAAGCGTAGCGACCGCAGTAGCCAGGTCACCAGTTGCCGCCCGGGATCGTGAAAAACGAGCTCCGGTGGCTCTGTCTCCAAAATGGCTCCCACCTCATCGCAGAGCGAGACAAGAAGCAAACAAAGGCAGACAGGAGCCCGGGCGGTGAAACATTGTTGCAATCGCCGCCAATATGCCCCCCTCGTGTAGAGGAGCAGAGCGGACAGAAGAGAAACACGGGATTCAGCCGCTGCAATCCGTCGACTGGCCCGGTGCCGTTCACAACGCCCGCTGTTGTTGTGGGCGAAGGCAGCCGCTCCCGGAGAACAAAGACCCGTCAGCGCCGGGCAGCGTCCGGGAGAAGGCGAGGACGTCCCACTGTTTCCACTGCAGGGAGCGCCGAATGAGACACACCAGTGGAGTCGGGGTCACCTCCCGAGCTCGAAAACACCGCTTAGGATCAGGATCGATGCCAGGATAGGTCGCGGGACGGGAGGGAAGCGAAAGGGTCGGGGGAGCCGAAGGATTAGGCGGCCATCATGGTTGCAGGCTAGGCTCCTCCCCCCCAAGGACGAGAAATTTAATGATGACTGGCAAAGGAGAATGATATGTGGTGGCTGGGAAGGAAAGAATATGGTATGGTGCATGGCTGGGTGAATGATGAAGCAAGGATGGGTGGAAGGAGAACAGCCTGGGTGGGTGAAACAGAAACTGTATGTGTGCATATACTTTGAATGGATGGATGCCTGGATCATGGTATTATCGGACTCTTAGATAGCATATGTGTATCTAGAGAGAGTAGACGGTCACTGGATGAACTAAGTGTTACTTTGAAGAGCATGTAACACCGCACCCGCACGTCCGTTCCAGTGTAGGAAAGACAAGGAAAAGAAGTTGTAATTTTGTCCAAATACTACCATGAATAGTAGCAGTAGTTTGTATTGCAACTGCAAGCACAGCATATATCCGGTTATTACGGTGGACACTCCCTACCTCTCTTAACCGCATGCGTGCGGTCGATATTCTGCTCCTGCGCTGGGCTTTACAAAAACCCATTATTCATGACGAGCTGGGCTCGTCATGAGCGTGCGAGGAGGCTACCTCATGACGAGCCCAGCTCGTCATGAGCGTCGAAGGGGTTAATAACTTTAGTTTAGTAGTAGTACGTCATTCATGTGTGGGCACACTGTTCACTCAATAATAAGCAAAGCACCTAAAGTCATCCCATATGTCATCAAATACATCCCATGTGAAGTGATAGATAATCAGATTATTTAGCTTCTTCATTTTCCTTTTCTAGTACTCATTTGCACTGTAGGGTGAAAGCTAAATTAATTAAGCAGTAGCCCTTTTACCAGAGTATTCTCAGTGCCACCCGTAATAGAAAAGTAAGAGCTTCACCACCTGCATGTACTGGACCGGTACAGTAACGCAAGTCTGTCTCACTCATCATGTTGTGCGTCTGTTTTTTTCGGGTGCAAGTTCACTGCGCTGGCATTATGCCGGCTTATATAAGATAACGTACCAATTTTCCTAAACAAGAGAGAAGAAGAAGAATAACTGGTGTACTGTCATAGTCGACTGTAATGGAAGTCCATAGTGCTCGTAGAATTTGTTCCTTAACCACTTGGATGCTAAGGGTATTTGCTCTTCTTCATGTAATTTCCATTGAAATCAATGGAAACTCCATGACGAGTTACCCTTGTCATTAGCACTGAAGGGGTTAAACTCCCACTAATGTTAGAGCAAGGATGAAGAAGTGGGAGGTTAGATAGATACTGTCCTCAATAGTTATGTACTGTGCTTTCAATTTGCTACTTGTACTGTGACACAACTTTCTGCTCAATCATTTTGTGTTAATCTTAAGGAGCATTGGTTACAGAGTGACTATGTCTTTCTTTCTTCATATAGTTGCTCCTTCCAAATCAACCAGAAGAGCATCAAGGAGGGAGCTGGCTCAAATGGCCCGGCAACGGAGGCTGGATGCCACTGTCGCCGAATATCAGCGGCTGGTGGCCCTGGAGGAGGAGGAGACGCAGTCTACCGGTACAACATCCACTGGTACAGCTGTATCCTCCTCCGTGCACCCACGGGCTGCCAGCCAGCGCAGTGCTCCAGCGGTACGGAGCCGGGCTACCAAAGCCAACCGCCACCGCCAAGCAGCAAATACAGCAGCTGCCCCCCACAGGAGTTGCAAGGCACGCCAGCACCGCTTATCCCTAAGAGTGTCCTACCTGGAGCAGGAGGTCCATACCTACAAGTACTTGGTGGAGGGCCTCCGCTTCGACCATGCCACCCTCCGCAAGGAGTATGATGCCCTGGCCGCTAAAGTCAACAGCACCCTCCCGTAGTGTAGTGCCCCTTGCCCCTTTTTTAGAGACTTTTGGGGGGTGGGAATTGGGAGTTGGGTTGTGGGACTTTTGAAGGACAATCGTTGGGGTTAGGGAGGGTCTTGCGGGAGATTATTTTGTTAGGGCTACAAAAATATACTTTTTGAAACTTTATCTGACCATACCTGTTTTTTACTGCTTTTGAGTCTGGTGGGTGGGGGTTTAACAGTAAGTTTGTTTTCCTGAAGAGTCCTAGGACTTTAGTAGTACTACCGTCAATCTCTCGTCTATTCCTAATACTCCATTATACTACCTCCCACCAAACGCTTATCTTACCTGTAATTTGTGTTTGAAAGTAGGGCTAGGCCCAGGGCTGGCTCCAAAGGAAATGGCGATTAAGGTTGGCAATCCTGGGCGGATGAAATGTCCTCATTGCGGTGGTACTAGTGGTGTGACACAGTGGCAGTTGCATGCCTATGGAAAAAAAGAAAATGAAACCTGGTTTGTCCTTACTGTAGCATTACAACGGTACGATAGAGAATATAGCAGGTGACAGTACACTAGAACAGTGCCACACAGAGCCTAACAAATGGTAAAGTATTGGAAGTATAACTAGTACTTGCGTTGAATTTCTTTGACATTGGCTACTACTACAAGAAATAGTACTGAAGCTGAGTAAGTCTAGAATATATCCTCGGATTCCTTCACCAGCCTGTTGCTAAGACCTTATCCTCCCCAGTAAGTGTGTGGAATTATTGATGTCATTTAGTCACACATCAAGCAAAACCACACAGCCCGGGGGAAGAGGGTTAGGGTTTGGAAAATGGATGGGAATGGGGGTTTCTTTTTGGGTAGGTTTTGTTGAGAGAAAAAAAAAAGCACAGCATGGACAAACAATAATTCAAGATAAAGAAATCTTTGGGTACAAAGCTAACCATAAATCTTTTTAAGTGACATAAAGGAAGTGCATGCCCTACTGCATGCATTGTTACTGAAAAGTAAGTAGTACTAGAATGCGACAGTACAGGGCTGCAGCGTTTTCACTTGCCTATCTCTGCACTCAGAGAAACACTTCTTATTCTTACATTAAATTAGGTTTAAAAATTAGCCGAAGTAAAACCTATAGAATGGCTGTAGGGATCAATTTAGAAGCAGAGAGAGATCCAAGAAATGGAGTCACACTCATAGACGAAAACAATGGATACTGTATCTGTATGTTGTTGTAGTTGTCCTGTTGAATTTGGTAAGTAAGTTGCATGCAGCAAACAATTCTTCTTATTAGCGGCACTCCTCCATTCCATCTGACGCTTCGTCCATCAATGTTGGTGACCAGAAGACACCCTGTCCACTGCTTGCCTGGCGGATGCTGAATTGCGGCTCGCTAATGTGAAGCCTGACTCACTCCATCCTTTTTTCCCCATTGCACAGACTGAAACCCGGCCTGTAATTATTGAACGAAAAATAGGAAGTGCTATTACAACACCACTGATAAATAAATACAAGGTGTGTGCGCTGTGTAGTGCAAAAAGTCACACTTTGATTTTCCAAATAGACAGTACAATATTTTTGAAAGTGCGTACTCTGTCTGAGTCACCTTTTGAAGGATAAATAAGTATGGGCAAATTAATTTAGCGTATCTTTCCCCTCAAGCTAGGTGTACTATAAACTGTGTTTTAGAACAAAATTAGACCTTCCCAGCAGTGCTCCCGCCTCCCACCCAGACCCTTACTAAAGCCAGTCGCAAAAATGTAGAAGACCCCCAATCAGATCTCAAAAAAAGAGGCCTAGCAGAAAACTGGTGACAAAACGTACTTTGAAAGTAAAAGTAGGCCCAAATACCCCCTTACCCACCGTGGATTGTATTTCCAAACCACTTGCAAGCAAGCAAAAGTATCCATAGCCAGCATCGCTCGAAGACTCGAAGGCCCCTCCACCCAAACACATGCAATAGAAATACTGCTAACCCTAACGAGCCCTAAGTTAAGAATAGTGGCAAAGGCTTTCTTTAACTATGCCAAATCCCCCCTTTCCCACCATACTACTGGTTTAGAGTCTGGTGGGTGGTGGTTTAACAGTAAGTTAGTTTTCCTGAAACTTAAGTCTGTGTCATTTTCTTCCTTTAAGTGTAAATGGCTAAATGTTTTCAACAGTAAGTGCCTCTCACCGAGTAAGTGATCCCCCCTTTCCCACCATGGATTTTCTTCAAATCGCTTGCAACAAAAATTACACATTCCCACGAGTGCTCTAAATGCCCAGAACTCAGTTGCAAAAATCAAGAACACCCAAACACAGGCAATCCTGCTGCTAGGGCTAACCCTAACGAACCCTAAGTTACAAAAAGTGCCAAAACCTTTTTTCCTCATGGATGTTGTTTAAACCAGTTTTATCCGGTATTAGACCTTCCCAGCAATGGCCCCAGAGCCGCCAACCCAGGCGAAAACAAGTAGAAGACCCCCAAACAGCCAAAAAGCAAAAGTACAAAAATGTGGACTTTGTCACTTTTGTGAAAATTTCCAAAATCACTCAGCCCGCGCTCTGCAGCTAGGCCCTAACTCCCCTCTGCCTCCATGTATTTCCTTCAAACCTCTTGCTATCTAAACTATCCATACCCAGTAGTGCTCCCAGACCCCGAAACCCACCCACAAACACCAGGAAGCCCCCCAAACAGGCCCCTGAAAACGCTACATTGAGCGAAAAGTCAGAAAAGGCGAAACCTTTTTTCCTCATGGATGTTGTTTAAACCAGTTTTATCCGGTATTAGACCTTCCCAGCAATGGCCCCAGAGCCGTCAACCCAGGCGAAAACAAGTAGAAGACCCCCAAACAGCCAAAAAGCAAAAGTACAAAAATGTGGACTTTGTCACTTTTGTGAAAATTTCCAAAATCACTCAGCGCGTGCTCTGCAGCTAGGCCCTAACTCCCCTCTGCCTCCATGGATTTCCTTCAAACCTCTTGCTATCTAAACTATCCATACCCAGTAGTGCTCCCAGACCCCAAAACCCTCCCACAAACACCAGGAAGCCCCCCAAACAGGCCCCTGAAAACGCTACATTGAGCGAAAAGTCAGAAAAGGCAAAACCTTTTTTCCTCATGGATGTTGTTTAAACCAGTTTTATCCGGTATTAGACCTTCCCAGCAATGGCCCCAGAGCCGTCAACCCAGGCGAAAACAAGTAGAAGACCCCCAAACAGCCAAAAAGCAAAAGTACAAAAATGTGGACTTTGTCACTTTTGTGAAAATTTCCAAAATCACTCAGCGCGTGCTCTGCAGCTAGGCCCTAACTCCCCTCTGCCTCCATGGATTTCCTTCAAACCTCTTGCTATCTAAACTATCCATACCCAGTAGTGCTCCCAGACCCCGAAACCCTCCCACAAACACCAGGAAGCCCCCCAAACAGGCCCCTGAAAACGCTACATTGAGCGAAAAGTCAGAAAAGGCAAAACCTTTTTTCCTCATGGATGTTGTTTAAACCAGTTTTATCCGGTATTAGACCTTCCCAGCAATGGCCCCAGAGCCGTCAACCCAGGTGAAAACAAGTAGAAGACCCCCAAACAGCCAAAAAGCAAAAGTACAGGTGATTAAAGTTTTACTTATATTAACTTGTGCAAAACAAAGAAAGACAGAAACACAGGAATAAAAGTCAATAAGTACGAAAAAGAAAATGTCTGAATTCATTGGCTCATTTTCAGGCCTCGGTGTCAGGGAAGAAGAGTTCATCCTCATACTCTGCGAAATCATCAGGCAGGAGTAGGTCAGTGTCACCTAACACAGAAGAAATTCCCTCATCTAAGTTGCTGTCCTCCTCGTCTTCTTCCATCGTGCGATCTGGTACTTTGAAATCTGGTGGTATGAGGTGCTCATTCATCTTGTCCATTGTCAATATCTCCACATTTTTGGGCGAGAGGCGGGTCCGTTTGCAAGTTACAATGCCACCAGCAGCACTGAAAACACGTTCAGAAGACACACTTGCGAGTGGGCAAGACAAGTAATGTATAGCCAGGCGGGAGATCTCTGGCCACAATTCTTTTTTCCCATGCCAATACGCCAATGGGTCAGCATTAACATAGACCTCTGTTGAGTCATTCAGATAGTCCTGCACCATCGACTCAAAGTTCTCCACGTTTCGTCCACTTTGCTGAATTTTCGCTCTGACCTTTTCAGAACCATAACCAATCTCAGCTAGCCAATCCTCTTCATCACCCGATATTTCTGTTGTGTCTGGTGCAGATGATGCGGTTGCCGGTGTCTTTAACGGCTGAGAGGTCACTTCTGCCACAGCCACAGGTGCAGAAGTGGAGTCTTCTGACTGGGGATGGCCTGCTGATGCTGATGTACTGCCTTTTCCTTCAATTTGCTTCCGTTCTCTTTCAAACCTGATGGCTGACCAGGCTAACCAACGTTTGTACTTTGTAGCATCTTCATCACTAAAAGGAAATAATGCAGAGCCTGCCAGCGCCTTTTTGTAGCGTGGATGCAGAATAGTAGCACAAATGTAATGCTGTTCTGAGTGGATCTTTTGAAGACGTTCATCGCCACGTAGACGCTCTAATAATTTCTCCGCCAAAACAAAAGCTTCTTGCTTTTCTTTATCGTTTTGAAACTTTGAAGACACCGCCTTCAGTTTGTGCTCCAGAATGCGCAACAATGGGATAGCTTTTCCCAAATTACAGTCCTCCCTGCTGACTGCACGCGTGAAGAACTCAAAAGGACGAAGCATGTCTGTCAGGCTTTTAACTAGCTCCCATTGCGCCGCATTTAACCTCAGGTCCTCCTTCACAGCTGTACCCATTGTTAAGAAATACTGATCGAGTACCGTAAACTGCTCATACAGACGCTCAAGCATGTAGAAGGTTGAGTTCCAACGTGTTGGCACCTCCTGGATGAGTGCTTTCACTGGCATTCGACGTTCATGTAGCAGGCTCCTCAGATGTTTCCGGGCCTTAAAAGAATGGCTGAAATGGTTGCACATTTTTCGGCAGGTGACCACTAACTGGCATGCTCGACTTTCTTTCTCCAAGAATTTCTTAACAACCAGGTTTATACAGTGCGCCAAACACGGCACTCTGAAATAGTCACCCAGTTCCATGGCCTTAACTACATTGGCGCCATTATCCGTGGAAACATAACCAATGCCGCGTTTTTTTGGGGACAGCCAGTGAAAGACCTTTGTGTTGAACTCATTCAAAATGTTTTCTGCTGTATGACGTTTCTCCAAGCCAAATATGGCTAGTGTTGCATGTTTCCGAGCAGCTTTAAAAACTTGGTCCAGGTCAGCACCTGCGTTTAGCTTTGCTTTAACCCCTGAAAAAGAGACCCAGTGTGCAGTGATGCACATGTAATCAGTGCCTGCGCCACTGGTCCACATGTCTGTTGTGAGATGTATAGTGTGAACAGCACTCTTCTGCAAAGCTGCCCCAATCACCTCCAGCACATCTTCATGTAGTGCTGGAACCGCAACTCGGGCAAAATAGTACCGGCTAGGAACCTTCCATTTAGGGCAGAGCGCTGCCACTAATTCGAGAAAACCAACCCCTTCTACAAAAGAAAAAGGTAGAAGATCCAGCGCTAGCATTTTAGCCAGCTTAGTGTTATACAGATGCACCATTGGGTGGTTGCGGTCATATGGCGCGTCTGAAAACAACATTGTTTTAATGTTGCCCTGGACCATTTTACGGGATGATGATGATGACTTCTTCGACCCAGTTACGCTCGCTGATGAACTTTTTCGCATTGGTGTCTCACTCTGTCCCACACTCTTAGTGTGGCTCCCAGGGGTACTGGGTGTAAGTGAAGTGTGTGACACTTCTTCCTCCTCGTCATCATCAAATGAAACATCAACGTTTTCTCGACTTGCAATTCGGGCTTTCTTGATCTCCTCTAGGTGTGCAAACCATTGGACAGTGTGCTTTCTCTCAAGATGACCTCTCTGACCTCCAGTCCCATAGTTGCTACCAAGCTTACCACGACTAACTGCAAGCTTACAAATGCTACAAATGGCTATGTTTTCCCTTCTTGGTGAAACAGTAAAGAAGTCCCAAACTGCGGACTTGTAATGTCTGTGGGGCCCAGAGGAGGCGATACTGGTGGTGGTCGTGCTGCTAATGCCAGATGAAGTGGAGGATGTGTATTGCTGAACTTTACTACGTTGTGCACTTTCACCACCACTAATTGAGGTCGAGGTGGATGGAGGTCCCTTCTGGCGAGTAAGAAATATGGAAGCGGTAGGTTGTGGTGTACTAGTTAACATCAATGATTGTGGTGTTCCCATTGCCTCATCGTCGACTTCATCATCACGCTCAGCAGCTTGTCGGGCTAGGGTCAAAATGTCTGTTTGCTGCATGCCCGCTGGGGCTTCAGTGACGTTAGCGATGATGACTGCGTCGTCATCGTGAGAGTCTTCAGCAGCAGGAGTATACGCCACTTCTTGTTGAGCGTCATCACACTCCATAACTTTGAGAGTTTCGACGACCTTCCTTTTACGCTTAGCTACCTTTGTCAGATCATGGTGTGCATTCTCAACCTCACTCTCAGACGGCAGTGGTGCTGGTTCCCAAGTAAGATCCAGATCATCAGAAGGAGGTGGGCTTGAAGAAGATGTAGACACCAACACCCCATATCTTTTCCTTGTTTGGGATGTCGAAGACAATGAATGATCATCAGGAGGAGTGGCTTCCTCGAATGATATCTCGGCTTGATTGTCGATTTACAGATGTGCCCCTACTTCTGGAGGAACAACTGTTGTGGCCACTTGTTGTGCCCCTCCATGCACCTCTGCTTGCTCCTCTCCTTGCGCCGCCTCCTCTCCTTCCACATGTACTTGGGCTTGTACTACTTGCACATGTGATTGTTGTTGCGGCTGTGGTTGTTCAACACTCGTCAGATGAGTTACAACAACCTGTGTTGATTCTTGAGGGACATTGCTGCTACTTTCGTGCGATGAGCCAACATCACTGGTCGGTGGTGATTGAACAACTATACTGGCTGCCTCTGTAGCACTCAAGGGCTTGGACCTAAGTTGGCGTGGTGGTGGTGGCACTGAGCCCAATGGAGCGGAGGTGCTGCTCCCAGCTTGGTCCCCAGCAGACCCCGCTGCTGCAGCAGGCGTACTTTTTTTTTCCCCAAAAAATGTGGCGGTCGTCATCACACCAGTCTCCTTGGCAAGTGGCGCCACTTGCTTCTTCTGCTCCTTACTGGCAACTTTCTTGCTAGAGGAGCTACGGGCAACTTTTTTTGGGGCCATCTTCTTCAGATGTCACTCTGAACAGCAGGCCGCAGTTGCACAAGTTGCAGAGTTGTCTGTGGCCACACGTGACGTTGTGCTGCACACACCGCAGCAGGACTTCTTCCTGGCACTGGTGGTTCTCTTGTGCACCTACAAGCAATGGAAGACAGAGGAACATCAGTTATACACCCCAAAAAGTCGAAAAAACACACAAAAATCAGCACAATCCCAGCCCATCCATGGCCTCAATGGTGTTTAAATTCAAGAAGACAACCCACAGAAAGACTAGGCCCATGCACCGCTCACTACCCCTGGGCAAAAGGCCCCACCAGCAGCCCCAAAAAAACGACAAAAAACACAAAATTCAGCACAATCCCAGCCCATCCATGGCCTCAATGGTGTTTAAATCCAAGAAGACACCCCACAGAAAGACTAGGCCCATGCACCACTCACTACCCCTGGGCATAATGGATGAAAGCTAGGCAAAATAAGTGCAGGCCTCAGACACTGCCTCTCTTCAAAATGGCCCCTTGCACCCCAATCACATGTTGCCTGTACCAGCACTCAAGATGGCCACCACCACCACCCACATGGCCAGTCCAAATCAACAGTAGCACCCCAAAAAAACTGAAAAACACGCAAAAATCCCCACAATCCAATGCCATCCAGGATGTTTACATTAAAGAGAGTGAGACCCCACAGGCAGACTCAGTCCATGCACCACTCACTACCCCTGGGCAAAAGGCCCCACCAGCAGCCCCAAAAAAATGAACAAAAACACAAAATTCAGCACAATCCCAGCCCATCCATGGCCTCAATGGTGTTTAAATCCAAGAAGACACCCCACAGAAAGACTAGGCCCATGCACCACTCACTACCCCTGGGCAAAAGGCCCCACCAGCAGCCCCAAAAAAACGACAAAAAACACAAAATTCAGCACAATCCCAGCCCATCCATGGCCTCAATGGTGTTTAAATCCAAGAAGACACCCCACAGAAAGACTAGGCCCATGCACCACTCACTACCCCTGGGCATAATGGATGAAAGCTAGGCAAAATAAGTGCAGGCCTCAGACACTGCCTCTCTTCAAAATGGCCCCTTGCACCCCAAGCACATGTTGCCTGTACCAGCACTCAAGATGGCCACCACCACCACCCACATGGCCAGTCCAAATCAACAGTAGCACCCCAAAAAAAACGAAAAACACACACAAATCACCACAATCCAATGCCATCCAGGATGTTTACATTAAAGAGAGTGAGACCCCACAGGCAGACTCAGTCCATGCACCACTCACTACCCCTGGGCAAAAGGCCCCACCAGCAGCCCCAAAAAAACGACAAAAAACACAAAATTCAGCACAATCCCAGCCCATCCATGGCCTCAATGGTGTTTAAATCCAAGAAGACACCCCACAGAAAGACTAGGCCCATGCACTACTCACTACCCCTGGGCATAATGGATGAAAGCTAGGCAAAATAAGTGCAGGCCTCAGACACTGCCTCTCTTCAAAATGGCCCCTTGCACCCCAAGCACATGTTGCCTGTACCAGCACTCAAGATGGCCACCACCACCACCCACATGGCCAGTCCAAATCAACAGTAGCACCCCAATAAAAACGAAAAACTCCCAAAAATCACCACAATCCAATGCCATCCAGGATGTTTACATTAAAGAGAGTGAGACCCCACAGGCAGACTCAGTCCATGCACCACTCACTACCCCTGGGCAAAAGGCCCCACCAGCAGCCCCAAAAAAACGAACAAAAACACAAAATTCAGCACAATCCCAGCCCATCCATGGCCTCAATGGTGTTTAAATCCAAGAAGACACCCCACAGAAAGACTAGGCCCATGCACCACTCACTACCCCTGGGCATAATGGATGAAAGCTAGGCAAAATAAGTGCAGGCCTCAGACACTGCCTCTCTTCAAAATGGCCCCTTGCACCCCAATCACATGTTGCCTGTACCAGCACTCAAGATGGCCACCACCACCACCCACATGGCCAGTCCAAATCAACAGTAGCACCCCAAAAAAACTGAAAAACACGCAAAAATCCCCACAATCCAATGCCATCCAGGATGTTTACATTAAAGAGAGTGAGACCCCACAGGCAGACTCAGTCCATGCACCACTCACTACCCCTGGGCAAAAGGCCCCACCAGCAGCCCCAAAGAAACGAACAAAAACACAAAATTCAGCACAATCCCAGCCCATCCATGGCCTCAATGGTGTTTAAATCCAAGAAGACACCCCACAGAAAGACTAGGCCCATGCACCACTCACTACCCCTGGGCAAAAGGCCCCACCAGCAGCCCCAAAAAAACGAAAAAAAACACAAAATTCAGCACAATCCCAGCCCATCCATGGCCTCAATGGTGTTTAAATCCAAGAAGACACCCCACAGAAAGACTAGGCCCATGCACCACTCACTACCCCTGGGCATAATGGATGAAAGCTAGGCAAAATAAGTGCAGGCCTCAGACACTGCCTCTCTTCAAAATGGCCCCTTGCACCCCAAGCACATGTTGCCTGTACCAGCACTCAAGATGGCCACCACCACCACCCACATGGCCAGTCCAAATCAACAGTAGCACCCCAAAAAAAACGAAAAACACACACAAATCACCACAATCCAATGCCATCCAGGATGTTTACATTAAAGAGAGTGAGACCCCACAGGCAGACTCAGTCCATGCACCACTCACTACCCCTGGGCAAAAGGCCCCACCAGCAGCCCCAAAAAAACGACAAAAAACACAAAATTCAGCACAATCCCAGCCCATCCACGGCCTCAATGGTGTTTAAATCCAAGAAGACACCCCACAGAAAGACTAGGCCCATGCACCACTCACTACCCCTGGGCAACAGGCCCCACCAGCAGCCCCAAAAAAATGACAAAAAACACAAAATTCAGCACAATCCCAGCCCATCCATGGCCTCAATGGTGTTTAAATCCAAGAAGACACCCCACAGAAAGACTAGGCCTATGCACCACTCACTACCCCTGGGCATAATGGATGAAAGCTAGGCAAAATAAGTGCAGGCCTCAGACACTGCCTCTCTTCAAAATGGCCCCTTGCACCCCAAGCACATGTTGCCTGTACCAGCACTCAAGATGGCCACCACCACCACCCACATGGCCAGTCCAAATCAACAGTAGCACCCCAAAAAAAACGAAAAACACACACAAATCACCACAATCCAATGCCATCCAGGATGTTTACATTAAAGAGAGTGAGACCCCACAGGCAGACTCAGTCCATGCACCACTCACTACCCCTGGGCAAAAGGCCCCACCAGCAGCCCCAAAAAAATGAACAAAAACACAAAATTCAGCACAATCCCAGCCCATCGATGGCCTCAATGGTGTTTAAATCCAAGAAGACACCCCACAGAAAGACTAGGCCCATGCACCACTCACTACCCCTGGGCAAAAGGCCCCACCAGCAGCCCCAAAAAAACGACAAAAAACACAAAATTCAGCACAATCCCAGCCCATCCATGGCCTCAATGGTGTTTAAATCCAAGAAGACACCCCACAGAAAGACTAGGCCCATGCACCACTCACTACCCCTGGGCATAATGGATGAAAGCTAGGCAAAATAAGTGCAGGCCTCAGACACTGCCTCTCTTCAAAATGGCCCCTTGCACCCCAAGCACATGTTGCCTGTACCAGCACTCAAGATGGCCACCACCACCACCCACATGGCCAGTCCAAATCAACAGTAGCACCCCAAAAAAAACGAAAAACACACACAAATCACCACAATCCAATGCCATCCAGGATGTTTACATTAAAGAGAGTGAGACCCCACAGGCAGACTCAGTCCATGCACCACTCACTACCCCTGGGCAAAAGGCCCCACCAGCAGCCCCAAAAAAACGACAAAAAACACAAAATTCAGCACAATCCCAGCCCATCCATGGCCTCAATGGTGTTTAAATCCAAGAAGACACCCCACAGAAAGACTAGGCCCATGCACTACTCACTACCCCTGGGCATAATGGATGAAAGCTAGGCAAAATAAGTGCAGGCCTCGGACACTGCCTCTCTTCAAAATGGCCCCTTGCACCCCAAGCACATGTTGCCTGTACCAGCACTCAAGATGGCCACCACCACCACCCACATGGCCAGTCCAAATCAACAGTAGCACCCCAATAAAAACGAAAAACTCCCAAAAATCACCACAATCCAATGCCATCCAGGATGTTTACATTAAAGAGAGTGAGACCCCACAGGCAGACTCAGTCCATGCACCACTCACTACCCCTGGGCAAAAGGCCCCACCAGCAGCCCCAAAAAAACGAACAAAAACACAAAATTCAGCACAATCCCAGCCCATCCATGGCCTCAATGGTGTTTAAATCCAAGAAGACACCCCACAGAAAGACTAGGCCCATGCACCACTCACTACCCCTGGGCATAATGGATGAAAGCTAGGCAAAATAAGTGCAGGCCTCAGACACTGCCTCTCTTCAAAATGGCCCCTTGCACCCCAATCACATGTTGCCTGTACCAGCACTCAAGATGGCCACCACCACCACCCACATGGCCAGTCCAAATCAACAGTAGCACCCCAAAAAAACTGAAAAACACGCAAAAATCCCCACAATCCAATGCCATCCAGGATGTTTACATTAAAGAGAGTGAGACCCCACAGGCAGACTCAGTCCATGCACCACTCACTACCCCTGGGCAAAAGGCCCCACCAGCAGCCCCAAAGAAACGAACAAAAACACAAAATTCAGCACAATCCCAGCCCATCCATGGCCTCAATGGTGTTTAAATCCAAGAAGACACCCCACAGAAAGACTAGGCCCATGCACCACTCACTACCCCTGGGCATAATGGATGAAAGCTAGGCAAAATAAGTGCAGGCCTCAGACACTGCCTCTCTTCAAAATGGCCCCTTGCACCCCAAGCACATGTTGCCTGTACCAGCACTCAAGATGGCCACCACCACCACCCACATGGCCAGTCCAATTCAACAGTAGCACCCCAAAAAAAACGAAAAACACCCAAAAATCACCACAATCCAATGCCATCCAGGATGTTTACATTAAAGAGAGTGAGACCCCACCGGCAGACTCAGTCCATGCACCACTCACTACCCCTGGGCAAAAGGCCCCACCAGCAGCCCCCAAAAAACGACAAAAAACACAAAATTCAGCACAATCCCAGCCCATCCATGGCCTCAATGATGTTTAAATTCAACAACACAGTTGTATAATGCATGCACCCATAACCAACCCTGGTCCTACTGGATACTGTGGCTACCCACAATATATTTTATTTAATGTTCTGAAAAAGTTCCAAAATGGTAGTTGCAGCAACTGTAATGCCCCAACAAACTTACTTGTGAAAGTTGATTTCTAATCCAAAAGTGATCCAAAGAAAGTCAAAAAGGCCTCAAATCCATATATCCAGCAGCACCCACAAAAAGTAATCCTTCCAGGTCAAGGTCCAAATGAAAGTGACCAGCACATGAAGAAAGCACTGGGAGGAGCCTGCTGGACAGGAACAGGAAGTTGGAGACTGTGGGGCACTTCCTTCCTCTCCCCCCCCCCCCCAAAAACGGACTCCTTGCAACAAAAAAGTGCAGGCAAATGTCAACCTGAGGAGTGATTCTGATAAAAATCATCATTTTATGAAGGTTTATGCTGTTTGCTGGTGGATTTCTTGTGCAGAATTGCAAAATCTCTATTTCGCGAGTGCGAGATTGTTCCTGCCCGCCGCACCTACGTGTTCGCAATTGCGAACTCTCGCGATGCGTGCTGTGCAAGGTAAGGTGGCAAGCCGCGATGACGTATTCGCGGGCGCCAACTCCCGCGGGAACCCGCAGCAAGATCCAAAATGGCGCAGCACTCGCAAAATATCGAGAAAAACAACTCGGCAAACGCTGAATGACGGAAAGTGAACGCCGTGCGCCACGCCGCGCGCCGCAATATTGTATCACCAAGCAAAAAAATCCGCCGCGTGCGAATTGACGGATTTTTGGCAAATTCGCTAGAGTTCGCGGATTGCGAATTTGCCGAAAATCCGCAAATTCCGCGAGCGGAACGGATTTTACGCCCATGCTTAGTGAGTGCAGAACCGGGGGGCCGGGCTGGGGCTATTACAAGAAATCATGGGGCATATTATCAAGGGGGTTTATCTCCGCTTTTTTGGCTTTAAAAGCCAAGAAAGCGGAGATAAAATTATCTCCCTATTACCTAGCTGTCGCTAACACCAGTTAGCGACAGCTAGTAGGAGATAGCGACCATCTTAGGCCCCACTTTGCATGTCAGTGATATTTATCACTAATGACATGCAAAGTGGGCGTGCCAAGATGTTAGCGACTGGAAACAGTCGCTAACATCGCTATCTCCTATTACCAACTTTTGGAGATATTCGCGCTAAGCGCGAATATCTCCAAAAGCTAACACCTGCCCTGAGCAGTTCTTAGCCATGTTATCTAATGGGAGGTGGATAACATGGCTAAGAGCATTAGCTCGGTAATGCATGAATATCGCTGACTTTTCAGCGATATTCATGCATTGCGGACGTTTTTTATCGCATTTGCGATAAACCTTGGTAATACCAAGGTTTATCTGCGGTAAAAATCGCCGCAGCTCAGCGGTAAAATTTTGTCTCTAACCAAGCAATAGCGATAATTATCGCTATTGCTTGGTAATATGCCCCCATGTTCCTGAATACAAGTAAATCACATCTACCAAATGATGCTACGTGGGAAATGATAAAGAAGAATAGGACTTTCCGTGTGTGCCCTGTTACATATCGGGATTCTGTTGCGGTTCGTGTAGGAATGTCCCCTGCCTAGAAATGAAAGCTCTGCAGTAGGTGTTTACGAGAAGGCTGACATGTATGCTTTATGGCATCTGGGTGTAGCATAGCTCGTGGGCACCGTTATCCCCGAGGCATCCGGTGCGAGCGGCTGCGCGCTGGCGTTTATTAAAAGGCACTTTTAACCCTACGCCTGGGAATGCGAGCTTTGTCATCTGGCTTCAGTTGGGTGAGGCCTGCACCCCACCTGATGTAGGACAGAGCTCCCCTATCCTAACAACGTACCCACTTATGCACATTTTAACGAACCCTAACGCCGTTTTGTTCGTGTCCGTGGGAGCTGCTGCATACTTTGCATGGTGAGTGCATCCTTGCTTCAAGCCCGCCCCCCTCCTCTTGCCCGAGCTCCCATTGGTTGCATCATGGACATGGCGGCCCAGCCAGGGCTGGAGGCTGCCGGGGTGGGTGGGAAGAGCAGCTCCCATCGTGCACTAATGGCATGTCTCCGGGCTGCCCCCGGTCGGCGGAGGCGCCTGTCTGGGAGTTCCAGGGGACATAACTGGCTTTGGGGGTCCACATGTCCTGCACGTTAAGGGCGCTTCTCCTCTCCGGTCGGTGGTGGAAGCAGACAGGACACACGGCACTGGGCCCGGGATACAGGGGCAGTGCGCTCTGGGCCTGGATATTTTACAGGGTTATTAGTTTAATTTGTCCGGGCCTCAGTGTGGGGGAGACAACTAGTGCCCTCTGTATCTCCTCGGTGCCACGTATTTGGGGGTAGCTCTGTTGTACGGGCCTTTCCCCTTGTGCCCAGAGTTTTGGCGGTAGGAGGAGGGGGCTCCTTGGTCGTCGGAAAGTGGCGAGGTTGAACACCTATCCACCCCCACCCCCTTCACCCAAGATGGCGGCATGAGTGAATTTTAGGTAGCCACCCGCGGGTTTAAGTGGCAGGTGGTACCACAGGGTGACTCCGCTGCATCCAGGCAGCAAGCCCCAGTCCCGCGGATCATGGTGGGGAGTGGAGGTCCTCAGGAAGAGGGGGGGAGCGGTACGGGCGTGCTCCCTCCTCGGTACCGGGCTGTTGCTCCGGGCGTTAAACCCGGCGCATAACCCCACCCTGTAGCAACACCGTCGCGATTTACGGCTCTATTGCAGCAGCCATGGGGATGACTCTCACGGCCTCATATGCGGGAATAATACGACCACTTTACTCCCGAGGTAGTGGGCCTAGCTACAAGGCACCACATGGGGTCAGCCGATCCCGGTGATGAAGGCTCATGGATGTCCCCGACGGGTAGCCCATCCGGAGTAGCAGCTGCCGACCCCGGTATTATTTGGGAAGTAGACAAGTAGCTCAGTGCTGATGCAGCTGCATTCAACAGGGCGATCGATGCCAGGTGACCGCCATATGTTAGCGTATGACTTAGACTACGGCGGAGTATGTCTGATGCCAGAAAATTATTAGCGCCTGCAATTCTTTAATTTGTAATTGAAATGACCCGCACTGCTGTAATAGGTTTAACAAGAGAGTGCTGGTTATTCTCTAGGTAGCACTGAGTGCAGGCCGGCTCGGCAGCGTGAGTGAGCCCCCTTCGCGGGCTGGCGGTAGTTTGCGTCAGCTGTGCTCCGACATACAGGGGACGTGTTTCACTCGCATCGAGTGGTCCCCGGGGTAACACTGCGCTCCCTGCGCTGGCTGCAGTAGGTACAGTGCTCCAATGCTATTCCCCCTTTACGGGCGCCTGCTGCCTAGAAGCCGCATGGCTTGCAGGCCTCAATCCTCTCTTCATGCAAGGCTGGCAGAATCCACTGGACATGGCCTGACAGTGAGGCGTGTTATGTGGGCACACGTACAGCACGCTGGCGCCGTTGGTACCTGCTGTGCCTGCTTGGGGATTGTGTTTTAAGGTGGAAGGCTTTCCCCCTCAGCGTGTTGCATTTCCGTGAGGAAGGCCGGACATTTCCAGGGTGGCCGGGCAGAGGCACGTGGGGGTGCATGTGTGCCAGCCGGCCCCCGTTGGGCCGATGGCTGTGTAGGGTGTTCTACCGGGTCCACACCCCAGCTGCGACTTGTTGAACTGTAATTAAAATGACCCACAAAACTCCATTTTGTGTTGCCATGCTCTCGGCAACCTGGTGAAGAATTGCTTTCCACGTCCCTGTTGAAACTTGCACAACCCTCCTTCCTCCTTGTGGTCGAGCCGATTCCGAAAAGCTGCCTGTGTGCCTCACCCCCCCAGTTGTGTCAGAGACTTAGCCACATCCTGTCCATTGTTGGTAACTCAGCCTGTCACGACCAACTCCTGTGCCCTGTGACCACACCATCTGGTCAAGGAAGCACAAGGCTGCACCCTGTGACCACACAATTGAGCAAGGAAGCACGAAGCTGTGTACATTGTGCAATCAGAGACAGATATCCCCAGGCCACAATTGTACCACAAGACTGACGAAGAACTTGTCAGATGAGGAACTTATCAAAATGTGGAACTATGTATTGTGCAAATGGGCGTGGCTAGTACTGTAAGTATGTGTGCGCTGCGGATTGAAGCAGCAGTCTCCGTAGAATTGTCTTTGTACCATTCTGGGACCCTGTCCTTAGCTCAAACTAATAAATAACTTACTTCCCTCCACGGCTGGTTGTCCTGGTCTCTTTGGTAATGTATGATTTAAGCAAGAAGAACCCGTAGATTCTAGGTGTCCCCTGCACCGCTGGCTTTGACTCTCCTAGTGGGGGAGGGGTCTCCAAAAAGCCGGTTCTACAATTTGGCGCCCCACGTTGGGCGTCTTCGGTGGTCGTCATCGAGCCTGATGGTCGTGAGGGGTCCGTGATCAAATTCCAAGGGAGGCGCGCCCCTTCATCGGCTGAAAATTGTCTTTGTGGGCCCGAGGTCTCCGATTGCGTGATTCCTCCCTCCAGTGGGCTACCCGATTGCGGCCCCGACTGATGCCCCAGTTCTGGTTCCTAGTTTTTGGAGATCAAGACCTTTGTGACACTTGCCGTGTGATGGAAGATTAACAGTCAGGTAAGAGTGGGAGTGGCCCACTTCTTTGGTTAATTGTATTTTGGTTTTGGGTATTGTTCGACTTTTGCAAAAGCCGAAGCCAGAGGGTAAGTACAGTTGTATGCTGTAAATATTAGATTTTACCCTTTGATGTTTGGAACCAGGGTACACGTCTAGAGATGCCTGGATTTAGTAAGTTTCGGAAATGGTCTTGTTGTTATAGTACACAGGACTCCGCATTGGAGGAATCTTGTCCAATTCCTCCTTTGGGGACCCCTAATCATGAAGTCTGTGCTAAACATGGTGTTGGCCCAATTATGTTTTCCTCACTTTGGCACAAATATACAAAAGCGTAGCGCTGAATTACAATGGCCAATGTACTGTAGTTTTAAAACCTGCTGTGTTAGATAATTTAGAGGAAAAGTTGTTTCAAAGAAAAGCTAGACCTGCGATGTTTGATTCCTTTCAGGTTTGGGGCAAGGAGTACAAACAGAAAGAAATCAAACTCAAAAGGAACAAAGCTAAAATAAGTGTGATTCAGAAAGCCCAGAATCATGATAATCAGAGAATAGAAGAGGGTATAGTAATACAGGATAGATTAAATAGAATGCAGGTAGATGGATGTTACATTACAAAGAAGGTCCCCGAAAAGGCCCAGGACAAGGAGGATGACCCTCTCATGTCCTCCATGTTAAGCACCCCTCGACCCTATACTCCCGCCATGTATCCAGCCCTTGATCCTGCCCATAGACCCCCGCTACTGCTCCAGTTGTTGCCCCTGCCCATGCTCTGGTTTGTCCGATTCCTCAGCCACTTGTTCCCAACGCCCGACTGTTCAGGCCACTGTACCAATACGAGTCCACCCTTCTTTTCCTCTTGTTGCACCTTCCACTGGTCCTGTAACTGTCCAACCTAATATGCCTTCAACTCCCGTTGCAACCTACCAATTGCTTGTTGACAGTCATCCGACACCTTCCCCCAGTGCAGGGCTATTAGCGAATGCCTGGTCTGTGGTCCGTGATTATATCCCTTATGTAACTCTGCATAGACCACCCACTCCCAGACGACGCACCTTGCTCAGACTGATAGGTGGTACACAGGAACAACTCGCTATGAGTCAACAAGCTCGTATGTGGATGGAAAATAACACTATGTACACCGCTCAGGATATATGGATGACAATGGATCAGTGGACACGCATACAACAGATTGACATTTTTTGTGAAATGTGTGACATACTGATCCAAATGTGGGAGGATTTTGTAGAATCAGGTCCACCCCCAGGTCTGTCTGACCTTCGCCATAAAGTTGAAAAAGGGGATATTCAGGGCCCAGCACTATTAAGCTATCTAATCACGTTAGTAGCCTACAGAGACTCCTTATCTGGTGTTACGTTAAATAAGGGTTTTCCAATGAGGGAGGTACAGCCTGTTTGGAGAGACCACGTTGTTGGCATAGATGGCAACCCTGACATACCGGCAGGTTTTAGACAAATGTGGGTCCATGTCCCTTGGAAAAGGTCTGACGTCCTCCAACTTAAAAGCCAATTGCCTGATCCGCGTAAAAATCCAGCAGGTTATTATAAGGAATTGACCCAGACACTCCAATCTTGCGTAATGACTTTAGCCGATATAGATATGTTAATGGGACAGGTAGTACCGACTGAAGTATGATCCAAAATACGCCATAATGATCAGACAGAATTTGACCATACGTGGAAGGAATTTGAGGAAGATGACAGAGCTCGAACTGGTGGTGAGAAATCCGATCCCATGATCTTAGCCCTTCCGGCCCAGATACTTACTGCCATGAAAAAGATGTTGACACCTCACCGTGTCAATTGGGACAGATTAGCTGCTTGCAAGCAGAAGAAAGATAAAAGTGTCTCTGACTTTTTCACACGATTCAAAAGCACATTCACCGACTATAGTGGACAGGACATGACTTTAGAAGGGGGACAGTGACTGTTTGTGGATACATTTGTGTCCAATCTGTTACCAGAGCTTGGGACTAAGCTAAAAATGTCAGAATGTGCATGGCCCATCTCCACCCCGTCTGGTATTCTGACAATGACCCAGTACTATGAGAATAGGGAGAATGAAGAGCATAATAGAATGGATAAAAAGACTAAAGACTTAAAGACAAAGGTCTTACTCCAGCAAGCATACCCGACCCAGACCCAAAACAGAGGTGCCCCTAAGTTTCAACGAATAGCTCAGAGACCTGCCCCTGGGACTCCTCGCCCACCGCTGGAACCCAACTAGTGCGCTTATTGTTGCCAGAAGGGTCATTGGCACGACGAGTGTCCCTTGTTGGCCCAGAACAACTCTGCCCCCGCTGACCGCTTCACAGGACAACGTCCCCAGAGAGGACGAGGGCGAAGGCGGACCTAGAACGAAGTTATAGGACAGGCGCCCCCTTATGCAAGAGAATAGATTTGATATCACTAATTATGAGGACCGCAATTATTTTACTGAGGATTATGAGCCTGAAGAAGGGACGGGTTTTTGTCCCACTAGGATTGCCAAGGACAAGGGAAGGGACCCGTGCCTATTCCTGTTGACCAAAAGGGACCGTATGTCCATGTTACAACATTGGGTTCTACGGGAAAATTCTTGGTCGACACTGGTGCAACCAAAAGTTCTATTGCTAGGTCTAAAGTCCCTGGAGCCCCCTTGTCTGGCGCAAATAACATTTCGGTGGGGATTTCTGGTACCCCAGTATTTAGCCCCGTTTCACAACCACTGGAACTAACGATAGGACCCTACACGGTTGAATCCCCTTTGGTTTTGACTTCCACATGTGGCGAAAATTTGTTGGGTTTAGATCTATTAAAAAGATTACATGCCACCATATACAGTTCTCCTAATGGGGTTTACATCACCATGGGTCCCCCTACCACACATCCAGTATATTTAGCCTCCCCAGATCCCATTCCCAGGAACTTCAGAATGTCCCTCCTGCTCTTTGGGCCCAAGGTGACACTGATGTCGGCCTTTTGTCCATACCCCCCTTTTCTGTTACCCTGTAGGAAAATGCTCGCCCTCCCCGACTTCCCCAATACAAAATACCCAAAGAAGGGGAAAGGGCATTACTCCAGATCATTTCTGAACTTGTTGACAAGGGTGTGGTTGAAGAGACAAGAGGAAATGTGTGCAATAGCCCAATTTTGCCTGTCCTAAAACGCACCGATCCTTCCAAGCCCCCTGTTTATCGTTTTGTCAATGATTTGCGCGAGATAAACAAAATAGTAGTACCCCAGTTTCCCGTGGTCCCAGATATCACCAGTCTACTGACTATGGTTTCCCCGTCTGCATGTTTCTTCTCTGTCATTGACTTAAAAAACGCCTTCTTTAGTATACGCGTTGATGAACAGAGTAGGGACCTTTTTGGATTCTCATTGGCAGGACAGAGTTTCCGGTTCTGCAGAGCTCCACAAGGATATACAGAGAGCCCTTCAATTTATAGTCAGGCCCTCAAGGGCCAACTCGATTCCCTGTCCCTACCTCAAGGTACAGCCCTACTCCAGTACGTTGATGATTTACTTATAGCGGCAGACACCGAGGTGTTATGTAAAGAAGCTACAATGAAATTGCTCCTGCATCTGGCACAGTTCAATCACAAAGTTTCCCTCTCCAAACTCTAATATTGTCGACATGAGGTGACCTACTTAGGTCATCTCCTGTCGAAGGAGGGACGCCGCCTCACCCCTGAACGAATACAAACAATCAGGAAGATGCCCCCACCAAAAACGCAGAAAGTGGTACGTGCTTTTATTGGTATCTCCTCCTACTGCCACCAGTGGATACCCAATTTTTCTTTACTCATTAAACCTTTATTGACCCTCACACTTAAAGATGTTCCCCACCCACTCCCTTGTACCCTTTGTTGATGATGACACTAATTTTGATCCGCATGATTGTGTCCTACGGACGGAGGAAGAGACTAAAGGCCGCGTGAATTTGACTGACACACCCCTAACTGACCCTGATGGTACCCTGTATGTGGATGGTTATTGCTTCAAACTTCCTGATGGTAGCATAACTACTGCCTATGCTATCAACGTGTTACAGTCAGTAGTGGAGAGTGAAAGAATACCTTACCAATCAGCCCAGGCTGCCGAGTTAGTAGCACTAATAAGAGCATGTGAACTGAGTACAGGGATGGCTGTCAACATCTACACTGACAGCCAATACGCCTTTGGAGTGGCCCATAATTTTGGGCGACTATGGGCTGAGAGGGGATTTTTTACTTCTCATGGTACTAAGATACAGCATGGTCATTTGGTCAGCAGGCTGTTAGAAGCATTGACTCTTCCTTCAAAGATAGCTGTGGTCAAATGTAGCGCCCACAAGAAAGTAACTGATGACATAGGAAGGGGTAATGCATTTGCTGACCAGACTGCAAAAGTAACAGCTAAAGATGTCTCTGCCCGTATGTATGTAGCTGGCCCCTCAAACTGGGTACCCGAGAAAGGGATGCATGAGGATACGATTGAGAATGTGAAGGAAATATAGGCAGAGGTGACTAGAGAGGAAAAGGCACCCTGGGAAGAGCAAACAGGCCTATTAAATGAGAATGGCTGTTGGACGGATCTGTCTGAACAACAGCGATGGTTGTTACCCGATGCCTTTGTTTTGCCAGTGGTCACTATGGCTCATGGCCCAGCTCACATTAGTGCAAAAGGTATTTGCAAATTGCTAGCTCCGGTATGGCAAAACAAACACATCCCAAAATATGCTGAGAGGTTAGTCAGGAATTGCATGATTTGTTTTATGCATAACCCGGGAAAAGGCACACCAACACCTGCTGGGAATTTTGCACCCCCATCTTACCCCTTCGAAGAGCTCCAAATAGATTACATACAGATGGAAAGATGCAACAATCTCCGATATGTCCTGGTAGTTGTGTGTGCCTTTAGTAAGTGGATCGAAGCCTACCCCCTTAAGGACTACACTGCTATAAGCACTGCCAAAATACTGTTGAAGGAATGTTTTCCCAGATTTGGGATGCCCAGAATTATCTGGAGCGACAACGGAAGCCACTTTACAGGGGAAATAATGAAGAAAGTGTGTGTAGGGATGGCGATCAGACAGAAATTCCATGCCGCCAATCACCCCCAGTCAGCAGGTTTGGTTGAGCGCCAAAATGGAATACTGAAATTAAAAATGGCAAAGATCCAGGCTGACACAGGACTGTCTTGGCCGGAAGACCTGCCCCTTGCCCTCCTATCAACTAGAGCCACGGCACATTCTCGTACCGGACTATCTCTGTACGAAATAGTGTTTGGTCGGCCATCAAATATTTGGGGAGTACCCCGCCCAAAGAAGTACTCTGACATTGAATACCCATTGCTGATTGATTATTTACATGAATTGACCATTAACCTACGTCTCACTCATCGTCAGGTACAAGATATCCTGCCACCCAAACCCGAGGGCCCTGGTCACACCATCCAGCCAGGCGACTGAGTCTGCATCCGCAATTTCCAGAGAACAAAGAACTTGGAGCCGAGGTGGAAGCCGCCCCAGCAAGTGTTGCTGGCTACCAGGTCTGCAGTGAAGGTGGCAGGAAGAAAAAACTGGGTTCACGGAGTGCACTGCAAGAAGGTGCCTCTACCACTACCATATGACCGGTGGGTCAAGGAAGGCCTGGGAGAAGACGAATGTGAGAAAGTCCTGTGCTTTGTACCCTTCAGTGACACCAACATTGCCTGGGCCTTTGTTTCCTGATCAAACAACGCCCAGGTCCACACGGTACAACCTCTGACCCAGAAAAATAGACTGAAGAGAAAAAGGTGTCTGCCCTCTGCTTGACATGGTCCGACAAATCGCTGTAGGGCTGTGATACACCGGCGCATTTTTGACCGGAGCCGGTACAGCGGACCGGAACGTGCCAATAGGACCACTAGAATCACTGACTGGTGAAGCAACCACCAATCACAGGCAGCAACTAGGGAAGACCAAGTGAAGCAGATGATGAACAAAATGAACACTGAAAGCTTGAAGAGCAAATTAATAAAGAAACAAGAGTGCATAAAGACAACACGTGGCCGGTACTCGATCTGTCTAATCGTACTAATGACTATTTCACTGGGACTGGCCTGCCTCTGATGAGTAATACACGCTGCCCTTGCAGCACCTGAGCCTCCTAACTCTACAGAATCACCTCATCAACATGTGTCATTACCCATTCATGAGAAGAACAGAAGAACAGGTTTCTTTAACAACACTTTCATTCAAATGTTACACCAGCACCAGCTTGTGGTGAACACAACAAACTGTTGGGTATGTGGGTTGCTGCCCCATACTGCAAGCACTGGGATGTCCCTGGTTCCTGTTCCTTTTTCTCGAGCTGGTTTGGCCTACGGCTGGTACACTGTGTTCTTTGATGCATTCTATTCAGGTGACACATCCACACGATCCATGGGGAAGACCAGTAGCAGGCAAGCATTCCGCCACATCATGGCTGCGGAGTGGCTAAGCAAGGATAAAGATTCAGCAGAAAAGAATGAATATGAGAACAATCATGGGTCTTTTTATCCATCGAACATCTACAATGGTGGGGGAAAGAAAAGACTGCCACCTCTCAGGGACCTCCCTGTCTACCCACATCCCGGACAATACTGCATGAAGAGCAGTGGAACAGTATGGGTGGGAGAAAGTGACTGTGCCTACACACTTCAGCTCAATGGTTCGACTCGCCCAGCTCTGGTTTATTCACTGAATACCTATTTCGTGTGTGGGAACAAGGCCTACACCTGGCTGCCCAAGTCTTGGGCAGGCACCTGTTACATTGCTTGGTTGTTCCCCCCACCTACACAGCCAATGCAAAATACCAAATCCAGAAGAGAGGTGTGGTTAATACTGAAGACACAGCTGGCCAAGAATTTGGTGACTTTGCTAAAGGGTTCCTCCCCTTTTGGGGCCCTATGGTCAATAGTCGCAATCTCTGACATCTCACCAGGGTGGTAGAGGCCACCATCAACGCAACTGCCGGTGCCCTCAGTAACTTCACGGCTGAACTTCAAGCAGACCGCCTCATGACTTCACAGAACAGAATGGCGCTTGACATAATACTGGCGGATCGTGGAGGAGTCTGCACATTGATCAAAACAAGTTGCTGCATTTACATCCCTGATAATGCACCAACAATTTATCAAGCAATCCAGAAGCTCCATAAGATTGCTTCCAATATCCATCAGGACGAGGGTTCATGGTCCCAAACAGACTGGTTTTGGAGCATTGTATCTCAGTGGGGATGGAAGATAATGATTTTCATTGCAATCCTTGCTGCCACATTGTTTTCTTGCTGCCTCTGTGTTCAATGCATGCCCGCGCTGTGTGGGCTCTGTGCCACCTCTTTGACACAAAAACAAGTGAATTCACAACATCGCATGGCAAAAGGAGGGACTGTTGAACTGTAATTAAAATGACCCACAAGACTCCATTTTGTGTTGCCATGCTCTCTGCAACCTGGTGAAGAATTGCTTTCCACGTCCCTGTTGAAACTTGCACGACCCTCCTTCCTCCTTGTGGTTGAGCCGATTCCGAGAAGCTGCCTGTGTGCCTCACCCCCCCCAGTTGTGTCAGAGACTTAGCCACATCTAAGTGGTAACTCACCCTGTCACGACCAACTCCTGTGCCCTGTGACCACACCATCTGGTCAAGGAAGCACAAGGCTGTGCCCTGTGACCACACCATCTGATCAAGGAAGCGGGAAACAACCATCACAACCCAACTTTTGCAACGCACTACCATCACAACGCAACTTTTACAACGCAAGATCCATTACAACGCATGCCATTACAATGCATACCATTACAACGCAGATGCTATTACAACGCATGCCATTACAACGTAAGTATGGGTAAGTATTTAATTAAAATATTAATTTATTTTTAAATTAATTTTCTTAAAATAATTATTTAATTTATTATAATACATTTGAATATTTTAATTTAATTTTATTTACATTAAATAATTAAAATTAAATGTATTTTAATTAAACCCCCTGGAGTTAGAATAGTAATTTTTACCCCTACATTATCCAGCACTTACTCTACTATTACACCCCCCTGGAGTTAGAATAGTAATTTTAACCCCTACACTATCCAGCACTTACCCTACTATTACACCCCCCTGAAGTTAGAATAGTAATTTTAACCCCTACACTATCCAGCACTTACCCTACTATTACACCCCCTGGAGTTAGAATAGTATTTTGTACCCCTACACTATCCAGCACTTCCCCTACTATTACACCACCCTGGAGTTAGAATAGTATTTTTTACTCCTACACTATCCAGCACTTACCCTACTATTACACTCCCCTGGAGTTGGAATAGTATTTTTTACCCCTACACTATCCAGCACTAACCCTACTATTACACCCCCCTAGAGTTAGAATAGTAATGTTTACCCCTACACTCTCCAGCACTTACCCTACTATTACACCCCCCTGGAGTTAGAATAGTAAATTTTACCCCTACACTATCCAGCACTTACCCTACTATTACACCCCCCTGGAGTTAGAATAGTAATTTTAACCCCTACACTATCCAACACTTACCCTACTATTACACCCCCCTGGAGTTAGAATACTAATTTTTACCCCTACACTATCCAACACTTACCCTACTATTACACCGCCCCTGGAGTTAGAATAGTAAATTACATTTTATTAAATAAAAATTTTAATTAATTTAAAAAAATTATTTTAAAAAATTGAATGCCCTGGCAGTTCTGGAAGAAGAACTAGACACCATCTTGGAGGAGTTTGCAGGGGTGTTCAAGGGCATCGGATGCCTAAAAGGAAAATAAGTGTTTCTCCACATCGACCCGTCAGTCCAGCCTGTTGCACTAAGGTACCGACGCATTGCATTTCATCTAAGGAAAAAGGTCGAAGAGGAACTCGAAACACTAGAAAGGCAAGGAATCATAGAGAAGGTCAGTGGACCCACCCCCTGGGTATCCCCAATAGTGGTGGCCCGGAAACCAAAGCAGCCTGGACAAGTCTGCATCTGCGTGGACATGCGCCTCCCGAACGCAGTGGTGAAGAGGGAACGACACCTGACCCCCACGATCGACGACATCCTAGGGGAACTCAATGGTGCCAAATGGTTCTCCAAAGTAGATCCTCGATCGGCATATCACCAGCTACCGCTCCACCTCGACTCAAGATACATAACCACCTTCTCCACACACGTAGGGCTAAGGCGATACCGACGCCTCAACTTCGGGATCTCGAGCGCAGCAGAAGTGTTCCAGAACACCATCCGTGAGGTCCTGAGTGGGCTCCCAGGAGTTCTAAACGTGAGCGATGATCTACTCATCTACGCGACGTCCATAGAGGAGCACCACCAAAGACTCCGAGGCGTTCTCCAAAGGATCCAAGAGTCTGGCTGAACCCTACACCGAGAAAAGTGCCAATTCCTGCAGAACAAAATCAGCTTCTTTGGGTACACATTCTCAGATCAGGGAGTAGCACCAGACCCCGACAAAGTAAAGGATGTCCAGGCAGCCCCGGCCCCAACCAACGTCTCGGAGGCCAGGAGTTTCTTAGGCATGGTGAACTTCTGTGGTCGCTTTATCCCCGATCTCTCCAACCTCACCAAACCGCTCCGAGAATTGACCAAATCAGCCACTACGTGGCAATGGGGCCCAGAACAAGAGAAAGCCTTCCATGACACAAAGGCAGCCCCTTCCGCGGACACCACCCTCTCATACTTTGATCCATCAAAGTCCACCAACATAGCAGTGGATGCCAGTCCATTTGGCTTAGGGGCAGTGCTGACGCAGCTTCAACATAACGGAGAGTGGGCACCCATCGCCTATGCCAGCCGCTCATTGACCGACACCGAACAGAGGTATTCACAGATCGAGAAAGAAGCTATAGCCATCCACTGGGCTTGTCGACACTTTCACGTCTATGTGTACGGCTACCCCTTCACCGTGACCTCGGACCACAAACCTCTGTTACCCCTGTTCCAAGGATCAGCATCGAAGCCACCTCCGAGAATAGAAAAGTGGATCCTTCAGCTACAGGGTTAAGACTACCGCTTGGAGTACAAGCCTGGATCGACAAACCCTGCGGACTACTTGTCAAGGCACCCCAGAGAGGCCACATCTGAAGAGAAGGAGGTGGCGGAGGACACGGAGGAATATGTCAGACTCATGACAGAAAGATCCCGGCCGCTGCCCATGAGCCTTGAGTCCATCGTAGAAGCAACGCAGGCAGACGAATGCCTTCAGCTGGTTGCCGGCGCCGTCCGGTCGGGCAACTGGCGCCCCATTCAAGACACTCTAAACAAGAGGACACCTCAAGCCAAAGCAACCCTAGAATCCCTCCTGAGGATCAGAGAAGAACTGTCCATTGACAGCCAAGGATGCCTTCTACGAGGTCCCCGTCTAGTCCTGCCGACCAGCCTAACCCATCAGGTGGTAACATTGGCACACAGAGGTCACCAAGGGATGGTGAAAACGAAAAGCAGACTGAGGGCCAAGGTCTGGTTCCCCGGCATGGACCCCATGGTCGAACAAACCGTCAAGACTTGCAACTGGTGCCAAGCCGCAGGACAACCAGATTGGCCCCACCCAGTGGCAACCGAAGACAACCCTCAGAAGCCGTGGGAACATGTGAGCGCGGCTTTGGACACCTCCTGGATGGGCGATACGCACTCGTGATAATCGATGACTTCACCAAATATCCGGAGGTCGAAATAGTAGGCAGCCAAAAGGCCACGGAGGTCATAGTCAAATTTGAGAAGACCATCGCCACTCATGGCATCTTTGGGGTGGTAAAGACTGATAAAGGACCACCCTTCCAAAGCCAGGAATTTGCCGAATACCTAAGGAGCTGGGGTATCCATCACAGGAAAATAACCCCGCGCTGGCCCCAAGCCAATGGGGAAGTGGAGCGGTTCATGCGCACACTCAACAAGACCATCCGCATAGCCCTCGCCGATGGGTCACCCCTAGAGAAGGCCATTTACAGTTTCCTCCGAGAATACCGCATGACCCCACACGCTACAACGGAAGCAGCACCCAGTGCATCGACCATGGGCAGAATAATCCAAGACACTCTCCCGAGCCACCCCAGGTGGGTCCCCCAGCAGGCCAGCCAGGAGAAGACACTTGCAAACCGAGCCCGCTCCAATGAACAAGCCAGCAAACGCCGCAGAGCTCGAGAATCCCCCATCCAACTGAGCGACCAAGTCTATGTCAAAGACCGGTACCCGGGGAGCAAGTTCCGACTCCCGTTTGAGCATGAACCGTGGACTGTCACCCGCCGGACCGGCCCCATGGTGACCGCCCAGAGAGGAGCTGAAACTGTGACGCGAGACATCTCGTTCTTCAAAAGAGCACACCAAGGTGCCTCCCCCAGCCAAACGCAATCCAGCCCAAGCTCACAACAGGAGGAAGAGCCAGAGACTGACCCGTATATCTCGGAAGAAGAAGGCCTGGGAGATCAAGACAGTCCCCGAACTCCGGCTACCCCAGTGAGCAGAGAGTCCAGCCCGGTTTCCCTGGCCGGACGAAACAATGTCACAACCCCGGGGGCACCCAGGGTGACCATGCACAGAGGAGGACAATCCAGGTATGGACTAAGGCGGAATCCAGCGCCCTCGTCCCAGCTGGCTGACTACCTGGTGGAGTGATGTCCCAAATGGAACACTAGCAGACTGGTAACAGATCCATCGTTAAATGCATATCATTTTTCTGAAGTTCATTGTCTTAATAAAGGTTGAAAGGAATGTAATGTTTGAAGGCGCGAGGCAGCGCCGCTGCCGTCTCGCGCCGCAGTAGCGTCCCCGCGCTGACGTCTGACGTCAGACGCAGGGGATATAAAATTAAAGGGGCGTGGTCACGACAGTCTGTCGGAGCCACGCATTAACTAAGAATTCGGCTCCTGTACTTACTAGCGTAGCGCGGCCGCTAATCTGGCGCTAGCCCAATCAAGCACGCTACAGAGTGGGGGCTGTGGGGCTGTCACTGGTGGCTCTCTGGTAGGTCTCCTTCGCGTACACATTGAGTGCAGGGATAGCTCTTCCTCCTCTGTGATGGATGCAACATCGCTGCCAAGGATCCATTGATGACTGCTGGTGATGCTGGTCAAGGACCTCAAACAGCGGCATTGAAGGCAAAACGATGGAAGATGCTGGCGGCGACTGCTCCCTGCTGGAGCAACACAGATGCCTGCATCCCACCAGCCAGGGAGCTGCCCAGTGGCTCAGTGGCGAGAGAGAAAGAGGGTGGGGGAAGACAGATATGGTGGAATTTAGAGGATTGGTGGTGAGAAGGGGGTTACTGCTGTCTGTTGCTGTGCCTCCTTCTGGTCCTCAGCAAAACCGTCTGCTGCCGGCTGGCTGCTGGTCCTCCTGTCCTGGGCTCCTGGAGGTCCTGGCTCCTCAGGCTGGGGTCAATCTGGGGGAAAACTGGCTTTTAAAGCTAGAGAAATGGAAGGATCATGAGGAACTTCCCAGAAAACAGGCCCCCAATTGGTTCCTCATAATGAGGATGTAGGTGCTGGACGTAGGGGTGCTGGGGTGCAGCAGCACCCCCAGAAATAACCATGCTGGATTTCAGAAGGTTGAATGAGCAATAAAAAGGCTTTTAAATATTATATTTTTCTCTTCACATTTGCTGTGTATTTCAAGGTCAAATGTCAGGTAGGCTCTGTCATCTGACAAAAAGCTGTTTATTTGTTTAAATTGGAGATTTATGTTTACTACGGTGCAGACTCTTTGCCGGGTCCAGAGGACAGCAGGACAGCCCTTCTTCAGTTCTCTCTCTTCAGTGCCAAGTGTGAGCTGAGGTCTAGGTGACAGTGGTGCCACGTTTATGCCCAGAAATTGCCCTCGGGTATGGAGTGACTACTAACCAATCAGCTCCTTCAAAATGTGGCATCTAGCTATAATGGAATGCAAGATTCTTCCCACTCCCAAGATGGCAGAACCCTTCTCTTGGAGCCTGGAGTTTGGTAGCCGACCCAAGAAATGTGGCTACCTTTAGGGTACACGCCCAAGGCAACTGGTTCACCCTCTCTGCCCCCGACGCCAGCCTGTCTACCAGAACAAAGGGGCAGCGTCTCTTGTGTGTGTCCACTATTTGCCCTTCAAATACGGCTTCCCCTTTGAAGTTTGCCTTTTCGGCTTCCACGCAGTACGGCCTTCCCGCCCGAGAGAGGTAACACCTCTTCCAATGACATTCCCATTAGTTTTCCTACCTGAGATGCGTTCACTCCTTTCCCTAGGAGGGCAGAAGACTGTCTTGTGGCCAGCAACCGTAAACGGTCACCTAAAAACTTTGGGCAGCAGAGACACAACTTCCTAAAGCTGCCATTTACTTAAAAGTCACATTAAATTCAACCTGGGCATCAAGTCAGGTTTTTTGTGACAACTCTTGTGATACTTTGAAGCACCAACTTTAGTAGTCCATTCAGAAATAGCACAGCGGTATTGTTACAGTCTTATCCTGTGCTAGCCAATGGGCTGCTAGCCTTTCTTTAGTAAAAAGAACAATTCAGGGTTTATACTATTAGAATATGCAAATATACATGTCCCACTGTTTAATATATAGCACCCTGTCTTAGGGCTCGATAAGCCTGAGGGATGACATATATATTAAAAAGTAAGGGGCAGACTTTGGGCCATATGTAGGTAAATAGCATTTACCGAATCGTAAATACCGAATTTTACCGATTCGGTATTTACAAATCGGTAAATGCCATGTAGGTAATTATTCGGCAACAATTACCGAATTGGTAAGATTCAGTAATTACCAAATCGGTATTTACCGATTCGGTAATTGCCATTGATTCCTATGGGCCTTGAGGCCCATAGGAATCAATGGCAATTACCGAATCGGTAAATACCGATTCGGTAAAATTACCGATTTGTCAAGGGGGACAGGGTGTCACTTTGACACCCTGTTGCACCCCTGATTCTGGCTTGTGTGCCATGTGACACACATACATGCCCTTAGGGCACAGGCGTACATGCACAGATGTGCATGTACACAGGAATTCGTTATTTACCATGCAATAGTATTTCATGGTAAATAATGAATTCCTAAGGGCCTGTGGCACGGTTTCCAATGCCACCTACATCCCATATTACCGATTCTGTACATTTACTGATTCTGTAATTTACAGATTCTGTAATTTTCTGGCCTCCTACATCTGAAACTACAAATACCGGTCGGTAACGGCCGAAATCAACCGTTACCGACCGGTATTTGGCCACCTACATATGGCCCTTTGTCATTATTTTAAATGACAAAGTCGAGTTAGCAGCTTGAAAACTACTCTGCCAGCCTCCAATGGCAGGCTGGCAGTCAGGCTTTGCTTTGTCATACTTGTGGTGGCACGATAGGAGCTGCAGTCCACAAGAGACCCTTTAACTTACAGGCCGCAGGTACCCCTGATACCATATTATAAGGACTTGTGAGTAAGTTAACTTATGCCAATTGTGAGTGAGGCAATCACACAGACAAATTTTAAGAGTCAGAGCACTGGTACTGAGCCCTGGTTACCAGGGCTCAGTGCTCTCTCAGAGTTGAAAAACCAGCAGCATCAGTCAAAACTTTGTCGGTGATCATGCAAGAATAGGCATTGACTTACGGTGCTGGGAATGAAAGTAGGAAATGCTGACGAAATATGTGTGTTTCCAATAGCTAATGAAATTAATTGAGGTCAATGAGAATAAGGAAATAAACGGCATTATGAAACAAAGGAGATGGAGAAGAGAAACCTCCAAAAAGAGTACTTTGCAAGTTGAAATCTCAGAATATCTTGACTCTGTCGAAGCTTGCTCTTTTTCATCCTAGCACACATTGAAAACAAGAATTTTGTACATGTTGTATACAGATAGGCAGGCAGTACTTTGGTAAGTTTCTTGAGAGTATTACAGGCCAATTTAATTAGGAAATAAATCTGCGTATAAAATCAGATAATTCCCGGCAGGCCATTGGGAAATCCCTAGTTATTGACTGAGCCTCAGGAAGGAGCAGACGGGCTCTGCTGCCAGCTCTGAGCTGAACAGCTTCAGCCAGTGCTTAATTTGAGCCGGTGGTTGTGAGCAAGGGCCACCAACACTTAATTTGGGGACCAGTACCGATTTTTCACCATCACACATTTCCTTTGAACAAGAGAGGGAAAAACACTTAAAGCGAAAGATGGAGGAAGACAAAGATGGAAAAAACATCACAAAGGAATAAAGCAGCAACTTGCGTGAGTGACATACAGGGGAGGGGGTGTTTGGTAGTGAATTAAAGAGGCGTGAGGGAGATTGAAAACTACCAGCCTTTGCATTCAGCGCACTGGCATTAAAATGCACCGTCAGGGAGCATCTGAGCACAGCTTTGGGCACTGGCGCTCTTTCTTTTACAAATTGACTACTGGCGCACACCACCACCTCACTTTAGCCGTCCTTTTCCTGAGGACTTGTGATAACTGTCCAATGAAAGCTGTCCACCTGATTCTTACATTGCGGATATTTGGCATGCAGTTAAGTGGGCAGAGGTGGCATTGCCGAGGTGGCATCTGATTGCCATTGTCCCTTCCTGCTCCTTCCTTGGTGGCCGGTGTAGTGTCCTTACCAGCCTCGTAGCATGTCAATGATGGCATCACATCTGGAGTTTGGTTTTCTACATCTCTATTCCTCAGCGTGTAACCGTTAACTGAACATTCTACATCATGATTTCTATCAACTCCACCCGAGCACTTATGTCACCGTTCTACGGAGTCCATCAGGAACAAAAAGAATCCCTTCATCTCTAACTTACAAGAAACTACACCTTTCCTTTTATTAAATAAAAATACAAATAATACAGATATACATCACAACTCTTCAATAAGTCATTATGCTGCACTGATCAATCGCCCAGATTTTGTCATGTGAGGCTACGGAGATACTGGAGAAGTGTCCATGACTGGCACTGGTGACACTGATACAGGTGCAGTCACTTGGCTCTCAGGCTTCTCAGGTGGAGAAGTCTCACTTCTGACATCTGGAGTTGGCCAAGGTTGAGGCAGGTTCTTGAAATGTGAAGAATCTTGCGTAATGGACTTTCCAGGACAGTCAGCAGTCACCATGTGTTCTTTACTAGTCACAACCCTCAGTCGGTCAGCATCAAAAGGAGCAACATGCTTGCATTTTAGTTTCTGTCCGACAAGGTCTCGGTCTCCTCCTGTAAAGGCAGTGTTCCTCACACATCGGCGTTTGTCTCTATGGGTCTGTGTTTTGTGTTTGTGATATGAATCTGTTTGACAAAGTTCCCCATCATCAATCAATCTTTTAGTGTTCCATTGTGGCAACATGGGGCCAGATGTAGGTCACCAAATATCGGTCGGTAACGGCCGATTTCGGCCATTACCGACTGGTATTTGGTGATTGAGATGTAGGGGGCCTATATTTTACAGAATCGGTAAATTTACAGATTCGGAAAATTTACCGATTCTGTTAAATACCGATTCGGTAAATTTACTGAATCGGTAAATCTATATGTAGGTGGCACTGGAAACAGTGCCATAGGCCCTTAAGAATTCGTTATTTACCATGACATACTATGTCATGGTAAATAACGAATTCCTGTGTACATGCACATCTGTGCATGTACACCTGTGCCATGTGACACACATACATGCCCTTAGGGCATGTCTGTGTGCCACATGGCACACAAGCCTGAATCAGGGGTGCAACAGGGTGTCAAAGTGACACCCTGTCCCCCTTGCAAAATCGGTAATTTTACCGAATCGGTATTTACCGATTCGGTAATTGCCATTGATTCCTATGGGCCTCAAGGCCCATAGGAATCAATGGCAATTACCGAATTGGTAATTACCGAATCACACAGATTCGGTAAAAATTCGGTATTCTAGAGTCGGTAAATCAGATTTACCTACATCGGGCCCTTGGTCTCTAGCGCTCTTCCTAACATCAGGGTTGAATCACTTTCACCTGTATTCAAATGGAGAATCGACTGGCATGCATGAAAAGCAGAATGAAGAGCTGATTTGATTTTAAGCTTTTTCAGTCCAGCACGCTGAACAGTCTTTTTTAAGGTCCTCATAAAATGCCTAATAGCTCCATTTGCTTGTAACCAAAGAGCGGTGCTTTTCTGATGCTTGACATTCAGATGAGTAAGAAAGTCTTTGAAATCTCAAATGTTGAAAGATGAGCCATTGTCGGACTTCAGAAATGAAGGAACACCACATGTTGCAAAACTACCATCCAGCCTCTCAATGACTTTTTCCTGAGTGATAGAGGAAAGGTCTACCAAGGGGGAAAAAATACTCATCAATGAGTACCATTAAATGATGTCCTTTGCCCAGGGGTCCAAAAACGTTAACAGCGATTTTCTCCCAAACATGTTTTGGAAGATCAGACGTGTTCTAGGGATCCTGGGTTGTTTTGAAAGATGAACAGTTACACAAATGCAGTCCTTTAATTCCCTTTCCACTCTTTCATCAAGATAAGGGAAACCAAACTCTGTCTCGGAGAGCTCGCTTAGTAATGATAATTCCATGATGTCGCTCATGTGCCACTTCAATGACTTGCTGTCTCAGACTCTCCGGTATGACAATTCTCGAACCTCATAAGAAGATACCTTCTTGATTATCGGAAAGTTCATCTTTCACACTTTTGAACTTCTTCTACTCACTGTCATTTCTAAGAGGCCAAATGTTCTGTTTCCAGGATTGAAGTGCATTATTGTCTTTGAATATTAGCATATCCCGGTCAGTGCTCATGGCAGCAATGATTTGTTCCACTGAGATAGTGTCAGGTGTACTGGACTTTACAATTAAGTTAATGTAGACTTCAGCTGTTTGGAAATGGTACAATGACATTGCACTGGCACTCATGAAAAGTAGCCAGCAAGTTTTTGATCTTTCCCTGGCCGGTGCACAATAGTGTAGTCATATTCCTGCAGTCACAATCCCCACCTCTCAATGCGGGGGGCATCTTACTCTTAGGATTGCCAAAGATGGTAAGCAATGCTTCATGATCTGACTAGAGTGAAATGCTTTCTATATTGAAACATGTGAAAATATTCACAAGCGCACACCACCGCTAGTCTTTCTTTTTCAGGCTGTGAATAGGCACCTCTAGTTTGTGACAAACTTCTGCTAGCATAAGCCACACTATTCCTTTAAACATTTGGATGTCTATTGTGTTGGGAAAGAACCACGCCCAACGCTACCTGGCTGCATCAACAACAATTTTGTATGTAGCTTTGGATCAAAGTACTTCGTTGCAGTGACATTCTGTATTGGATGTTTGATTTACTGGAAGTTTTGTTCACATTCATGTGACCATTGAAATGAAGCATTTTATTTAATTAAATCTCCTAATGGGGCACTTACTGTGGCTAAAACATGTATGTACCTAGAAAAGTAGGTACCAATGCCAAGAAACAAATGTAACATTGCAATATATTTGGGGGAAGGTGGCTGACAAACCATGTACTATAGCCAGATCTGGATTCATTCCTCCATCAGAGAAAATATAGCCAAAAAATAGCTTTATCACGTTCCTTTTCTGTGGCCCCAAATACCAATATGTCATCACTGTAATTGAAAGCATGCGTGACAGGCTGTATTGTGTGGCTAATTACATCTTGATACAGTTCTGCAGCTGATGACAAGAACAAAATGGAATCTCTTACATCTGAACAAACAAATATGGATGAAAAGGTAGTAAGGTACCAGCAATCTTCTTCTAGTTCCAACTGATGGTATCCTTTGTTCAGATCAAGGTGAGAGATGACTTTGGCACCCTTCAGCGGGGTGATCATATCAATAATGTGTGGACGTGCATCTAGTTCTCTTTCAATTGCCTTGTTAGGTTGACGTATATCAACACAGATGAGTACAGCTCCATCACTATCCTTCTTAGGCACTACCACTATGGTCAAAACCCAAGGTGCCAGACCTGAAGATCGCTCAATAATATCATGCTTTAGAAATGTCTCAAGTTATTTTTCAAGAACTTCCTGTAAATAAAATGCAATTCGACTGTGTCACTGAGCAACAGGACAAATGTGCTTATCAATATGCAGTTGCACTTTAATTGTCTTAAGTTTTCCTAGTCCATGAAACAACCATGAAACTGAAGTATGTGAATTAGTGGTTGTATGTTCTTCTTTTTGCGCTTCATGGTTCCTACAAATGAACCTTGACTTTTTTTTTTTTTTTTTTTTTTTTTAAATTATTTTTATTGTTGCATTACAATTACAAATTCAGTCTCGTAAGCATTACGACGAGTGGCGTCAACATTCCGCCAGCTGTCATCCGGATCGCAACTTTTTCATTTTTTACAACTAACAACGATAACATCCAGGTGTGTAACATGATTTTACAGAAACGTATTATGTACACATTACCATCTATGCATTGCATGTCTGCCTCCACTTCCCTCCCCCCACAGATAGTCGCCTAATCTCTTGTGCCTAAGGGACTTTAGGAGACCCAGTATGCCCGTGCCCTTCCCTTCCTTTTCTCCCCTCATGCCCGGACTCAATCTACATCTTCATCGTCCTCTGAGTTATCCCCTTCATCCCCTTCCGGCAATGGTCCACATGGCTCCCCTCTATATGTATTCCACGGTAGCCATATTCTGTTCCATTTACGTGGATTTGCCCTTTGTTGGTATATCGCCCGTTCCGTTACCATAATCATGTCCATATTTTTACACCACTGTGCCAAAGTCGGTGTCTCAGCCACTCCCCATTTCTGTGCTATGTCCCGCTTTGCTAGCATCATCCCTATGATCACCCATAGTCGCCCCTGTGGCGTGAGGTCGGTCGGGCCCCACACATTCAGCAAACAAATTCTAGGGTCAGGAGTGAACGGGAGTTGCAAAGTCTGAGCGACCGTACGTGCCACTCGCTTCCAGTATTCTGCTATACACGGACAGGACCACAGGGTGTGAAACAATGTGCCCTCCTCCCCACAATTTCGTAAGCAGCATGGGTGTTCTGCCCTCTGGAATTTGTGAAGTGTGGTGCGCGTGTAGTATACTCTGTGCAGTATCTTGAATTGTACCAGACGGAATCTCGCTGATATTCCCGCCTCTCTAGGTGATGCCATTGCGGCATTCCAATTTGTCTCATCCAGGTCCCCAACATCATCCTCCCACTTCTCTTTCAATCGTTGTAAGGGGTCAGGCAAGTTATTTATCAATTTGCGATATGTGAGGGAGGTGGCGCTGGCTTCCATGTAATCAGTGAGTAGTCGGTCTTCCAAGGGGGCCGAGTCCGGGACGTCGGTTCCCGGTGTTAATACTGCTAGCAATGCGTGCCTAATCTGAATGTAGCGGTATGTCTCAGTGGTGTTCAGCTCATACTGTTCTCTCAGGGTGTCGAATGGGACCACTCCCTCCCGTGTCCATAGATCCCCCACCGTGGAGATCCCTATAGTGTCCCAGTTATCAAATCCTTTACTACGTCTCAAGTTGCCCAGTGCCTTAGAGTCCCACAAAGGTGTAAGCTGTGTAAGCACCCCCCCCCATTTCAGACGAGATTGGGCTTTATGCCATAAAGTTACAGTGTGCTTAGTCGGGCCTATTAGTTTTGCTGACAGGCCCTTGTTGTAGAGCGGGGCAAGTAGCGTAGTAGTGCCGAGCTGACGTCTATCCGCTAGGTATGCCGGGTCCTCCTGCGGCGCATGCATCCATTGGTTGATCACCTTGAGGTGTGCTGCCCAGTAATATAATTCCAGATTCGGGAGTGCAATCCCCCCACTGTACCAGTCCCTAATCAGCTTCGCCTGTGCTACTCTCGCCGGTTTATCTCCCCATAATAGGCCTGACAGTTGCCCCGCTATCTGTTTGAAAAAGGAAGGTGGGACCAGTGCCGGCGTGTTTTCCAAAACATATAGGAACCTGGGTAGCGCCATCATTTTGAAAAGTGCGGCTCTGCCCAGTAATGTCAGCGGGAGTGTCCGCCAATGGCGTACGTCCGCCTTCAGTCTTTCGAGCAGGGGCCTGAGGTTGAGATCCTGAAAAGTCATCTGATCTCGGGTGATCCGAATCCCTAGATATCGAAAGGAGATTGTTTCCACCATCAAGGGGCAGTCTACCTCCAAACACGGTGGGGGCCCATGCAGCATATAGATCACCGACTTCATCCAGTTAATCTTGTACCCTGAGGCTATGCCCTGTCGTTCACACAATGCCAGCAGCACTGGAATTCCCTCTGCCGGGTTCTCAAGGTAGATTAGCATGTCGTCCGCGTATAAGGACACTCTGTCCTCCCAGCCTTCACCCCAGGAAATGCCACGCAGCAGCGGTGTGGTCCTGATAATCGTGGCCAATGGCTCAAGCACCAGGGCAAATAGCAGCGGGGATAGCGGGCAGCCTTGTCTCGTGCCCCGTGACAGTGTAATGATTCTCGAGAGATGGCCGTTAGCCGTTACTCGCGCCGTGGGAGCACTATATAGGAGCCTGATCCATGCTATGAATTTTGGGCCAAAGCCCATATGTTGTAGGACTGCAAAGAGGTACCTCCATTTCACCAAGTCGAACGCCATCTTTGCGTCCAACGAGAGGATTGCTGCATCAGTTTTTAACAACGGGGCCCTCGCCATAACACCGTGTAGGCGCCTGAGATTCAGCGCCGTACTTCTGTGCGGCATAAATCCCGATTGGTCTGGATGGATAAGGTGACTAAGGTGAGGCAACAGCCTGGTTGCCAATAATTTGGCCAGGATCTTGCTTTCAGCATTGAGGAGGGAGATCGGTCTATAAGAACCGCAATCCTCAGGGGGCTTGCCAGGTTTCGGGATCGCCACAATAGTGGCCATGCACTGATCTGGCGGCAGGTGTCCTCGTTCCAAGCTATCTATATACATGTTTAGTAACGGGGTCGAAAGCGATTCCGACATGGTCTTATACCACTCAATCGGGATTCCGTTAGGTCCCACAGCTTTCCCTGGACGTAGTGCCGTGATAGCTGCCTGCACCTCCTCAGCCGTCAGGTCTGCCTCTAGGTCCTCGGCATTATCTGGGAGCAGGGTTCGGGTGGGCACCCCCACAAGCGCCACTTCCGCCATCTCCCGTGTAACCTCAATCTCGGAGGTATACACCGTCTGGAAATGGTCGGCCAGGAGTTCTACTATCTGGGCAGGGCGGGTGTGCAGCGCCCCTTCCCCATCCTTCAGCTGTATGATATTCTTCTGCCCCTCCCTTTTTTTTTCTAGCCAAGCTAGGAGCTTACTTGCCTTATCCCCCACCTCGTATATCCTATTCGTAGTGGCTGCTATGTTGTCAATCACTCTACTTCTCAGAAGATCAGCATGGCGTTTCTGACACATTTGAAGTGTATGGAGCGTTTCCCCGGTCGGGTCAGCAGCATGAAGCTCGTTCGCCTCGGCAAGTCTGTCCTCCAGGTCTTGCAGTTCCACTTTCTGAGTGTGTTTGTAATTCGTTATAGTGGAGATTGCCTGACCTCGAAGTACCGTTTTATATGCTTCCCAGAGGGTCGACGGGGAGGAGACCGAGCCAGTGTTTTCTGCGAGGTAACATCTTGTCGCTGTTTTAAGAGCTTTGGTCACCTGTGGGACCCTGAGGTAGCCTGGGAATATCGGGTATATGCGCTTTTGTGTCCGCTCTGGGTTGGAGAGGGTCAGCGTCAACGGGGAATGGTCCGAGACGCCCCTTGGTTTGATCTGTACATCGTCGACAGTGAGGAGCCCCTGCCCCGGGGTAAGAAAATAATCGATCCGTGACAGACTGTCGTGGACCGCTGAGTGATAAGTGTAGTGACGGTCCGTTGGGTGTATGTGCCTCCAAAGGTCTATCAGGCCCTGCGCTTCCAGGAAATCATGCAGCCGGGAGGGCCCTGGTGTCTGTGTTCGTGACGGAAACCTGTCTAGCGTATTGTGTGCCACTGCGTTGAAATCCCCCCCTATTATGAGGTCCCCCTCCGGGAGTTCCAACAGAAATGTACCCAATTCTGGGAAAGCTATCGTGTGCAGTGCCGGTGGAATGTATACCGAGACCACATTCAGCCGCCTCCCCTCCCACTGCCCCAGTGCCGCTGCGAAGCGCCCCTGTGAGTCCACCTTCGTGGACTGGAGTATAAATTTGGAGGATCGATGCATTAGTATTCCTGTCCCCCGGGACCCCTTCGTGAACTCCGAGTGGGCAATCATCCGGTAGCCTTTCCTATCTAAGGCGTGTGTGGCTGAGCCTGTGAGGTGTGTTTCTTGCAGTAGGACCAGAGCCGGGCCGAACCTCTTTATACTGTGTAATACCAGCCCTCGCTTTACCTTGTCTCCCAGGCCTCTAACGTTCCAGGACATAAGCTGTAGTGGCTCCACAGGTCCCGTCTCAGGATCCCCCCTCCCTATGCCAGACCGTGTATTGTGTGTCATTGTTTCCGTGGTAGAGAAAACCCATGTTTCGTATGGAGTGAGGTGCAGGGCCCTGGCCTGCGCATGCCCTGTGCAATGTGTGCATCTCGTGGTACCAAGCTTCACCTGTAAAACAAGTCAAAAGAACCGAACCCCCCCCATCCCCAACTTCCCCCCTCCCTGCCCCCCTGCTTGACGGACCCAGAACTGCCCGCCCCCCCAACATAGCAGAGTGCCTAACCCGAAACCCAAACAAAGTACTTGCTCGTCGGGGTGAGGGACTCTCCGGAGTCGGCGGCCTCCCTCCATGTCCGCGGAGGACCTCCGCCCGGTGTCCTTGACGACCAGTCCAATCAGCAGTACATTTGGCCTGTGTTACTAAGTCCGGGATTTCATTGTTCATCGTTATTCTCAGTGTCATGTGCCTCGCTCAGTGGTGAGTGCGGATCCAGGTCCCCTCCTGACGCCTGTGAGCCCGCACGGGGTCCATTTGCACGGTGTTTATTTGGGCGTGTGGAGCGGCGAGGTGGGTCCGCTTGTCTCCATCCTTCTAGCCAGTCGTGTGCAGCCTCAGACGTGTCGAAGAACCAAGTTTTGTTGTCTGCCACCACTCTCAACTTGGCCGGAAACAACATGGCGTAAGGGAGTTCTCTAGCCCTCAGTTCCTTTTTAACTTCAAAGAATGTCCTTCTTCGACGTGCGACCTCCGCCGTGTAGTCTGGAAAGAACGCCAGAGTCGAGTTTTGGATCCTAACTGGAGGTGAGTTTCTAGCCGCTTGTAGGATCGCATCTCTGTCCCTGAAATTGAAGAGACGGGCAATGATCGGCCGTGGTGCCGCGCCTTGCTTTGGTCTGCCTCCTGGGATCCGGTGTGCTCTTTCCACAGAAAAGAAAGCGGATAGGCCCTTGGGTTTGAGTTCTTGTTCAATCAGGTTTTCCACGTAGAGGTCCATTGCTCTTGTGTCCTCCGACTCCGGAACCCCTATAATGCGGATGTTGTTCCGCCTTGAGCGCCCTTCCTGTTCGTCCAGCTTCGCACGTAGGTCTCTGTTTTCGTTCGAGATTCGCTCCACACTGATCTGGAGTTCTGAGACGTCCTCTACCAGAGATTTGGTCACCACCTCCATTGATGATACTTTTTCGGACATCTTGTGGAAGTCAGCTCTTATCAGGGTTATTTCCGCTGAGATTGAACCCACCGTAGCCTGAACTTGCGTCAGGGCTCGCATAACGTCATCAAGGGTTGCTTTTTTGTCCCCCTTTTGGTCGGCCGGCTTGCTCGCCTGTGCTTTGGCATCCGGTGGGGAGGCGGCCGGTCTTTCAAACGCATACCTCTCAAGACGCGACTGTGCATTGCCGCCCTTCAGACCTTTGCCCGCCATGTCCTCCGTATTCACTCCCAGGCGGACCCTGTGAGCAGAGCAATCAGGAAGATATATGTCCCCAGTTGGAGCCCCGGCGTGTGCCCACTGTCGTGACTGCGGCCTTGAGGTGCGGCCGGCCAAAGGAGCTATGTTCAATGACCCTGCTTCCGGGTCCTTCGGCGAGGTTAGCTGTTGGGGTTGCTCTACCGTGTGGTCCGGCGCAGATCTGTGTCCCTGAGGGAGCGTACTTCGCTCCGAGACTGGGTGGTGTGCGTTTCCAGCTGACCCTCTGTCCTCTTTGGTACCTGACGCCTCTCCACCGCAGGCCGCGTCTCTGAGCGGACCGGCAATAAATCACGAGCCTCTTCCGTGTTGTCCGCGGTCCCGCCGCTCTCAGTCCCAGTTGGATGTTTGAGGGTGTGCGCGCCCTGGATGGTCGGCGCAGCCCGTCAGGGTGGGGCGCCGCCTTAGCCGTTCGACCACGTTTCCAGTACCCCAATGGCCGCCCTCGTATTCCCCCATAGGACCCTGGTGTCCCCCGTGTCAGGTCCCCCGCTGGTCGCCGGTCGTTTGCAACGTCGGGTCCGCGAGTCCGACCCCCGGCGGGGCCGCTGCCTGGATCCTCCGATGTTCGGGAGGCAAGATGGCTGCCCTGGGTTCTGACGGGACGGGTCCGGACCGATGCCTAGTTTGCCCGTTCACTCACCGGGCTTCAGTCAATGCGCGGCTCACTCCCTCCTGCGGGCCACAGATGTGTCTCCGGTCACTCCGAGCCGCTCACCACTCGCGTTCTCGGTGTTCCGCTGTGGGCGCTCACTTCCGGCCCTTCCACGCCGATTCCGCGGCACTTCCTGTCGGCCTCGTCTCGCCAGGCGGGCCCCCGGCTCCCGCGTCCTCCCCAGGCCAGAGCGGGCGAGTCGGATATCTTGACTTCCCGCAGTCGGATTTTCCTTCTGTTTGCTGTCGGGTGTGCCGCCCGGTCCCGGACTGCAGTCCCTGCCCGCAAAGTGCAATTCTGCTCCGGATTAGTGCTCGGATAGATCTGGAGGCCGCTTCAACCGCGGAGCTCGCCCTCTAAGCTGCCACCATCTTAGGCTGCCAGCCACGCCCCCCTGAACCTTGACTTTTTAATGGCATCGATGTAGCCCATGTATACACTTTAATCTTCGATGATGTGAGACGGGGCAGTGGAGACAGTTTGTTGTACTTCTTTCTCCTCAGGCATGATGTTTTTCTATGCACTACTGTCTATGATAAAAGGTATGGAACAGCTGTTTACCTTTAGTGTTATTTTTGGGCAGTGTCTAAATGAACGTGACTTCATGTGTCTACCTTTCTTCGACTCACATTTTTTGTTGTATGTTGCCAATCCAACATCTGCATGTTTCTCTCTGGTTAACATCGACATCGCACATCCATCTGCTTCACTGTCGCTTGACAATAACGTTGAACAACTTTTGGATGAAGATTTAGATGACGATCAATTTAGTTTAGTTTCCATTCGCCTCAACTGGTGTAGCCACTTGGCCTTGTGAGCGTGAATAGAACGTCCCTTCTGGAACGTTCGGATATCCATTTTGTTTTCTCGACGCGAAGGACTTAATTTTTTCTTCGCTTTGCAAACCATTACAAAATGGTTCGATTTCCCGCAGCCCTTACATACTTATCCAGTGGTGAGACATTTACCTTCATGTGGAAAAGAAAAGCCGCATCTGAAGCATAGTTTCTTTCTCTTTGGAGACATCACTTTGTGGCCCGTGACCTTCTGCCTCAGCTTACGTTTCATGTTCAGTGCTGACTCACTCTGGGCTCCTCCAGCCTCCATATCTGTAGCTTGTTGATCTGCACGTTCTTCGGCTCTTGCACCCATGAGTACTCGCTTCAGACTGATATTTTACCAGCATTCGTCACCTGAATGAATTGAAAAAGAACCATTTATGACTCTGAGGCAGATGGCTTCTTCGTTATTAAATTAATTGAACTTGCAATGTATAATGAGTGTATCAAGTGTTTCAACAAACTCGTCGATTGTTTTACCAGCTTACTGCATTTCTTGGAAATCGACATTCAGCATTGGATGGAAGTTATTATTTAACACATCTTTGATATGACGGTATGAGACTTCATTAGCTTTTGATATTTTCTTTATTACTTCCTTTACGCTTTCACCTGCAAGATTCTTGAGATAGTTGATGATGTTTTTGTTAGCTGGTTCTTCAAATGCATTAATGAAATCATCAAAAGTTTAGTTCCAGGCAGCCTATCTGGTGCCAATATTTAACTTTTTGGCGGTATCGAATGTAAGCAGTGGTTTTAAGAAAGTGGCAATGTTATAGCTAGTTGTGGATCTTATTGGCATTGATAGTATGTGCCATTCGGACAGCACTTGATTGTCACTTACTTCCGTACCTTCTGAAAGTACTGGCTCAGTATTTGAACCCAGGTTGTCTGCCCACTCACCGATGTGCTGCACCCTCTTTTACGGCAAGTGTATCTTTGCATGTGTTTGTCATAATTTTCAATCTTCTGTATTGTACCTGGTTTCCATTGTCTTGTGCGTCTTGCTGTGTCTGGCTATTTATTTACCAGTGCTTTCTTGCACCTGGCTATTGCTGCTTTTAGTGCTCCTCTGTACTTACTGTCGCTGCTTTTAGCTTTATCGTTCCATATGGCTTATGGCTTTGTGTTGCGCTGTGGCTGAGTACCTCTTTCACGGCTTCACCAGCAGGTTCCTGGCCAATAACACACTAATCTCACTGTAAGGCTTTTGGCTTCTTAGAAAGCTTTGCACTGGCCGGAGTGCACATACTCCAACCGTCGATCTTCACTTCAACTGAGGCTCATGTGGCACGCACACATACTTTGCTGGACCATGGCAAACTCTCTGGGAGAGCGCTGTTGGTGTTTCGGGTTACATATCCCCTTTCTCGTCGCCAGTTGTAGCGTACTCCCCAGCCTCAGAGCATGCAAACGATTATGCCACACCTGGAGCTTGGAATTACGCGTGTTTATTCCTCAGCTCGTAACTGTTAGCTGAACATTCTACATCATAAATTCTATCAACCACACCCAAGCATTTAACGTCACTGTTCTGAGTAGTCCATCAGGAACCAAAAGGGTCCTGTCTTATCTAACGCACAAAGCACTACATCTGGGAGGCAGTTCCTTGTTGAGGCATCAAGGTTTTAAATAGGGGCTGAGGGCACCTCTCCATGATATCATCAGCAGCATCAGAGGACCTGCTCCAATGGAGAGTAGGAGATGAGGGATGCCATATCATTTGTTTGTAGTTTCACTGACTACTTCCTGATGTGTCTCTTGTGATATGTAGTAAGATCAATGAACATCATATTTTTTAAGCTTTAACAGCGGTCAGTTGCCTTGGAGAACTACATGTTCTTCTGCTTGGTTAATGTATATTGATAACCTTCCTTGACGCGTCTTCTGTTGGCCAATGACGTGACCTTCTGAGGCTTGTTTCACCTCTCCTTCCTCCTGGATACCGATGAGAACTTGTGGGAATTCTTGCGAGACATTTTAACTCTCATGGATTGGTTTAAACATCTAAGCAGCCAAAATAATGGTAGTAAATACAACTGTCAGTTTTGCTTATTACTGTAGAGAACATAAAACAATTTTAGAAACATCTAAGCAGCCATTTTGAGGTATTGAGGCTTGTAAGCACCCTTTGAGCTGCGAGGCACTGCTTCGCAACAAGGATTGTGGTGAAGTGGCTGCTTGCACCTCTGGTTCTTTTTTCTTGAAGAGTCCCCCTCCATCTCACCAGACACTGCTCAGGAAGAACCAAAAAGCTCAGAGTACCTGATGGAAGAGGTTAACTTCAGTGAATGCATCTGGAGTCAAATCCAATCCAATTACCTCTTTGATTATCCCTGAGAAAGCGCAGGCATTACACGGCTGTGTGTATACGTTTATTCGCGAACATCAAGGCTGGATTGGGTTATATTCTTATCTGGGTTAAATGGAGTTCAGAGGCAAGATCCTATGAGATAATTGAAATGATACATATAGGGATCCTGCATTATATCTGGGCATTCGAGCATTGACCCGACAAACTGATGAAGTAAGAGGTCGAACTATACAAGGACATTTGCCTGAGTAAAGACATCTGCTTATGTTAAGACAGCAACATGATCACAGGCCCCAGAAAATCTTATATTATCTCAGCTATACCTTGGGCATTTGCTCACAGACAGAGAGATAGAGTAGGATACCATTAGATGAAGGTGATGAAGATCAAACAGCAGGTAGTCACATTGTAATACCTGTGTAAAAGCCTGTCTCTAATTTCCTTAGTAAAGGCAACTTGTGATGCATCTTCTTGCCTGTAGCAAAGAAATTAACAAATGATGTAGCCGCCCCACTGTATTAACTATTTACAGTTTAGTTTTGATGTCACAATGCCTGCTGCCAGACCCAGCAGCTGAAGGGGAAGGCTGGACATTGAGCACAATTAAAGATAGTTTCAAAAAACAAACCAAAACATGGCTTTTGCTTCTTCTGCTCTGTTTTACAAAATAAGCAGTGATAAGCAGTATTGAGATATTTATGGCAACATGTTTATTTTTTTCCTCACTTAAGGAAATTATAGAGTAAAAAATCTCTGCATGTGTCTACATATGAGCTACAACTTTTTCAACATCATACCAGTATTAACCCGTTGACCGCGGTACGAATTCCACAGCGATGCGGGTGAATTAATGAGTGGGCGTGTTTCGGATGGCCCCCGGCCGTCCTCCACACACGCCCACTGTGACATCACAGCCGGGGGCCATCCGATGCACCCACCGGATATACAGGTTCCTACATATTTTCAAAACAAATATCTTAATGCTCTTTGATGTTTTTGTACTATATATTTTACATAAAATTCTTCATGTTTGTAAACACCCCATCTCTTTCATATGAAGGAGCAGCTCACCAGTGATTAAAGCTGTGGGAAAGGTGATGGTGCAACCATGTATTATACCGAATAAAGTACCCCTGCTATACATTATAAGGATATTGCGAGTTACCTTGGAGTTCCATGGCCTCCCTCCCGCCTCGTTCCTCTAGAAGGCCACAGAACTCCTCTGTTACTTGTAATATCCTTATAATGTATGGCAGGGGGTACTTTATCCCATATAAAATTTAAGGAGTTTTAGAGTAGATGTTTGAGGAATGTCTACAATTGGTAAATACTGTAGTCCTCCCTTTCCCCCTTAGATCATGCCACTTTTCTATGGATGTTAGTGTGAGATTAGGAGAGCATTGGCAATGCTGAATCCAGTGCAACCCACAGCTTTCCTTGCACAGACCCTGACGCACCTCATTGTTTGAATTGGCTCAGAAACGAATGAAGATGAGTTCTGTTGCTGCCGTTCAATCAAACACGCGCTTTCCGTCCAGCATTTATTCACCCGAAACGCATCATCTAGGCGCTATATCCTGATGAAGATTATCTGCGATGGGAAACAAAATGTGTGCACCACCAGCCTATGTGAGAGGCAGGAGACTGTACCAACAGAGTATGCCGTACTTAGGATGCCCTGTAAGAGATTCCCAGTCCAGTTTTTAATTAAGAGCACATTGGACCCATTTGGCACTGTTATCTTTTGAGTGTTCAGTTACCCAGACAGTTCAAGCCACACTTTATGCAAAGTTAAATATTTAAAAAAACAAAAAAAAAATTGTACCCTTGTGGGTGCTGTCTTTTGTATGTGAAATGGTTTGATGTTTATTAAAAAAGACACATTTAAAAAAAAAAAATAATAACCTTAAACATTTTTAACAAATTTAAATAACACTCTGTTGCCACGTTTTATTTTTCCTCTCCTGTCCCAAACCTGGGGGCTCCTCCTACTACAGACTGCAGGTGAACACCGAGGCGGACGCAGATTCGTAGCCCGTGGGTAAGAACCTGCTTACTAATACTTTTATTTCGAGCAAATGTGTAATGCATGTGTTTGTGTTTAATTTTGGGCTTTTGGAGGGAGGGGTTGTTTGTATTTATGCTTTTAGACGGAGTGGGTGTTTTAATTTGGGCTTTTGGAAGAAGTTTACATTTTTTTTTTTTAATTGGTGAGGCACTCTGCTCGCCTCACCACTTTCAACGGGTATCAGCCGCCTCTGCCTCTGTGTGGGCCCATAACTAGGACCTAATATTGTTGTGATTGAAGTCAGAGACGTTTTAAGGCATGGTCAAAGTGGGCAATTGCCCAGGGCCCCAATCTTCCAAGGGCCCTCGTGGGAAAGTGTAATTCTTCTCTACCTCACACCTATTTATCCAACTTAACCTTTAATGTATTATTTCATTTTATTTGGCAACTGGGTAATAAAATACAAAGCTGATCTGACAGGACCCTGTAAATTTTACCTTTCCCGGGGCCCCCAAATTGTTAAAATGACATTGAATGACGTGGAAACCATCAACATATTAGTGCTGTGCCGGCTGTGTAAGATGTTCTGTCCAATGTGCTGTGTGGTGTGTTCATGTGTAGGGTTTCTTTGGGGTAGGTGCTTTAGAGACCCCCACAGTAGTTACCTTTATGGTTAATCTGAGCTTTGTTGGGTGTCTGAGAGGTTTTGTCTGATGTGTTCTTGTCGGGTTTTACTTTGTGAACGATAAATTACCCCAGAACAGCACCACTGTATCATTTCTCCCAGTTGTTCATTTACTCAGGGGACAAAGGGGCATATTCACAATGGCCAGCAATAATTATCGCTGGCCGTGCTGAGCGCTAATTATATTATCGCAGGCTATCTCTGGTATTTATCGCCCTGGTAGTGGGTAATTAACAACACGTTACTCCAGGGCAATAAAAATTCCAGAGTTTGAGAGGTTATCGCCCTTTTGCAGGGAACATCGCTGTTTTTTCAGCGATGTTCTCTGCAAAAGGGCGATAACTTTGCTGATACGACCCACAGGGTCGTATCAGCATAATCCACCCCCTGTGTTGGGGATTGCTAAATCAATATTTTAGCAGATGTTAGATTTTGGCAAAAACTGCAATTTTCGCCAAAATCTAATGTGTGCTAAAATCATGTGGGCTGCCTTGTAAATATTGTGACGTAAACATCAGCGATATTTGCAAGGTAGTCCATCTGGGAATGCCCAGTAACGCCCACTTTGCATCTCATTGGATATGCAAAGGGAGGCGTTAGGAAAAATGGTGCTAACATGCGATTACGCATGTTTTACCCTCTTGTAAATAGGGCCCTGGTTTTATCTCTGCTTTTTTGGCTTTGCAAGCCAAAAAAAGCGGAGATAAAGCCCTTGTAAATATGCCCCAAAGTTTGCACAAACATAATGCACATGTGGTCACTGCCCTGCCCCTCCTGCCCCTCCTGCTCCCCTCTCGGCTTCTCCTCCTTGAGGGCCCTGCCCACCCAATGTGTGGGTTCCCAGAGTGATCTTATTCCACTGTCAGCTCCACACCTCAGGTCCTTCCCTGTGAATCTCTGCTCTCCAGATCCAGGGCCAGATTATTGTAACATCAGAGGGGCTCAGTGCCACCAGAGGCCTTCAGTGATGGAGCCCTAAATGTGTTTATTTTACATAATTGTTACCATGCTGCTCTAAAGATATGCCCTCCCACTGCAGTAAAAAACTCCAGATGTGGAAAGGTCGAGTTCTAAAGCCCCCCACCCCCTTGATTGGCCCCAAGTGGGCCCCAAAGGAGCTTTCATTGCAGAGACTCTGGATGTTTGCTCGTGGTGGATTCATGGAACAGTAAACAAGGGTCTGATGTTTGATGCTGCTTCAGCAGCACTGGGATGTGTAACAAGATGTCTGTCTGTGGGATGGACAGAGGGGCGGACGCTCTGGGCTAGCAAGAGGATGAGGACATTTCCTACCACACTGGCATGGAAGCCTCATGTGAAGGTGTCCCAAACACCAAAGGAGCAAACAGAGGCTGATAGAGGCCCCACATCTGTCTTTAATATAAGATCAGGACACACAAATGACATGGTAACCTGTAAGGGAGCATCTGAAGAAATGATTTCAAATGCTTCTCCTGCTCTTCCCACTACTATATCCCTTCTGTAACATCTGGAAATTCCAAGAATTGGACGAGGTGGGCTCACTCACGTAACGTGGCATGCTTCATCCGTGGGCTCCTTGTCTCACCCTGGTAAGATGGCACTACCAGGGCGACTCGACCTCACCTTGGGCTGTCTTGAGGGAGTTCTTCAAAATTATTTTTTTCTGGATAGATTATTGAGATTCAGTTGAGGCTGTTAAAAATACTTTATGGCTCAATGGTTAGAGCGGCAGACCCTGATGCAGAGGTCTATCCTGGGACCAGGGTTCAATTCCCTGCCTCAGCGGGTCTTGGGCTCAAAAATTCCACAGACCTGATAATTCTCGCCTCGGTGCCTATTCCAATCATGGAGTCCCACTCTGCAACTCTGGGCAATAGCTTGCTTAATCTCCACAGCGGCCCCCACAATGCCAAGGATGCCTGGCCTCCACCTTGGGGGTGCCCAGGAGTGGACACCTCACAGGGAAAGCCAGGATGGGTTCCACAGCGGTATTCGTACAAGCGCCTTGAGACCCTTGCGGGTGAGTAGTGCGCTATATAAGTATCAATTTACATTTTTTTTTACATTCTTTATTTAGGCGGTACCCCAGATCTGACTAAAAATATCATAAAGTATTATGAGAGGACATTAATGGATGTTATGGCCCTATGGCCTCATGTAACATAACATAACATGTGTATTTGTAAAGCACCCGTTCACCCACAGGGGTATCTTGGCCCTCAATAACAGATATTTATTGGTACCCAACTCAATCTACTTCTTTTATCGACCTCAGGAGGATGAAAGGCTGCATGGACCTGTCAGGATTTGAACCTGTGACCACGAGGTAGAATACATGCCTCTACCATGGACGGATTAGTCCACTAAACCACCAGACCCGTGAAGGTGACCACATGCTCTGTACACCACCCAAACCTGGACAATGCCGACCAGCTCTTACCACGTCATAGAGAAAGTACCTATGTTGGACTTAACCTTTTTTCTTTACATATTTCAACTGTTTTCATCATTCACAGATGATAAATATCCCTTCTGTTAAGATATAAAGATTCCAGATAATGCTCGGTGTGGTCTAGGCCAGGCCACTAATGGCTTTAATAATACTCCCTGGTAGAAACTCCAGGTACAAGGCTGTCAAATGTCACGCATATAGTGGGATCCTAACGCATGTTAGTCTAGCCCTTCTCAATCAATCAATCAATCAATCAAGAATTTTATATAGCGAGCTACTCACCCGTGGGGTCTCAAGGCGCTTGGGGAAGGGGGTTTGCTACTGCTCGAACAGCCAGGTTTTGAGTTGCTTCCTGAAGGAGAGGTGGTCTTGGGTCTGACGGAGGTGGATGGGGAGGGAGTTCCATGTCTTGGCTGCCAGGTAGGAGAAGGATCTTCCTCCCATGGTGGCTCTTCGGATGCGTGGAACGGTGGCGAGGGCGTGGCTGGTGGATCGAAGCTGGCGAGTGGGAGTGTAGAAGGTCAGGCGGTTGTTGAGGTACCTGGGGCCCAGGTCGTGGAGAGCCTTGTGTGCGTGGGTGAGGAGTCGGAACGTGATTCTCTTGTTGACGGGGAGCCAGTGCGGTCTCTCAGGTGTCCGGAGATGTGGCTGTGACGGGGGATGTCCAGGATGAGTCGTGCGGAGGCGTTCTGGATGCGTTGGAGTCTCTTCTGAAGTTTGGCTGTGGTTCCGGTGTAGAGGGTGTTTCCGTAGTCCAGTTGGCTGGTGACGAGTGCCTGGGTGACCGTCTTCCTGGTTTCGGTGGGGACCCATCGGAAGATCTTACAGAGCATGCATCGGATGTTGAAGCATGACGATGAGACGGCGTTGACTTGTCTGGTCATCGAGAGGGAGGAGTCCAGGATGAAGCCCAGGTTGCGTGCGTGGTCCGTTGGTTTGGGTGCGCTGCCCAGGGCAGGGGGCCACCAGGAGTCGTCCCAGGCAGAGGAAGATGGTCCCAGGATGAGGACTTCCGTCTTGTCTGAATTGAGTTTCAGGCGGCTGTTCCTCATCCACTCGGCTACGTCTTTCATCCCTTCGTGTAGGTTGGTTCTGGCGGTTGCTGGGTCGTTGGTGAGGGAGAGGATCAGCTGGGTGTCGTCGGCATAGGAGATGATGTTGAGGTTGTGTTGGCATGCGATGGCCGTGAGGGGGCTCATGTAGATGTTGAAGAGGGTGGGGCTGAGTGAAGATCCTTGTGGTACGCCGCAGATGACTTCGGTGGCCTCGGATCTGAACGGGGGGAGGCGGACTCTCTGGGTTCTTCCGGCGAGGAACGAGATGATCCACTCCAGAGCCTTCTCTTGGATTCCGATGTTGTTGAGGCGTTGTACTAGGGTGCGGTGGCAGACAGTGTCGAACGCTGCGGAGAGATCCAGGAGGATGAGGGCCGCTGTTTCCCCGTTGTCGAGCATGGCTCGGATGTCGTCAGTGTCTGCGATGAGGGCGGTTTCGGTGCTGTGGTTGGCTCGGAAGCCGGACTGCGAGGGGTCGAGGGATCCGTTCGTCTCGAGGAAGGCGGCAAGCTGTCTGTTGACGGTCTTCTCGATGACTTTGGCAGGAAAAGAGAGGAGCGAGATGGGGCGGTAGTTCTTGAGGTCAGTGGGGTCTGCTGATGGCTTCTTCAGGAGGGCGCTGAGTTCGGCATGCTTCCAGCTCTCCGGGAAGGTGGCAGTGTTGAAGGAGCAGTTGATGACGTCTCGGAGTTGGGGTGCGATGACGGAGGAAGCCTTGTTGAAGACGTGGTGGGGGCAAGGGTCATTTGGTGATCCGGCGTGGATGGTGTTCATTGTGTGGATGGTGTCTTCGGTGCTGACCGGGGTCCAGGCGCGGAGGGTGGTGGTGGGGTGCGTCGGTTCGGTGGTTGGGTGGGTGGGCTGTGTGCCGAAGCTGTTGTGTATGTCGGCAATCTTGCTGTGGAAGAACGAGGCGAGTGAGTCGCAGAGATCTTGCGAGGGGGTGATGTCGTTGGTTCTGGCGCTGGGGTTGGAGAGCTCTTTGACGATGCTGAAGAGTTACTTGCTGTTGTGTGAGTTGTTGTCTAGTCGTTCCTTGAATGTTGTCTTCTTGGTGGTGTGGATCAGCTGGTGGTGTTTGTGGGTGGCGTGCTTGAGAGCAGTCATGTTGTCTGTAGTCGGGTCTTTGCGCCAGGCTTTCTCGAGGGTGCAGCAGTTCTTCTTGGAGTTCTTGAGATCGTCGTTGAACCAGGAAGCCTTCTTGCTGCCGGGCCTGTTGGGATGGTTCTTCAGGGGTGCGAGGACGTCAGCGCAGTTGGTGATCCACTGTGTGAGGTTGTTGGCGGCTTGGTTGGGGGCCGTTGTGCTGGCGGGAGTGTTCTGGCTCAGTGATGTGGTCAGCTGGTCGGTGGTGATCTTGTTCCAGCTCCTGCGGGGAGCCTGTCGCGGATGGTAGTGGGTCGTGGCCTTTCTGAAGCTGAAGTGGATGCAGCTGTGGTCTGTCCAGTGGAGTCCAGTGGAGTGGCTGAAGGAGATGTACTTGCTGGAGGAGAAGACTGGGTCAAGCGTGTGTCCGGCGTAGTGGGTGGGGGTGTTCACCAGTTGCTTGAGTCCGAGGTAGGCGAGGTTGTCCAGCAGGGTGGTGGTGTTGCTGTCCTTGTTGTTCTCCAGGTGGAAGTTGAGGTCCCCTAGGAGGATGTAGTCAGCGGAGGAGAGGGCGTGCGGGCTGATGAAGTCTGCGATGTCTTCGCTGAATTGTGTGCGAGGTCCTGGGGGTCTGTAGATGAGGGTGCCTCTGAGTGTGGTCTTGTGGTCGGTGTGTATCTGGAAGTGAAGATGTTCGGCGGCTGTGAGGGTGTCCTCGGAGTTGGTCGTGATGCGGATGGTGTTCTTGTGAACGATGGCGATGCCTCCTCCTGTCTGGTTGACGCGGTCTCTCCGGGTGATCTTGTATCTCTCGGGGATGGCGATGTCGGGCGCCGAGGAGGCGTTCATCCATGTTTCCGTGAGGAAGGCGACGTCTGGAGATGTGGTGTCGAGCAGGTTCCAGAGTTCCACGGCGCGTCTGTGGACGGAACGGGTGTTGAGCAGGATGCACTTCAGGTGGTTGATGCTGGTGCTCGGCTTGGCGGGTGCGGTGCAGGTCCGGAGGCAGGAGAAGTTGCAGGATTGGCAGCAGAAGGGTCCGTGGGTGTGTCGCGGGGTGGCTCGGTAGCATCCGGGAATCCGGCCGGTGTTGAGTGCGTTGAGTGTGGCGGCGTCGTAGGTCCAGCGGGTGGGATGACCTCTGCGGGGGCCAGGGGTTCTGGCGCTGGGCGGTCCAGGCACGGACGGGCGCAGACGGGCTTGCCTTTGGCGCGCCTTCGGCGCACAATCGGCGTGCCCACTGCCCGTCAACGCTGCGCGTGCGTGGGGGCGTCATAAGAAGGTAGCCGGGAGGGAGCGTCAGCTGGGTGGCGGGAGCGGGGTGGCCAAAGGGCTGGCGGCGGGCGGGGCCGCAGGGAGGCAGCGCGGGAAAGTCGGGTGCGGGCGGGCGGCTCAGCGGCAGCTGGGTCGCCCGAAGCGAAGCTCAGGAGCAGGGCACAGGAGCAGGTAGCAGGAGGAGCGTGGGGGCGACCAGGCTTGGGCAAGGCAAGGCAAGGCTCAGCGGTCGCTCCCGAGGTTGAGGACGTGGTCCCCTTAAGAAGGTAGCCGGGAGGGAGGGTCAGCTGGGTGGCGGAAGCGGGCGGCCAATGGGCTGGCGGGGGGCAGGGCCGCAGGGAGGCAGCGGCGGGAAAGTCAGGTGCGGGCGGGCGGCTCAGCGGCGGCTGGGTCGCCCGAAGCGAAGCTCAGGAGCAGGGCACAGGAGCAGGTAGCAGGAGGAGCGTGTGGGCGACCAGGCCTGGGCAAGGCAAGGCAAGGCTCAGCGGTCGCTCCCTGCTGCAGAGTCGGGGTCTTGAGATGGAGGGCTACCAGATGCCATGCGTGGGTCCATTTACCTGTAGTTGTCATCGAGCATGGCAACCAGAGATGAACACCACCCAAGGCATACTGACTCTCTCTATCTCACCTCCTTTCTCTCTCTGTTACACTATCTCCCTCTCACTCACACACAGCAACATACAACCCCACACACACACAAACTCACACACACATACACCACAGACACCCACAAACACACACACACACACAGGGGCACGACACCTACACATAGACACACAACACATGGACACAGACACACATGTGCATACATACACACATTAACATGCACCTTTTATTGAAACTTTAAATGCACGGTAGGGACAGCCAAACACTTCCACTAAGGAAGGCCTCTGTGGACAGGATTGATCGCCTCTCGGGGATCCTAGATTTCTTTACTAGGTATAGTCAATCTCTCCCTACCACACTCCTATGTGGCAGCTGGGCATACACCGCGCCAGGTAAACAGGCGGCTCAACAAAACAGACCTTACTCTGTGGTTGTCAGAAACCTCATCTTGCCATATCCTATGGTGCTTCCAAAAAATTTCTACTTAAGAATTAGAAGTCCAACCCATTGACGACAAAGCAAAGCTACATTACACTGAAAACTGGGTTACACCCAAAGCTGGGTTACACCCAAAACTGGGTTACACCCAAAGCTGTGTTACACCCAAAACTGTATTACACACAAAGCTGAATTACACTGAAAGCTGGATTACACCCAAAACTGGGTTACATCCAAAGGTGGATTACACCCAAAACTGGATTACACCCAAAACTGGATTACACCCAAAGCTGGATTACACCCAAAGCTGAATTACACTGAAAGCTGGATTACACCCAAAGCTGAATTACACTGAAAGCTGGATTACACCCAAAGCTGAATTACTCCCAAAATTGGGTCACACCCAAAGCTGGATTACACCCAAAGCTGAATTACACACAAAGCTGGATTACTCCCAAAATTGGGTCACACCCAAAGCTGGATTACACCCAAAGCTGAATTACACACAAAGCTGGATTACTCCCAAAATTGGGTCACACCTAAAGCTGGATTACCACCAAAATTGGGTCACACCCAAAGCTGGATTACACCCAAAGCTGAATTACACACAAAGCTGGATTACTCCCAAAATTGGGTCACACCCAAAGCTGGATTACACCCAAAGCTGAATTACACACAAAACTGGATTACTCCCAAAATTGGGTCACACCTAAAGCTGGATTACCACCAAAATTGGGTCACACCTAAAGCTGGATTACTCCCAAAACCGGATTACTCCCAAAATGGGTTCATACCGGAAGCTGGATTACACCCAACACTGGATTACACCCAAAGTTGGGTTACATTGTCACTACGGGGAATCACCATCTAAATCCGATTGTGACTCATTTTACTGACACATCGAACGCTTGTACCCTCCCATGGCATTAGTCAGTTTCCCTCTTGCTTGTGTCTTCCCCAAGTCCATGGCCAGTGTTTGTTTCCACTCAAGTGCTCGGTTGCAAAGCATCTGCAAAGAACAAGTCCAAAGCGGACTATCTGCCCGTCTGGTGCCAGCTGCGGGCCCAAGGGGAGCAGTGGGTTCTCGCTTACAGACTTTTGCACCTAGAGTCCTAGCCTTGTGCATGGGAGTCAACGGCCTTGACCAACACCGTGCATTTAAATGTGATTGGGTAGTCGTGACTCCTCGAAAAGAGCACAGATGCAGCTCTTTCTGGGGAATTGTCAAATCTAAGATCTTAAGAGGCAAGTCAGTGGAAAATGAGAGCACAGGTAAATGTGAGCTAAAATATTATAAACTGATAAATTATACCTTGCTGATTTTCATCCCATTTTTCTATTTCATTCTCTTCCTCCTCTATTAAAGGACACATGGCTCAATTGTGAAAGCACATAGAATAAAAAGCCACTATCAGTAAATAATAGTCAGAAATTTCAGTTGACCAGTTATGACTGGTTTCTACTCATTTCACTTTGATCCATAACTTAGCTGTGTCTAATAGTGAAAGAAAAGAGAAAAGTCTTCTTGTGGCATAAAAAACCTAAGTGAAACTAGTATACAAAAGAAATAATATGTTTTAAGGTGGCCTAGAATCACCTTGGGTTTCTCCAAAGCATTTTGTTGGAGTCCCAAGATCACATATGCCAGCCCTGGCAACCATTAGAATGTCCTTCTGTTTCACTAGGGAGGGCTTAGAGGAGACCCCTTTTCATCCTGCCCTCCCGGGGCATGTAGGGTGTGGCTTGCTTCCTTCTGCCTTTTAGTCCTTGATCTGGCCCCAACCAGAGATCTCTTTCCTCCATCCTGTGGTCACCAAATTGCCATCACCCATCTCTTCCTCCAACCCTCCGGGGCTGGGGTAATGACTGCTGCAGAGTCACCAGCAACTATTGTGCCGCCTTCCACCCATGTCCTATGCGCGTGTCTTCGCGGACTCGAGGTTTCTGCAGGAGAGCGTCCCGGTCCCTATAATTGAGGAGGCGGATACAATGGTCCTAGGTGGCGCTGCCAGCGGGGGCAGGACCGCCGGCAACCGATGCGCTTGTTCAATGGAGAAAAACCTGGACAGTCCTCGTCTTTTGAATTCTGTTGTTATCTGTTTCTCAACATAGGGTTCAAGGCATTGTCCCTCCTCTTTTGGGGCAGGCCCACCAAGTGCACGTTGTGCCCCTCCGCATCTTCCGCCCGCTGCTGTTCGATGGAGTAGTCGTTGCATGTCTTTGCATAGCACAGACACTTCCTGGCTTCAAGCCCCATAACCTTTCTCAGTCTCTCAGCGCACCACCTCCTTCTTCAGGGGGTTACCTGGGCACCACCAGCCTTAGACCATTGTGTTGGTGGGCACTTCTGAGTAGTGAAGTATTTACTGAGCACCGCAGTGACACTGCGCATACACCTTGTGTGGCTCTTGCATCAACGGATCATTTCCTCATCAGGCTGGAGAAGAAAGAAGTGTTTTTATATCATGGTTGGTATGGTTTCTATGGCACAGGTGTGTAGTGTTAAGGTATTGTGTAGTGTTGGGATTTCCCATTCCTCCCATTGCAGGTGCCCTTGACACCCAGACCTCAAACATTGTGTTGAGTAGTCCTGGGCGGAATTTCAATTACGCTGGAGTAATCGGAGTACTTTTGGTAATTCATCGTCAGTCTTTGATTCAGAATTACCAATAATAACGCGATTACGCCAGCTCACGTAATTAAGAGTAATTTAGGGGGAAACAAATCCTACTGTAAGAGAACATTTATCCAACGGGAGCGGCTGGTTGCGCTGATGTTTGTTTTATTGCATTTAGCGCTATTTTTTTAGTGCCCAATGCATCCTTCTGTCTGTTTTGGATGAACAACGCATTTTGTGCTAGGTAACTAGAGCTTAGTGCTAGGAGTAAATTGGGGGGAAATCCTACAACAAGTACACATGTAATGAGTGCGAGCGGCTGCTCACTCTCGCAATTTGTGTTCTGTTGCATTTAGCGCTATTTCGAAGTGCAAAATAAATCCTCGCGTTCATTGTGTATGCGAGGGGACATTTTTGCACTAAGAAAATAGCACTAAATGCAGAATTACTCTACTCGTGGAAATCCCCATAATTGTATAGAATTTTGAGGTAATTCCGCATGATTATGCTATTCAGATTTATACGAGTTACGCCCACCACTAGCGGAGAGCCACACTGCACAGACTCCCCTGGAGACCCTATCACCCACTGACTTCGGTCACCATTCCTTGTTGGACCAGTCATCCCAAGCGGGTTGGTGAGGGGTCCCCCCTTCATCTGCCTGTACCCCTGCCTAGCGCCTGCATATTACCATTACACAGGGAATTTTGGACACGGGGTGATACTTCACTGGTTCTAGCTAGTAAACAGTATTTTATTTTTAAAAGTGGGTGTCATTCATTATTTTTTAACTGTTACAGGGATTTTGGGGTTGTGGAATGATTTTAGTGTTGATGCACATTACAAAGGGGAATCTGGGCTCTCATGAGATGCAGGAAGCTGCTCTGATTAAAATCACATTCGTTGTATTTGTTCCTCCTTGTGTGAGATATATTTGAACATAGACTTTGTGTTTTTCTTTGCCCTCGAGGCTTGAGGATTTTGTGAGATGCTGGTGTCTCCTTAGCAGAATGACTTTACTTCAACCTTAAGGGGCAGATTTACAAGAAAGTGACGCCTCTGTAAAGATGCGTCACTTTCCCTGCGCCACCCTGAGAAAACCTTGCGCCACTATGGATGCGTCATATTTACAATACGGCGCACCATGGTGCAAGGATTGACAGATGCGTCAGAAATTCTGACGCATCTGTCGATGCAAAAGTCACGCATTGCTGGAGTCGTGTCGCAAGCACGGCGCAACTCCAGCACTGCAAGGGGAGGTCTATCCTCATTGTGCTGCATAACTCCTTACGCCTGCTTCAAGCAGACGTAAGTATTTGATGCAGTGGCGTCCTAGAAGCGGCGCAGTGAAATCTTGAAACGCCCACCCTGCATACATTATACATGATGCCGGTATAATGTCACGCAGGGCTTTACAACGTGACGCATCTCCCTAGATGCGTCACGTTGTAAATGGATTGCATTTTTACACTGCTGCTGCGTCACAAAAAGTGATGCAACGGCAGTGCAAAAATGACGCAAGGGGCTTGTAAATCTGCCCCTAAGTTTTTAGACACAACTAAAACATCAGTACTTTGATCCCGTAGAGGCCAGACAAGCACACTGCAGTCACACCTATGCATAGGCATAAGCCGCCTCCAACAACATGTGGAATGCTCGTAATCAGACGGATTCTCAAAGATTTTTATGCGTATATATAGGCATACTCCTTAAATTCCAGGAGTAAGTCAAACCTGCTCCTGGTAGGAAGCTCTGTGACTCAGACCCAAGGGAGTACACATGGCCTTCCTTTTAATTTAAAGAAGCAGCTTTTTAAAAGTTTATTGGCTAGGATGCAAACCTAGCGTGCACACGATCTGTATTTTCACAGGAGCACGTGGGGTGCGCACAGATAAGGAGTCTGCCTGCATCCTTTTCCTGTGCTCCCTCCAGCTCCAGCATCCTCGGCTGGGCAGCGGATGGGGCGGGACAGGAAGTGGCTGCGTCTGAGCCAACAGCACTGGCCTCGTGTCACGGGCAGGGGAGTGTTCCCGTGTCACTCAGCACTGTGCTCATGTGACAGGTGTTCTGCCCAGTCAGCAGAAATACATCCCACACCAGCACTTTGGAGATGGCAGCAAATCCGACTGCAGTGCTTCTGTGGCACAAAATATGCTGCATCTCAAAGTCCCCTCTAGTAACTCTGCTCCCCCACACTCAACTGAATCAACCTGATGTTTCCACCAGACATGTCTTTTCCTGCTCCTTTTACTGCTGTCAGAGCATCCCTCGGCAGATCTGTCCTTATGTCCATCATGTAGTAATTGTGTTATCCTTTTGACCCAGTATTCTACCAATTGCATCACTGAAGTACTTAACAACGTTAATGATGCATCGTGCCATAGAAACAGTGGGGCCGATTCACAGACCTAATTTACGACAAAATCCTAAACTTACTACTTTTGATATTCACAGAAGGCATTTAGTAGTCTTAAATTAGGATTTTGTCTTAAATTAGTATTCTCATCTTAAATTAGGATTTTGTCTTAAGTTAAACTTAAGACAAACTTAAGTTTAATTTAAGACAAAATCTTAATTTCGGACAAAATCCTAATTTCGGACAAAATCCTATTTTAGGACAAAATCCTAATGTAAGACAAAATCCTAATTTAAAACAAAATCCTAATTTAGGACAAAGTCCTAATTTGAGACAAAATCCTAATTTAGGACAAAGTCCTAATTTGAGACAAAATCCTAATTTAGGACAAAGTCCTAATTTGAGACAAAATCCTAATTTAGGACAAAATCCTAATTTAGGACAAAATCCTAATTTAAGACAAAATCCTAATTTAAGACAAAATCCTAATTTACGACTACTAAATGCCCTCTGTGAATACCAAAAGTAGTACATTTAGGATTTTGGCGTAAATTAGTTCTGTAAATCGGGCCCAGTGATAGGTGCTTGTTTGCTGTCTTCAACCTTCAGCCCCCGAAATGTCTTCCATATTGACCCCCCCCTTAGGTGCCCACTTGGTCACTGCAGACTTGTTGGATCCACCCTGGCCCTACACACCAACATCCGTGTCCCTGCAGTTCTCACTCCCACCGCTGGTCAGGCACTTCCAAGGGATTCCTCTTCTGCTGCTTGATGAAGTCCAAACCTCTTGTTTACCCTGCGGCATTTGCTTCTAAAAGGCTCCGTCTAAACTGCATCGCTATTGAGAGGAGATATTGGCGGCTATAGACCACATAATTTGGGACGGAGTTGCCTCGCTTCCCTAGCTACGTCCTTTTGGGTCTTCCCAATGCTTTGACATATCCTCTCCGCTCACATCCTAGCATTGTATGCAATAACGCAAGTTTTGGTTTCCCGCTGGGAGACTGACACCATACCCACACATTTCGACTGGTTGTCCAAGCTGTGGGACCTATTAAGTATGGAGAAATTTACAACAGATACTGGGCACACGTATGATTAAAACATGTGTTGTAGTACAGTTGTTTGAGACAAAAACTATTGACACCGGTGGTGAGGTCAAGACAGTATATGGTGCTTTATACAGGTCTTTTTTTCTCTGTTTTTACAAACGCCAGCTGACACGTGTTTCATCAACAGGGCAGTGCCTGTGACTCATCAGGGCTGTAAGTGGCGTGTAGTGCGATCGGAATACCGGTGATGGTATGGTTATCAGGAGGGTGTGGTGGTCAGCCAAAGTGATGATAGGAGAATGATTCACGCGAAACAGTCGGGTGCGACTGGAGCGGGATGACCTCGGATAGTAGGTGATCCGCGGCGATGTGTGGATCGATGTGTATGGAGAAATTAACTGCTGTTGTGGATCATACACTTCCTAAATTTGAGAAAACTTAGGGTCCTTGCTTCAAATACTTGTCCAATACATTTCGAGAACTCACTTTCCTGAGATATTTACGCATTTAGTGCATGACAGCTGGCTCGCAGCCTGACACTTAATTAATGCCAGGGTGGAAGTGGGACCACCATGACTTCGATACAGTACAGATGGGCTTGGTAGGGATGGGTATTTTGTTTATTGTAATTCTTATTGTATATTGTTGGTTGTTGTCCTTTCCTATTGTTTTCCCCTCCACCCCTCCCCCTGCTTTGTGTGTTTTTCTCCGCAGGCCATTGACGGTTGGTTGTAGGCAGAAGATTTGTATATTTTTTCATTTTATTGTTTGGAAACGAATAAAAACTGATACAATCCTAAAAGGCTCAGTCTGTAGCCATGGGCAACACCTGGAACTCACGCCTTTCTGTTCTGACCAGTGTACGTCTGTGTCGTCGTAAGATGTTTACAACTACTCTCTACTCCTCTTTTTACTGTCCGGCAATACAGACCACTCGTCTATGCAGCAGCCACAGATCTACGCCTCCATATTCTTCCACCTCCACTGCCTGCTCACAGAATAACAAAAGAGCAGAGTGTACATTGTTATGGAATCCTACTGGCCACCTGACCCGATCCTGAATTCCATCTCCCCAGCTGTCCCCGAACCTAAACAAATGGGTCCCATATTCCCTTGGGTCCTCGCGGCTGGCTACTACACACCCTCTGGCAGTGGTTCATTTGTAAAACAGTAAGTGCCAGGGCCCTTATCAGGAGGCCACTGCAGCTCGTACCGCCCATTGCTCATGCCCGCGCTGTCATTTACAGTATCAACACTGCTACTAACCATCACACTCCTACAGATGTGACAGTTCGTAGTATTCAAGACCCCCAAACTGTAAGAATTGCTTGGGTGGCAGATATTAGTGATTGTTAATGTTTATTAGAACATTGGAATGTTGAGCACTCCATTGCAGACAATGGAGTGCTCCGAGCTTCTAGGGGCCAGTAAAGGCCCGCAGAGCAGCATTCCAATGTTGTTTAAACAAAGGCCTTTCGAGCCCGAGGGGATTTCAATCCCCTCGGGCTCCGAGAGGCCTTTGTTTAATTTGTTAGAACATTCTGCCCTCTAGTGGCAGAATGTTCTAATAGCCGTATAGCCCTTCGTAGCTGGACTATACCAACTATTAAAGTCCTGCTCCCTTGTTAAAGGCCCTCGCCTTCGGCTCTGGCCTTTATTGCTGGAGCGGGCCTTTAATAGCCGGTATAGCCCGCTATGGCAGGCTATATAGGCTATATTAAATTAATAAACAACTGTTGATGTTCCTATACCCAAATCTGACAGACAGCGTCACCACGTGGTAGACTGTGACAAACACCGGTGCAAAAAATTAACTGGTGGTACTGAGCACCAGAAGCCACCGGCTCAAATTAAGCACTGTCCTGGTACATTCAAGACCCTACCTCTTATCAATGACTTCTTATTTTCATGGCGGTACAACTTTCTGTGGCTTTCACCCCTTACTTTGAAATGCCACCTGTGACACGCCAGACAACACCAAGTGGGGGACCATATATTAAAACAGAATCAGCACCTGTTTATTTCTCTCTTTTTGACATGCAAGACCCCTACCATCTCCGCAATCACAGCCACTATCGAAGAACCCTTTTTGCAACCATCTGTTCTTTATCGTACAGGTGGATGTCTTTAAGGGGTGAGGGGGCACACATACTGTAATGGCATAGTACTAATGCGGGCCTGCCATTAGTTTGGTACATTGTACCTCTGAGTCCCCTATGAGGTCCTTGCTCCAGTGGCACTAAGTGGAGAAGGAAGCTGCCTACCAATCCTGAAGGGTCTCTTACTTCATGTTTGCATAATAAAAAATGTCCCTGTCATGAAGAGGATCAGGAAGCAGGGCTTGAGATTCGCGCTCCAGCAGTCGAGGTGGCACGGTGGACAGGTCCTGCCTGCGCCAAGGCGCAGTGAAGGAAAGGTGGGTGCTGTGAGAAAAGTACTGGTGCCACCTGACAGATGGCTGCATGCTCAAGAAGAGCAAATGTGGCATTCTTGATTGTTTCCCACATCCGTGCCACCAGACTGGGAGATAGAACATTTTCCTTTCTTGCCCCTTTGGCCTGGAACCAGCTTCCGTACCATCTGCGCTGCTGTTCCGACTTTACCAAGTTTAAAAAACTTTTGAAGACTTGGCTGTTCTAGCTGTTGTGGTGTTTTTTTGCTGGCCAAGCACCGAGATAAACCTTTGGGTATGATTCGTTGTGCTATACCAAAAAAATAACGTAACATAACATGGCGTCTTACCTGAGAACTACAAGTTCCAGAATCCCTGAACTTTCACGGTGTTTTTAGATGGTGGTGCCATCTTGAATTATTGGGTATCTCCTTGTTGAGATATCGAGGTGCTGCGTTGCTGCAGCCATCACCCTCATGGCTCATGATTCTTCTCCCTGGAACGTCTCCTCTTGAGGGTTTGCTAATTCCAGCAAATGACAGAGACTATTCTGGAAGTCATTAGTTTTGGGCAAACACACTTTGAACTTAGTTTGTAAGAGAATTGAACTTTTACCTGTTCTGTTAGACATTAACCTCACAGACATTTGGGACAGTGAGAGTCTTTTGAACATGAAGCCTCTTCTGAAGCAGCTACAGGATTTCTTTGGGTAATGGGCCATTGACATTTCTATGTATATATTTTGGGAGCTAAGGTATCAGTGATGAGCAGTAAGTAATGTACGTGTTGTCAGGGTAGAGGTTTACAAAGCATTAATGGATGTCTCACTACTTTACAATTGTATTGAGGGTATTAAGAAAGAACCACTGATTCTTGCAGACGCCGGCGTCTGAGGTCAGAGGCAGTGATCTCACTGATAGGGCGGGCGCGGAGTCAGCACCACATTTGTCACTTACACCTTGATGTTTTTCAACTTTCTGGAAAAGTCTGCTTCCTGATGAGTCAGAGTTGGCTACACAGAAATATTTAAGGGGTAGATCCTTTCATTGTTGAAGATGGATGCTGGGGGTTGATGGTAGGGTGCATCGCTCCCCCCGGATCCAAGGTGCAGGGTCAGTGTTCTCCGACAGCCCCTCAAGCAGACATCTAACCTATGTGCATGGCACTGTACATGCGTCCTCGCCCAGGTGTGCCGTAAATCACTGAAACCCTCCGAACACTTCTGCAAGGCCTACACCATGGCAGTGTTATGACAGGCCTGCTGGATGGTGCTCGTGACAGGCTACTACTGAAGGTCCATCTTTTCAAAACGTGTGGGATCCTTCCCTTCACCAAGCCCCTTGCAGAAGGCCCGCAGCTCCGTGGTTCTTGGATACCTGAGGTCTGTTGGGGGTGTGACACCCCCAAACTAAATGCATTGTTGGCTCCATAGTTGGGTCTGCTGCCTCAGAGGTGGATCTGCTATGTTTACGTTGGTTTTCCTCCAAACCTGATGCAAAGAGTCTTTCATATTTAAAGTGTACTTTCGTCCTCATTTCTCTAAGAGAAGAGGTTTTAAATTGCTCATTTTTGGTTCTGGAACTCAAAGATATATAGTGACTGAGTTACCAAAAAGTAGAAAATGTGCACCCATAGAAGTACTCCTATGACGGGTGCAAATTTACTACTTTCTGTGATCCACAAGCATTGGCAGCAGTAGGCTAGGAAAGCTGCACCAGCTGCAGGACTAGCCATACGATTTGCAATGTCATGTGACATTTGGCCCAAGTGACATTTTCGGACTTTATTATTTCCAAACTGCAGATTGTATAAACAGTACATCCCGTCACTGGTAAAGGTGCATTGCAGTTGCACTTTTTTTCTCCACAAGAAAACTCTTCCACCATACCCCCACTTAATTTCGGGGTGTTCAGTTCCCCTTCCCACCCTAGCAGGGGATTTACTTCGGTGTGTTTCTAGAGCAAATTACTGACAATTTCCATGGAGGGAAAGTGTCAGAGAGGAGTTTGTGGATGCCTGCTAACTCCCAAGCAGGTGGACATTCATTCAATCAATCAATCACTATGTATTTGTAGAGCGCGGTTATTCTCCCGCAAGGGTATCCAGCCGCTATGTTGCTGAGTTCTGTCGAAAAGCCAGGTCTTGAGTCTCTTCCTGAATTCTGCCAGAGAGGGTTCTGATTGGAGGTGCAGAGGGAGGCCGTCTCAGGACTTGGCCGTGAGGACCGGCCTCCACTGAAGCTTTGGCGGACGCGTGGTGTCTGTGCAAACTCTAGTGGCAAATCATGGTTGAGCCTTCCACCCCATACAACTTGCATGGGGTTTCTACTGCACAGATGTACGAAGTTGTGACACAGTCTTACAGTAGTAAATACTAGCTATTCTTTGTGGGATATATGACACTCATACATCTTTGGAAGTAAATTTGACTTTGGGAGTAGTTAGTAAGGAAAACATCCTTCACAAAGCAGGCATTGCATCGCAATGCCTTAACATCGTGGGCATTACAACGCAAGTCGTTACAATGACTTTCACTGGATGGCGCTCTAACCTAACGAAAAGTATGATTTACTATTCCAACACCTTCCCTACTGTATGTAGACTGGAGTTGGAATAGTAAATCCTACTATTCCTAAGTCCAGCGCCCTCCAGCGCAAGTCATTGTAACGACTTGCGTTGTAACAAATGCAATGTAAAGTATCATGTTGCAAATGTATGCGTAGTAACGTCATACATTCAGTTAGTATAGTATGAAACAGAAGAGTGCAGTGTAAATATCACTGGTCCTCTTTTCTGTATTTTTTTGTGTATTGTGGAGAGCAACGTGGGACAGCAGGACAAAGTAACACAATAGATCTCGTGGTATTTTACACTTAATATTGCAATGCTGGACTCGCAGCTAACAACGGCCCTGGAAAATGTGTTAACCCCAGTCCCTTACTGAACCAAGTAAGCACAACAGGAGAGTCTAATCCTCTCCAGGAAGCAATGGGTTATCTCAGCAACAAAATCCGAAGCAAGTTTGGGGCTTAATGAATCATTTGATAACACCATTTTCCAAAAATATTTATTGGATGGAGACGCCTACCCTCCGGGTAGGTCGCTTCCCCACCGCTGCAGCGCCACCTGTGCCTGTGACCCGCCTGCTCTGCTCCCTGTGTGCCAGTGTCTGCTGCCCATTTTGATTTCTGTACCCCCGTGTGACTGTCGCCCTTCTCTCCCTTGGAGCCTCACTCGCCGCAGCTCCCCCATTTTCATGCCGCTGCCTCCCGTGCGGCCCCACCCCCGTGCCCATTCGCGGACCTCCCTCCCGCATCCCAGCTGACCCCTCCTCCCCACCTCCCTTTAAATGGTGGCCGCTGCGCGGTAGAAACAGCGACACTTGACCCTCCGGGTAGGTCACTTCCCCACCGCTGCAGCGCCACCTGTGCCTGTGACCCACCTGCTCTGCTCCCTGTGTGCCAGTGTCTGCTGCCCATTTTGATTTCTGTACCTCCGTGTGACTGTCACCCTTCTCTCCGTTGGAGCCTCGCTCGCCGCTGCTCCCCCGTTTTCCTGCCACTGCCTCCCGTGCGGCCCTGCCCCCGTTCCCCATTCGCTGACGCCTCCTCCCCACCTCCCTTTAAATGGCGGCCATTGCAAGACCGCGCAGCGGACGCGCGCAGTGGGCACGCCGCTGGCGTGCCTAAGGCAAGCCCGTCTGCGCCCGTCTGCGCCCTTCCACGCCCGGGCCGCGCCCAGCGCCACAACCCCTGGCCCCCGACATCTCCAGGGCACCCAACTGAGGTACGACACCACCACCCTCATCGCACTCAACACAGGACGATCTGCCGCCTGCCACTGAGCCACGCCGAGGTGCACCCACGGACCCTTCACCTGCCAAGCATGCAAATTCTCCTGCCTCCGACCCTGCACACCTCCCACCGAACGCAGCAACAACAACAGCCACCTCAAGTGCATCCTTCTCAACACCCACTCCGTCCACAAACACGCCATCGAAGTCTGGGAACTCCTGGATACAACAGCACCAGACGCCGCCTTCCTCACGGAAACCTGGATGAACGCCTCCTCGGCCCCCGACATCGCCATAGCCATCCCGGACGGCTAAAAAATCACCCGGAAGGACCGCACCAACCTAACTGGAGGAGGCATCGCCATCATCTACAAGAACACCATCAGCGTCACGACCAACGCCGAAGATACACTCTCCGCCGCCGAACACCTACACTTCCAAATCCACACCGACCCCCAGCCCACCCTCAGAGGAACGCTCATCTACAGACCCCCGGGCCCACGGACACAATAATGCGAAACCATCAGCGACTTCATCAGCCCGCACGCCCTAACCTCACCAGAGTACATCCTCCTAGGAGACCTGAACTTCCACCTGGAGAAAAACAACGACAACAACACCACCACCCTGCTCAACAACCTCGCCAACCTCGGACTCAAGCAACTGGTGGACACCCCCACCCACTACGCCGGCCACACGCTCGACCCCATCTTCTTGGCCAGCAGCCACGTTGCCTTCAGCCACTCCACCGGACTACACTGGACCGACCACAGCTGCATCCATTTCACCTTCAAGAAGACCACATCCCACCACCACACGCTACAGATCCCCCGCTGATGCTGGAGCAAAATCACCACAGACCAGCTGACCACATCGCTGAGCCAGAACCCACCGGTCGACACCCCTGACACCAACAATGCAGCAGACAATCTCGCACAATCGATCACCAACTGCGCCGACGACCTCGCTTCACTGAAGAAACCCCCCAGGCAAGACTAGCAACAGAAAATCCTCATGGTTCACAGACACCCTCAAAATCGCAAAGAAATCGTGCCAAACCCTCGATAAAGCCTGGTGCCACAAGCGGACATCAGAAAACATGACAGCCCTCAAGAGCGCCACCCGCGAATACCACCAGATGATCCGCACCACCAAAAGGACATCGATCAAAGAGCGGCTGGACAACAGCTCCCACAACAGCAAGGAACTCTTCAGCATCGTCAAAGAGCTCTCCAACCCCAGCACCAGCAACAACGACATCACACCGTCGCAAGACCTCTGCAACTCCCTCGCCACATTCTTCCACCGCAAGATCACAGATATACACGACAGCTTCGGACCCCAGACCCCGCCCCCAGCCACCAAACCAATGATTCCCCACCACCACCATCAGCGCATGGACCCACATCAGCACTGAAGACACCACGCGCGTCATGAACACCATCCACTCCGGCTCCCCCTCCGACCCATGCCCTCATCACATCTTCAACAAAGCTGACACCACCATCGCATCCCACCTCCGGAACAGCTCCTTCACGTCAGCCACCTTCCCTGGAAGCTGGAAACACGCAGAAATCAACGCTCTTCTGAAAAAAACAACAGCGGACCCCAAAGACCTCAAGAACTTCCGCCCCATCTCTCTGCTCCCCTTCCCGGCCAAAGTCATCGAGAAGACCATCAACAAACAGCTGACTGCATTCCTCGAAGAAAACAGCTTGCTCGACCCATCCCAGTCTGGATTTCGAGCCAACCACAGCACCGAGACCGCCCACATCGCAGCCACTGATGACATCAGGACCCTGATGGACAACGGAGAGACAGCCGCTCTCATCCTCCTGGACCTCTCGGCAGCCTTCGACACCGTCTGCCACCGCACCCTAATAACCCGCCTCTACAACACTGGGGTCCAAGGAAAGGCCCTGGACTGGATCACATCGTTCCTCTCCGACAGAACCGAGAGAGTCCGCCTCCCTCCCTTCCGCTGCGAGGCCACCAAGATCATCTGCAGCGTACCCCAAGGCTCCTCACTCAGCCCAACTCTCTTCAATATCTACAAGAGCCCCCTCGCCACCATCGCCTGCAAACACAACATCAACATCACCTCCTACGCCGATAACACCCAAATTATACTCTCCCTCACCAAAGACCCTCTCACCGCCAAAGCCAACTTACAGGACGGAATGAAAGAGGTCGCAGAATGGATGAGGCACAGCCGTCTGAAGCTCAACTCGGACAAGACGGAGGTCCTCATCCTTGGACAATCCCCTGCCGCCTGGGATGACTCCTGGTGGCCCACGTCACTGGGCACCGCACCGACACCCACTGACCACGCACGCAACCTGGGATGCATCCTTGACTCCTCTCTCACGATGACCAAGCAAGTCAACGCAGTCTCGTCCTCGTGTTTCAACACCCTGCGCATGCTCCGAAAGATCTTCCGGTGGATCCCAACCTAAACCAGAAAGACGGTCACCCAGGCCCTCGTCACCAGCCGACTGGACTATGGGAACGCCCTATACGCAGGAACCACAGCCAAACTTCAGAAACGCCTTCAGCGCATACAGAACGCCTCCGCACGACTCATCCTCAACATCCCCCGCCACAGCCACATATCCGCCCACCTGAGAAACCTGCACTGGCTCCCCGTCAGCAAGAGGATCACATTCAGGCTGCTCACCCACGCACACAAAGCGCCCCACAACATGGGCCCTGAATACCTCAACAACCACATCTCGTTCCACACCCCACCCGGCAGCTCCGTTCCTCCAGCATCGCCCTCGCCACCGTCCCACGGATTCGCAGAACCACCACGGGAGGAAGAGATCGTTCTCCTACCTAGCAGCGAAGACATGGAACTCCCTCCCCGCACACCTACGACTGACCCAGGACCATCTCACCTTCAGGAAACACCTCAAGACCTGGTTATTCGAGCAGTAGCAGCACCCCCCCCCCTTTTTTTCCTCCAGCGCCTTGAGACCCTTATGGGTGAGTAGCGCGCTCTACAAATGTACTGATTGATTGATTGATTGATTGATTGATTGATGTGTCCTAAAAAGCTGCACCAGCAGGTTTCTGACCTCTTATGGGCACTGGGCTTCTTGGGCTACTCATTTTAACAACCTCAGAAGAATGAAAGACTGAGTGGACCCACTGGGATTTGAACTTGTGACCATGAGGTAAAACGCAGGCGTCTACAGTGGATGCATTAATCCACTAAATAATAATAATAATAATACCAACATTTGTAAAGCGCACACCTACCACAGGCGAGGTGTCCCGGCGCTGGAGGCCATCGGGAAAATTAAGCGAGCTATTGCCCAAAGTCACATGGTGCTGGGCAAACCTGCCGCCGGCGGCCCGGGGGGTCGAACCGAGAGCCCCCTACTACCGGAGTCAGCCGCCCTGGCTGCTGCACCACAACTATTCCAGAGGTTAATTCCCTAAGACACCAGATCCGTCCTAACCCGGCTCTACCCTGCCTCCCACCGCTTTGCTAGTTGGGAAATTTGAGATTCACAACCCCTGGACCTCACTGACTCAGCTACATCCCTGGAAACAGGTCCCAGCTGACAACATTCAAATCCACAGTTGAAGAAGCCTCTGCAGAACACAAGCCTCATTAACATCTGTTCTTAATACCTGCATTTATTAACAGTAATCTTTGGAGGGCTAACTGCACCTCTCTCATGGCCATTGGATTTGTTTTGCGCCTGAGGTTACCTTCACGCCTTGACTGACCTTCTGGAATAAAGTGCCTCATACTTGGCGCACTCAAGGCCGTCTCATTCGCGACCTGCGGCTCACGTCATGCTGCAGTGTGCGCCCGTCATTTTGATTCTGGGGGTGGGGCTTGGGTTGTGTCTTAGCCTTACTGCTGGCCCTTTGGTGGGGTCTATTAGTCCCCCTGTCCCAGCAAGGACTTGTACCATCCTTCAAAAATGTACTGTAACCCCGAGGTTCACCTCCTGTGATTGAGAGTTATTTACCTGAAACCCTCCTTGGAATGACCTCTATGGGGCATTTATCTTGATAAAGGAATCAGTTTCCATGGGCAAAACAATGGGGTATCCTTTCCTCAGCATCCATGGGGTGCTGACTAAAATCACAGGTGGGAAAGAGGTAAAGGGGCTATACCTGGGATTTGAGATACAACTTTGATATAGTAGTTCAGCCTCACACTCCAAAAATCCAAAACAACAAGTTTTCAGACATGACTGACCTCCAATGTTACCACACTTTCTTTTTTATTTTATTTATTGCAGTTTTATATAGCGCAAACTCGACCCAAAGTCATTGAACCACTTTACAAGAGATTAAGCGATTTGCTTAGAATCACAAGATGTTGAGCCAATGCTGAGACTTGAACCTGGTACACGGGCTTCTCAAGAGCCTTGGAATATGCGGAAGGACCCCCTCTTTCCTACACTCACACAGCCTTGATTCTGCAGGAAGATCCATACGAGTACCCATCATTGGCCGAAGCACCCCTTGAACAAGGATCATCTCTGCCTGCCGCAGAAAACATCATTTACAGTAGCATAAAAAGGTGGCCTGCCAGTTTAGCTTGTCCTCCACAATTCATGTGCTGGCACAAGGGGCAAATGAAGGTCCCCACAGAGCTGCTGCTGATGACAAAGAAGTGTAAGGTTGACAAGCTGTTACTGGAGAAGAAAGAGAGAGAGAAAATAGTGCCAGGAAGGCAAGGCTATCGCCTCATTGATGAAGCAAAACCACTGGTGTTCCAGATTTATATTCTTGCTCTTTTCTTTAGTGGTATCCAGCCCTCTCTTACACACCTTCTCTACCCTCTCACTTCTCGCCTCTTGATGGTCTTAGGAGAAAGTATAGGAGAGACCATTTGGTCCATTAAGATTAACCTTACCTTTGTGGTGATATATGCCCTCTATAAATACCAAATACAATAAAATACAATACTTTCCAAAGGATTACATAGGTGGCCGACTGGTGGTTTTTGTTGCACCAAAGATGACACATCCTCTGAGCAGTGAAAGTTATAAGGCATTGCAGTTCAGTTGCCCTTCTATGTCATCTCTCGCACCTTACTTCTTCCAGGAGTATCTTCCTCACCAGGTTCTTCTTCCACCGCTGCCCCTGTGGTGGTGTTTATGGAGGACGGGCTGTATGTCGTGGAGGTGTCAGATGCAGAGGAGGTGGTGACCCATTGCCAGCTGCTGGGAGTCTATAAGATGTGATACTGGCGGTGGCAATGGTCTATCATCGTCCGCATCACTGTCTCTCTGAATCCAGATATCCACCAGCAAATCCTACTTGACAGCCCTGACTCATTAAGAAGGGCAGCGTCTTCTTTACCAGTACTAAGGTGCCCCTACCAGAAGGTTAAGGCACAGTTTCAATGCGTTAGAGTATGCCAGCGGTCCAATACTGCACCAGTTCATGAACCGGAGACCCTCCATCGGGGAGCAGATGCTGTCCCACGTCTTGCAGTTCGTCTTCCAGCTACTTCTGTGGTCGGCGTATGGAATCAGGATGGGGAGGTGGCAGCAATGCTGAGCTATGCCCCTGGTGTGATGCTGTGATGCCTTCCCAGGTAGATAGCAAGGACTGAACTTCCAAGGTGAGCTTCAGTTGGGTAACTCCATGAAGACTGACACTCTGCAATGGTTGCCCATCACAATGGCTGTATGTCCCCGCAACACTTCCATTTCTATTGGTAGAGAGGAGTACCTCCACACCCTCGATGAACTACAGGGTGCTTCTGCATTTCCTTAAACTTGTGATTATGGTGCTCCTGCTGCTGGTAGTGGTTTAACTGGGTTGTTGTGGCTAGCTGTGCTGTGGCTCCAGATGATTGGGTGGGTTTTTTGCTCCTGCTGGTGGTGGTATTGTTGGTGGTTTTGTTATCATTGTTTTATTTTTCTATTAGGTCTTTGGCCCCTGCTGTTGCCTGTGTCTTCTCTGGATGTCTCCACCTCCAGTGATGTCATCATACAGAAGAGTCACATTATTGCAGCTGGGTACATCATGATCAGGCTGCAGCCGTGCCTGCATGCTGTCGATCATTGGGACGGCAGGACGAGCCTGAAATATAAAGACGTGGAAAAGAAGCTGTCATCATCAGAGTCTGCTCCCCGGATGGAGGCTTCTGGTTCATGATCTGGCGTTTTGTACATGGCAAGGTCTGCAGCCGCCTCCTGCTCCTTGTTGTGGTCAGTAGGGTGTATTCAAACAAAGCACCATTAGGCCAGTGCCAAACTCACCATTAAGAAACCAAGGAAAAGGGTCTCTTCCATGGTTGGCGTGTCTACAGGAGAGGTGGTGGTTGATGTTGACACCGCAGGTGGTCACCTGCAGACTGCCCTCCTCGCTGCCCTGGCCAGACTCTGAAGGTGGCCACTGAAGGGGTTTGTGTTGGATCGCTCTGGATCGCTCTGGATCGGCCTGTGGTGGGTGTGTCTAGAGTAGAGGTGGTGGTTGATGTTGACACCGCAGGTGGTCACCTGCAGACTGCCCTCCTCACTGCCCTGGCCAGACTCTGAAGGTGGCCACTGAAGGGGTTTGTGTTGGATCGCTCTTCCTTCCATGGTGTTGTCTGGCCTGTGGTGGGTGTGTCTGCAGTAAATGTTGTGGTGATGGCAGTGGTGTTGACACCGCGGGTGGTCACTGGCAGACTGCCCTCCTCGCTTCCCTGGCTGGACGCTGAAGGTGGCCACTGAAGGGGTTTGTTGTTGGGTAACTCTTCCTTCCATGGCGTTGCCTGGCCTGTGGTGGGCGTGCCTACAGCAGAGGTGGTGGTGATGGCAGCGGTGTTGACACCGCAGGTGGTCACTGACAGACTGCCCTCCTCTCCTGCCCTAGCGGGACGCTGAAGGTGGCCACTGAAGGGGTTTGCTGTTGGATCTCTCTTCATTCCATGGATTTTTCTGGCCTGTGGTCTGTAAAAGAAAAAAATTATTTGAAATTAAACTCAAATAAAAAATGTGATCCAGTGTGTGGCCTATCATGAGACGCCCTTTTATCCACCTTACCGGCCACCTACTATGCCCTCAGGGCGGACCGTCCATCAGGTAGAGCCGGGGGTGGCGTGGCGGTCATCGCACGCACCGATCTTCCCTTTCAAATTTTATCCCTGCCTAACATTGCGACCACCGATTTTCTGGTGATCCGCACAGTCTCCACCTCTCCTCCCCTGACTTGCTTTCTTACCTATCGTCCCCCTCAGTCCCCCCTACAGTTTCTCCCTGACTTCTTGGAGGTCCTGGCCACCATTACAGTAAACAATTCTTCTATCCTGCTCCTTGGTGATTTTAATTTCTGGCCCTCCGACCCCGCCGAATGCCCATCCTCGAAGGAATTTTCTGAAACCCTTCACTCCCTTAATTTCACACCCCATGTCCACTCCCCCACTCACATTAAAGGTCACTTGCTTGACCAGATTTGGTCCCTGAACTGCCCTGTACAATCACTCTCAATCTCTCCTTGCTCTTGGTCTGACCACCACCTGATCTCATTTCTCCTTCCTACTCTTCCCCCAATTAAGCTTCCCCGACCCAAAAACACCTGGGTCCGATCATGGGGCCGTGTCAACCTTGAGAATCTTTCTGCTCTCCTCACCTCCTCTCTCCCTTCTCTTCAGGGCCTTACCACCGTCTCCCAGGTTGAAGCCATAGATCAGTGGCTCTCCCACGGCCGCGACTCTGTTGCCCCGCTCAAACGCATTACTTCTGAACGCGATAAGGACGCCAACCGGTGGTTCAATGAAGAGCTTAAGGCCACCAAACTAACAGTGCGCCGCGCGGAGCGGGCTTGGAGGAGAAACTATTGCCCCGCTTTGAAACTGGAATATACCAACATACTCATCCAGTATAAAAAAGACATCTTGGGGGCCAAAACATCATACTTCTCCTCCAAAATCCTAGCCGCGGAGAACCAGTCCAAGGAAATTTTTACCATCATTCACAACCTGGCGTTCTCGGACAGAACCACTCTCAAACCAGCCCCATCCGAAGAACTCTGTTTTTCTCTCAATAATTATTTTATTGACAAAATTACCACCATCAAGGCCAATATCCCTTCTCCTTCCTTATCTTCTGTTGATCCTCATTGTCCCCCCCCCAAGGGTGTATTTACCACCCTTCCCCCTATCACTCTGGAAAGCTTGACCTCCTTGGTGCCCTTGATCAAATCTGGCTCTCCGCTCGACCCCTGCCCCGCTCACATCCTCCGTCATATCTTTGTCTCTTGTCCAGACCCCCCCCTTCACCTCCTTAACAGCTCTCTAGCCCAAGGCATAGTTCCTAACTCCTTGAAATCTGCGGTAATTGTGCCCATCCTGAAAAAATCTGGGGCAGATCCCTCTGTCCCCGCCAATTTCCGCCCCATCTCCCTCCTGCCATTTTTGGCCAAGGTGCTCGAGCGCCACGTCACCAGCGCCCTGAGCTCCTTTGTGGAGAAGTATGGAGCTCTTGCCCCCCGCCAAGCTGGATTTCGCCCCGCACACTCTACGGAGTCCGTCGTCATGTCGGTCCTGGACACCCTCAGGGAGGGTATGGATACTAATCAGCACCAGGCCCTTGTGCTCCTTGATCTCTCAGCCGCTTTTGATACGGTGGATTATACCATTCTACTTTCCCGTGTCAAGGCGGCGGGGATCGGAGGGACTGCCCTGGTCTGGTTATCCTCCTTCCTGAGCGGCCGCACCCAGGCCGTTCGCCTGGGTGACTTCACGGCGGACGTCCGGGAAGTTCAGTGCGGGGTCCCCCAAGGATCTTCTCTTTCTCCCCTCTTGTTCAATCTGTATATTGCTCCCCTGATTTTCTCTCTTCAACAGATGGAGGTCGCCGTATTCAATTATGCAGACGACCTCCAGCTGGTCTTCAATCTCTCTTCTCCCTCTGCTGTCCGAAACTTTCAAACTGTGATGCTCCATATCAGGGACTGGATGAACCACAACCACCTCAAACTCAACCCTGACAAAACCGAGCTGGTGTTGACGGGTGGTTCATCCAGCCCCTGGTCCTCCCTCTTTTGGCCCCCCTCTCTTGGTCCTTCTCCTGTTCCCTCTTCCTCAGTTAAAACACTAGGTATAAAACTTAATTCTCAACTCACCCTTCACTCCCAGGTTAGCTCCGTGGTATCTTCTTCTTTTCTTTCACTACGCACTATTCGCAGGGTGTCTCGCTTCTTTACCTTTTCTGCCCTCAAACTTATCATCCTGGCCATGGTGGTGTCCCGCCTGGACTATGGTAACGCCCTGTATGCCGGTATTCCTGCATACAGTCTGCGTCGCCTACAACAGATACAAAACCAGGCGGCCCGCCTGGCCTTCAATCTCCCTAAATTTCACCACTCTACCCCTCTTCTGAAATCCCTACACTGGCTCCCTGTACGAGCTAGAATCCAATTCAAGCTCGCATCCATTACTTTCCTGGCCCGACTTGGCATGGCGCCAGCGTTCATCTCCTCCGAGATTGTCTTATATGTTCCCACCAGGGATCTTCGTTCTTCTTCCCAGTCCCTCCTCACCATCCCACGCTTCCGGAGAAAGAAATGGGGAGGCTCTAAATTCGCTGTCCTTGCCCCCACCCTCTGGAATTCCCTCCCCCTTGAACTTCGTTCCATTGCCCTCTACCCACAATTCCGTAAATGTCTTAAAACCCACCTATTCACGAAGTCCTTTGAATAAATACTCCCTTTGCCCTCCTTGTTTGTAACCTCAGAGTCCGTTAGCTATAGCGCCAAGAAACCGCTGGTATACGTGCGCTCTAAAAGTACTTTTAAATTCAAATTCAAATTCAAATTCATTTACATTCAGTAAAACTGCGTGACTTGGAAGGCAGAGGGTGCAATAAATAAGGTCATACCACAGAACTCAGATATTTCAGGGGGAAACAGTTAGACATAATGCTTAACCTGAACAAAAAGGCCTGTGCCAGGAACCAGTCACATTACTTCATATATAAAAATGAAAAGAGGCCGCGGCCATCTGTTTGCCAAGAAATACAAATAAACCCTCGTCCTAGTTCACCCCTGAGGGGACCGTGCTGCTCAGCCGCAGCATCCATTTTGATGAATTCTGCCTTAATCATTTTCATCTTTCAGCAGGAGGACTGGCGAATGATGAATAAGAGATGCCAGAAAGAGTAAATATGCCTGCCTGCCAGCATGGTTTGCATCAGTCGGTGTAAACACAGGTAATGAAGCATTACTTCTCACTACCGGTGCCACATGCTGGTTTGTGTTTTTCTGATTGTGCTGTCAAAATGTTACATGTCACAAAAGCAAGATATTAGATGGACCTCATAGTTACACTTTTTATTTTCACACAAAAAAAATGTTTTTTCCCTGTTTAGGTCTCGCCTGTCGATGCGCATGCGCATAGAGCTTGCGAGACTATAGGGGCTTAAACAGTCTTTAACCAACTTGCAAGGAATCGTGGCGATTCCTTGCAGTGCCCGTGAAATTCAAGCTTAATGCGCATGTGCATTGAGCTTAAAAGCGCGTGCACATGCCCCCAGCCGCCTGCTTGCATGTATTTTCCCTCAGCCGCACTCCTCCCACACCCCCGCTCCGCCCCCTCCCCTGCCTGCCGTGTCGCATTTCTTCAGTTCCCTTAGCCGCACTCCAGGCCCCTGCTGCTTTCACACCCTCATGCCGCTCTCCCCGCTCCGCCCCCTCCCCTGCCTGCCGTGTCGCATTCATCCCCCCTCCCCTTCTCTGCCTTCACTCCGTCTTCCCTCCCACAGGCAACAAGAGGCTAGTTCACGACGCGCGTCCACATCACAGCCATCAGCCTCCCTCCCGCGGGCAGCTTGGCCTCAGGTATTCACCCCAGCGCGACTTCTCCTCCCCCCTAATTACGTGCCTGCTGTTTACTTCTTTCACGGCAGCTCTCTCGCACATAAAAGGCTGCCCCCCACGCCTCGCAACAGACTTCATTGGAATGCGCTCCATGCATTCTCCCCTCCCTTTCAGCCTCTTTCCCAGCTCCAAGCCGGACCCTCCTTTCTCACCTCCTCTTTCTTTATTTACAGGGAGAACTTGTATTTTTCCCCGAGGCAACCAGTTCTGACACACACCAACTTAGAGCTTGACTTGTACTGACGCTGTCACCCCAGCAGACATGCAAGCATCAGACATCCACAAGCATCAGACATATATATTCACCCACTCTGCTTCATTCACCCACTCTGCTTCAGTCACCCACTCTGCTTCAGTCACCCACTCTGCTTCAGTCACCCACTCTGTTATGTTATGTTATGTTATACTGGGGTTTTATATAGCGCACGGCTACTCAAAGAGTGTCCCGGCGCTTTGTTTTGCAAGCGATCTACAACACAACAAGAGGAAAACAGATAAAAAAACAGAAAGGAAAGCAACGGAGCTCAGAAAAAAACTAAGAAGTAAAAAGCCAAGTTTTGAGCCCCTTCCTAAAGGCCAACAAGTTTGGAATACTGCGCAGGGCCATTGGCAGCTTATTCCACAACTGGGCCGCCAGTAGTCTAAAAGAGCGGCCACCGATGCGTGCCCTCTTCACACGAGGCACTGCAACAAGAAAAAAAGATTCTGACCTCAGCGACCTGACTGGTTCAGTCACCCACTCTGCTTCAGTCACCCACTCTGCTTCATTCACCCACTCTGCTTCATTCACCCACTCTGCTTCATTCACCCACTCTGCTTCATTCACCCACTCTGCTTCAGTCACCCACTCTAAATCTTTCACCCACTCTAAATCTTTCACCCACTCTAAATCTTTCACCCACTCTAAATCTTTCACCCACTCTAAATCTTTCACCCAACTCTAAATCTTTCACCCACTCTGTACCTTTCACCCACTCTGTACCTTTCACCCACTCTGCACCTTTCACCCACTCTGCACCTTTCACCCACTCTGTACCTTTCACCCACTCTGTACCTTTCACCCACTCTGTACCTTTCACCCACTCTTTACCTTTCACCCACTCTGTACCTTTCACCCACTCTGTACCTTTCACCCACTCTGTACCTTTCACCCACTCTGTACCTTTCACCCACTCTGTACCTTTCGCACACTCTGTACCTTTCGCACACTCTGTACCTTTCACCCACTCTGTACCTTTCACCCACTCTGTACCTTTCACGCACTCTGTACCTTTCACCCACTCTGTACCTTTCACCCACTCTGTACCTTTCACCCACTCTGTACCTTTCACCCACTCTGTACCTTTCACCCACTCTGTACCTTTCACCCACTCTGTACCTTTCACCTACTCTGTACCTTTCACCCACTCTGTACCTTTCGCACACTCTGTACCTTTCGCACACTCTGTACCTTTCACCCACTCTGTACCTTTCACCCACTCTGCATCTTTCAACCACTCTGCTTCAGTCACCCACTCTGCTTCAGTCACCCACTCTGCTTCAGTCACCCACTCTGTTATGTTATGTTATGTTATACTGGGGTTTTATATAGCGCACGGCTACTCAAAGAGTGTCCCGGCGCTTTGTTTTGCAAGCGATCTACAACACAACAAGAGGAAAACAGATAAAAAAACAGAAAGGAAAGCAACGGAGCTCAGAAAAAAACTAAGAAGTAAAAAGCCAAGTTTTGAGCCCCTTCCTAAAGGCCAACAAGTTTGGAATACTGCGCAGGGCCATTGGCAGCTTATTCCACAACTGGGCCGCCAGTAGTCTAAAAGAGCGGCCACCGATGCGTGCCCTCTTCACACGAGGCACTGCAACAAGAAACAAAGATTCTGACCTCAGCGACCTGACTGGTTCAGTCACCCACTCTGCTTCAGTCACCCACTCTGCTTCATTCACCCACTCTGCTTCATTCACCCACTCTGCTTCATTCACCCACTCTGCTTCATTCACCCACTCTGCTTCAGTCACCCACTATAAATCTTTCACCCACTCTAAATCTTTCACCCACTCTAAATCTTTCACCCACTCTAAATCTTTCACCCACTCTAAATCTTTCACCCACTCTAAATCTTTCACCCACTCTGTACCTTTCACCCACTCTGTACCTTTCACCCACTCTGCACCTTTCACCCACTCTGCACCTTTCATCCACTCTGTACCTTTCACCCACTCTGTACCTTTCACCCACTCTGTACCTTTCACCCACTCTTTACCTTTCACCCACTCTGTACCTTTCACCCACTCTGTACCTTTCACCCACTCTGTACCTTTCACCCACTCTGTACCTTTCACCCACTCTGTACCTTTCGCACACTCTGTACCTTTCACCCACTGTGTACCTTTCACCCACTCTGTACCTTTCACCCACTCTTTACCTTTCACCCACTCTGTACCTTTCACCCACTCTGTACCTTTCACCCACTCTGTACCTTTCACCCACTCTGTACCTTTCACCCACTCTGTACCTTTCACCTACTCTGTACCTTTCACCCACTCTGTACCTTTCGCACACTCTGTACCTTTCGCACACTCTGTACCTTTCACCCACTCTGTACCTTTCACCCACTCTGCATCTTTCAACCACTCTGCATCTTTCACCCACTCTGCATCTTTCACCCACTCGGCATCTTTCACCCACTCTGCATCTTTCGCCCACTCTGCTCCATTCGCCCACTCTGCTTCATTCGCCCACTCTGCTTCATTCGCCCACTCTGCTTCAGTCACCCACTCTGCTTCAGTCACCCACTCTGCTTCAGTCACCCACTCTGCTTCAGTCACCCACTATAAATCTTTCACCCACTCTAAATCTTTCACCCACTCTAAATCTTTCACCCACTCTAAATCTTTCACCCACTCTAAATCTTTCACCCACTCTAAATCTTTCACCCACTCTGTACCTTTCACCCACTCTGTACCTTTCACCCACTCTGCACCTTTCACCCACTCTGCACCTTTCACCAACTCTGTACCTTTCACCCACTCTGTACCTTTCACCCACTCTGTACCTTTCACCCACTCTTTACCTTTCACCCACTCTGTACCTTTCACCCCCTCTGTACCTTTCACCCACTCTGTACCTTTCACCCACTCTGTATCTTTCACCCACTCTGTACCTTTCGCCCACTCTGCACCTTTCGCCCACTCTGTACCTTTTACCCACTCTGTACCTTTCACCCACTCTGCTTCAGTCACCCACTCTAATTCTTTCACCCACTCTAAATCTTTCACCCACTCTAAATCTTTCACCCACTCTGTACCTTTCACCCACTCTGTACCTTTCACCCACTCTGCACCTTTCACCCACTCTGCACCTTTCACCCACTCTGTACCTTTCACCCACTCTGTACCTTTCACCCACTCTGTACCTTTCACCCACTCTTTACCTTTCACCCACTCTGTACCTTTCACCCACTCTGTAACTTTCACCCACTCTGTACCTTTCACCCACTCTGTACCTTTCACCCACTCTGTACCTTTCACACACTCTGTACCTTTCACACACTCTGTACCTTTCACCCACTCTGTACCTTTCACCCACTCTGCATCTTTCAACCACTCTGTACCTTTCACCCACTCTGTACCTTTAACTCACTCTGTACCTTTCACCCACTCTGCACCTTTCGCCCACTCTGCACCTTTCACCCACTCTGTACCTTTCACCCACTCTGTACCTTTCACCCACTCTGTACCTTTCACCCACTCTGTACCTTTCGCCCACTCTGCACCTTTCGCCCACTCTGTACCTTTCACCCACTCTGTACCTTTCACTCATTCTGCTTCAGTCACCCACTATAAATCTTTCACCCACTCTAAATCTTTCACCCACTCTAAATCTTTCACCCACTCTAAATCTTTCACCCACTCTAAATCTTTCACCCACTCTGTACCTTTCACCCACTCTGTACCTTTCACCCACTCTGCACCTTTCACCCACTCTGCACCTTTCACCCACTCTGTACCTTTCACCCACTCTGTACCTTTCACCCACTCTGTACCTTTCACCCACTCTGTACCTTTCACCCACTCTGTAACTTTCACCCACTCTGTACCTTTCACCCACTCTGTACCTTTCACCCACTCTGTACCTTTCACACACTCTGTACCTTTCACCCACTCTGTACCTTTCACCCACTCTGCATCTTTCAACCACTCTGTACCTTTCACCCACTCTGTACCTTTCACCCACTCTGTACCTTTCACCCACTCTGTACCTTTCGCCCACTCTGCACCTTTCACCCACTCTGTACCTTTCACCCACTCTGCACCTTTTGCCCACTCCGTACCTTTCACCCACTCCGTACCTTTCACCCACTCTGTACCTTTCACCCACTCCGTACCTTACACCCACTCTGTACCTTTCACCCACTCTGCACTTTTCACCCACTCTGTACCTTTCACCCACTCCGTACCTTTCACACACACTGTACCTTTCACACACTCTGTACCTTTCACACACTCTGTACCTTTCACACACTCTGTACCTTTCACACACTCTGTACCTTTCACACACTCTTTACCTTTCACCCACTCTGTACCTTTCACCCACTCTGTACCTTTCACCCACTCTGTACCTTTCACCCACTCCGTACCTTTCACACACACTGTACCTTTCACACACTCTGTACCTTTCACCCACTCTGTACCTTTCACCCACTCTGTACCTTTCACCCACTCTGTACCTTTCATCCACTCTGTACCTTTCACCCACTCACCCATCCACAAGCGTCAGACATCCACAAGCATCACAAGCAGCAGACATCCACAAGCAACAGACATCCACAAGCAACAGACATCCACAAGCAACAGACATCCACAAGCAACAGACATCCACAAGCAACAAACATCCACAAGCATCAGACATCCACAAGCCTCACAAGCAGCAGACATCCACAAGCATCAGACATCCACAAGCATCACAAGCAGCAGACATCCACAAGCATCAGACATACACAAGCAACAGACATCCACAAGCATCAGACATCCACAAGCATCACAAGCATCAGACATCTACAAGCATCAGACATCCACAAGCATCACAAGCATCAGACATCCACAAGCATCAGGCATCCACAAGCGTCATACATCCACAAGCATCACAAGCTGCAGACATACACAAGCAACAGACATCCACAAGCAGCAGACATCCACAAGCATCAGACATCCACAAGCATCACAAGCAGCAGACATCCACAAGCATCAGACATACACAAGCAACAGACATCCACAAGCATCAGACATCCACAAGCATCAGACATCTACAAGCATCAGACATCCACAAGAATCACAATCATCAGACATCCACAAGCATCAGGCATCCACAAGCGTCATACATCCACAAGCATCACAAGCTGCAGACATACACAAACAACAGACATCCACAAGCAACAGACATCCACAAGCATCAGACATGCAGCAAACACACTCACTGACGCTCACACACCCTCACACACCGTCACACACCCTCAGCTTCACTCACCCTCACTCACACTCACTCACCCTCACTCACCCTCACCCTCACTCACCCTCACTCACCCTCACCCTCACTCACCCTCACTCACCCTCACCCTCACCCTCACTCACCCTCACCCACACTCACCCTCACCCTCACTCACCCTCAACGCCTCACCCTCACTCACCCTCAACCCCTCACCCTCACCCTCACTCACACTCAACCCCTCACCCTCACCCTCACTCACCCTCAACCCTTCACCCTCAACCCCTCACTCACCCTCACTCTCACTCACCCTCACTCACCCTCAACCCCTCAGCCTCACCCTCACTCACCCTCACCCTCACTCACCCTCAACTCCTCACCCTCACTCACCCTCACCCTCACTCACCCTCAACACCTCACCCTCACTCACCCTCAACACCTCACCCTCACTCACCCTCAACACCTCACCCTCACCCTCACTCACCCTCAACCCCTCACCCTCAACACCTCACCCTCACTCACCCTCACCCTCACTCACCCTCAACACCTCACCCTCAACCCCTCACCCTCACTCACCCTCACAACACATATTGTGTTACAATAGGTGTCACATTTGCGAAAGATAAAAATATTGGCATTGTAAATAACAAAGCTATTAATTCACAATTTTAAAAACAAGCACATACATAAAAAGTTTGTCCTTTACAATACCAATAGCTCAAACTTTCCTAATGCGAGACATATTGCATTGCTGTGCTTCTCTCCCCTGCTGCACTCTCCTGCTCTCTAGAGATGTAGCATAACGACCAGAGGTGCCATATAAGTCACGTACATACAAAACATGTTGCATTCCAAATGCTATAGGTGTCACATTCGCGAAAGTTATAACTATTGGCATTGTAAATGACAAAGCCATCAATTTAGCAATTTTAACAACGAAAAAATAAATAAAAGATGTCATTTACAAGACCAATAACTACAACTTTTCTAATGCGAGACCTATTGCATTCCAACCCCACTCATCCACGCAACGCCACTCACACACGCAACGCCACTCACACACGCAACGCCACTCACACACGCAACGCCACTCACACACGCAACACCACTCACACACGCAACGCCACTCACACATGCCACTCATCCACGCAACGCCACTAATCCACGCAACGCCACTCATCCACGCAACACCACTCATCCACGCAACGCCACTCATCCACGCAACGCCACTCATCCACGCAACGCCACTCATCCATTTGCAAAACGAAAAATGTCAAACTCTTCTATTGCGAGACCTATTGCATTTTCTAAAAGTCAATTTCCCTGCTAATATAATTTTCTCCATGTATATTGATGAACATTGACACTACATGTGTGGATAATCGCTGAGCATTGTAGCTTCACTTGAAGTAGGAACACAGCTATTAATTTAGTAATTCATCACTCGAAGATCCAGTCCCGGAACAGTACGTTGATGTCAGATAATGTCTTTATACAGCAATTAAGCAATGATGTCTGCTGAATGGGTATTTCAGAGGCAATGAAACGCTGCCAAGGATGATTAAGCAGCAAGTGCAGCTGACGTGTTAAATCAGCATTTAAAGATGTTAGGTTTCAATCTGTTGCAATAGAGTAAACATGCCAGCTATAATTCGATGAGCCACTTCACATAGGATGGACAGACAGATAAATAAATATATACATATATATAGATAGATAGATAGATAGATAGATAGATAGATAGATAGATAGATAGATAGATAGATAGATAGATAGATAGATAGACAGACAGACAGACACGCAGGTGGTACGGTAGGTATTCAGAAACATAGAGCTGAATGGAAGGATAAGTGGAAGGCTGTATGGACAGGTTCGGATTGGATGCTGGTGGCTTTCAGCTCCCTCTTCTTCATCAAACTATTATACTCGTACTAAAACAACATGTCTTTACCCTTTCACCGCCTCCAACAACAACCTCTTCTTCCTTCAAGCACCTGCAAAATATGGTCTTTAATAGGCTCACTCACAACCCAACAACCAACAGCAGATCAATGATTGACCTTGATTTAAGCAGTAAGCCATGTGGTTCCAAATCTGATGGGGTCTATATTGTGTGCCTGCACTATACTCTTTGTGTGGAGACGTCCTCCGACATGTTATCTTTCCAAAGTCAAACAACCCATCATTATGCCAGGCCCAAACCAAAGAATAAAAAATATAGCAATGTGTGTCCCTATCTGTTCTAAACATATTAAGAGCTTTATAGTTGGTAGTGAAACTATACAAGTGTTTAATTTAGGGTTGATGACGTGTCAATTATTTTCTTGTTCTTGAAATTTATTTAATTCAGAGGGCATCTTGGAGATGGATGAATACCATGTGTCGACATAATTATTTCAGATTTTGAAAATCCATGGGGGTAAATTTCGAAACAATATGAAGCTCAAGTGTGTTTACTTATCAAATTTTTATTTTAATAAGTTAAAGAAATGCATCCATTAAAATATAAAACCTTAACACAGTAAAGTAATTTACATTTCTAATGGCTAATTGAACAAACTCAGCTTCAGTCACCCACTCTGCTTCAGTCACCCACTCTGCTTCAGTCACCCACTCTGCTTCAGTCACCCACTCTGCTTCAGTCACCCACTCTGCTTCAGTCAACCACTCTGCTTCAGTCAACCACTCTGCTTCAGTCAACCACTCTGCATCTTTCACCCACTCTGCATCTTTCACCCACTCTGCATCTTTCGCCCACTCTGCATCTTTCGCCCACTCTGCATCTTTCGCCCACTAAGCATCTTTCGCCCACTAAGCATCTTTCACCCACTAAACATCTTTCACCCACTCTGCATCTTTAGCCCACTCTGCATCTTTCACCCACTCTGCATCTTTCACCCACTCTGCATCTTTCACCCACTCAGCATCTTTCACCCAATCTGCATCTTTCACCCAATCTGCATCTTTCACCCACTCTGCATCTTACACCCCCTATGCATCTTTCACCCACTCTGCATCTTTCACCCACTCTGCTTCAGTCACCCACTCTGCTTCAGTCACCCACTCTGCTTCAGTCACCCACTCTGCATCATTCACCCACTCTGCAAATTGATGAATGTTATGCCATTTTCATAGACATAAACAACTTTTAGGACGGAAAAAAAAGGGGGTCTACGGAGTAGTGCATCAGATACGTTACACACAAAATATACTTCCCAAAAGTGAGCTACAGCATGCAAGGATGTTGATCAGGCTTCAGGCCAAAAAGCAAAAATCATTCGTACAATATTACACCAACAAAACAAAGAAAAATATGTGGCAGGAAGCGAGGACGAGGATGTACAAACACAAAAGTGAAACAGCCAACTTTTGATTGGGGCAATAAACAAGCACTATTCATCCGGGGAATGGGACGGATTAAACACAATGGTCAAGAGTTACACAAAAAGCCGTACGCATATAACAATAGCAGTTATTCACACGGAATTACATCAAATATAAGAAACATATTACGCAACTTGCATTCAGCGCTAACAGCATCAATAAACATTACATAGGTCTCTTAGCTTCACAAAACAAATGTGAGCTACAGCATGCAATGATGTTTATCAGGCTTCAGGTCACAAAACAAAAATTATTCGGACAATATAACACCAACAAAACAACGAAGAAATATCTGGCAGGAAGCGAGGACGAGGATGTACAAACACAAATGTGAAACAGCCTATTTTTTATTGGGGGAATAAATAAGCATTATTCACCCGGGGAATGGGACGGATTAAACACAATTGGCAAGAGTTACACAAAAAGCCGTACGCATATAACACGAGCATTTATTCACACGAAATTACATCCAATATACAAAAAATAATTTTTCCCTACTCTACAGTAATGTGGACATAAGTCAAAATTCTGATAGCAACATGGAGAAAGCATATATAACAAGACAATATTGCTTTAAAAATACATCGTAACACAAAGCGGAGACATTGCATTAATTATTAAAGAAGAGGAAGTATCACAAACCACAGCACGAAATTTACATACACATCAAAATAAAAAGCTATACAAACATACATTTAATAATAACTGAAATAACAGAACGTAGAGATGAAACAATATAAATTATTCACGCAGATATACAACATACTACACAATTACACACAAAAAAAAACTGCTCTAATTATTAACACAACTACTAACCAAAAGCAACCATTTTAAAAATTAGATCTGAACAATAGGATACAATGCATTACATACATAAAGAGCCGACAATTCAAAATAAACATCCTTCGTTGCAAAACAAAGACACTACTATGCCAATAAAACTAATAGGAAACAACAAATCGAATAATTCATAACACTATACACACACAAAACAAACAACAAATAACAACTTACCTGTCGAACGATGCACGGAACAGACAACGAAGCCAACACTCCTTACACGGGACCCGCTTTCAACAATATGGGGATTTCCAATTAGACGCGAGTAAATTGTTACGCAACGTGAGAGGATTTTGAAATCTCATTGGCTGACACGGACGTCAATCAAAATAGTACGGGATTCCAAATAAAAACTAGAACGCTATAACTTAAATACGTTAATATAATTATGGGACAGTCACACAAGCACACACACCACAATCACACAAATACACAACACACAAACACCCTCACACACCCTCACCCTCACACACCCTCACTCACACCCACCCTCACCCCCCACCCTTACAACACACTCACCCTCACTAACCCTCACACACACACCCTCACACACCCTCACACTCACACACCCTCACCCACCACCACCCTCACTCACACACCTTCACACCCTCAACCTCACACATCCTCACTCACCCTCACACCCTCACACACCCTCACTCACCCTCATGACCTCAACCCCACACCCTCACATGCCCCCAGCCTCACACACCCCCACCCTCACACACACCCGCCCTCACACACTCTCACACATCCTCACACACCCACACACATTCTCAATAAGCCTCACACCCTCACCCTCGCCCACCCTCACTCACCCTCACCCTCACCCTCACTCACCATCAACCCCTCACCCTCAATCACCCTCACCCTCACTCACCCTCAACCCCTCACCCTCAGCCTCACTCACCCTCACCCTCACTCACCCTCAAACCCTCACCCTCACTCACCCTCAACCCCTCACCCTCACTCACCCTCAACCCCTCACCCTCACTCACCCTCACTCACACTCACTCACCCTCACTCACCCTCACCCTCACTCACCCTCACTCACCCTCACCCTCACTCACCCTCACCCACACTCACCCTCACCCTCACTCACCCTCAACGCCTCACCCTCACTCACCCTCAACCCCTCACCCTCACCCTCACTCACCCTCTACCCCTCACCCTCACCCTCACTCACCCTCAACCCTTCACCCTCAACCCCTCACTCACCCTCACTCTCACTCACCCTCACTCACCCTCAACCCCTCAGCCTCACCCTCACTCACCCTCACCCTCACCCTCACTCACCCTCAACCCCTCACCTACCCTCACCCTCACTCACCCTCAACCCCTCACCCTCACTCACCCTCACCCTCACTCACCCTCAACCCCTCACCCTCACTCACCCTCAACACCTCACCCTCACCCTCACTCACCCTCAACCCCTCACCCTCAACCCCTCACCCTCACTCACCCTCACCCTCACTCACCCTCACCCTCACTCACCCTCACCCACACTCACCCTCACCCTCACTCACCCTCAATGCCTCACCCTCACTCACCCTCAACCCCTCACCCTCACCCTCACTTACCCTCAACCCCTCACCCTCACACCCTCAACCCTTCACCCTCAACCCCTCACTCACCCTCACTCTCACTCACCCTCACTCACCCTCAACACCTCAGCCTCACCCTCACTCACCCTCACCCTCACCCTCACTCACCCTCAACACCTCACACTCACTCACCCTCACCCTCACTCACCCTCAACCCCTCACCCTCACTCACCCTCACTCACCCTCACCCTCACCCTCACTCACCCTCACCCACACTCACCCTCACTCACCCTCAACCCCTCACCCTCACCCTCACTCACCCTCAACCCCTCACCCTCACTCACCCTCAACCCTTCACCCTCAACCCCTCACTCAGCCTCACTCTCACTCACCCTCACTCACCCTCAACCCCTCAACCTCACCCTCATTCACCCTAACCCTCACCCTCACTCACCCTCAACCCCTCACCCTCACTCACCCTCACCCTCACCCTCACTCACCCTCAACACCTCACCCTCACTCACCCTCACCCTCACTCACCCTCAACACCTCACCCTCACTCACCCTCAACCCCTCACCCTCACTCACCCTCAACCCCTCACCCCCTCAGCCACCATCAACCCCTCACCCCCTCACCCTCACTCACCCTCACCCTCACTCACCCTCAACGCCTCACCCTCAACCCCTCACCCTCAACCCCTCACCCTCACTCACCCTCACAACACATATTGTGTTACAATAGGTGTCACATTTGCGAAAGATAAAACTATTGGCATTGTAAATAACAAAGCTATTATTTCGCTATTTTAAAAACAAGCACATACATAAAAAATGTGTCCTTTACAATACCAATAGCTCAAACTTTCCTAATACGAGACATATTGCATTGCTGTGCTTCTCTCCCCTGCTGCACTCTCCTGCTCTCTAGAGATGTAGCATAACGACGAGAGCTGCCATATAAGTCACGTAAATACAAAACATGTTGCATTCCAAATGCTATCGGTGTCACATTCGCGAAAGTTATAACTATTGGGATTGTAAATGACAAAGCCATCAATTTAGCAATTTTAACAACGAAAAAATAAATAAAATATGTCATTTACAAGACCAATAACTACAACTTTTCTAATGCGAGACCTATTGCATTCCAACCCCACTCATCCACGCAACGCCACTCACACACGCAACGCCACTCACACACGCAACGCCACTCACACACGCAACGCCACTCACACACGCAACGCCACTCACACACGCAACGCCACTCACACACGCAACGCCACTCACACATGCCACTCATCCACGCAACGCCACTCATCCACGCAACGCCACTCATCCATGCAACGCCACTCATCCACGCAACGCCACTCATCCACGCAACGCCACTCATCCATTTCCAAAACGAAAAATGTCAAACTCTTCTATTGCGAGACCTATTGCATTTTCAATGCTTGTTTTATTTTCTTTCTATGGGTATCCGGGCAAACTACCTTAGGTTATATTTTTCATGTATGGTTGGTATCTTTTTCTTTCTCCACTTTTTTTCTGGGTTTTCATATGATGTGAGTTTTTGATAGCCAAGTAGTCATGGGTTCCTTGACCTTGAGGGAGCCCCCCAGACTGCCTGTTACTTTCCAAATTCCACCCCCTTCCCCCACCCTTCCTGAAGTTCAATCTACCCTCTCACATCTCCCATAGAACGTACATTTTCATTTCCAGGTAGGCAATATCTAGAATAGCTTCCAATAATTGATGGCTTTTTTTAACATTGTTGTTTCTTGTTGCCCTGCCTATGACGTCATGATCGCTCAATGAGTTAAGCACTTCATGCTGACATGTTGCTTACTAGTCACAGGATGACTCAACCTTTCATCCTTCTGTGGTTTATAACGTTGAGCTCAAACTACCTGTGTATGGGTCTTTGTTTGTTTAACTGATTTGTCCACTGACGATGGAAAGTAAATGCAAATGATTTGTCTTAACATTTATTTGCCTCCATTCAGTGCTTAATTTGAGCCAGTGGTTTCCAGAGCTCGGCACTGGCACTTAATTGTCAACACCTGCACTTATGACAGTCTGCCACATGGTGGCCCTGTTTTTCTAATTTAGAGATGAGTAATATAATAGTTATTTATCAGCCGCGCCCGGCATTGCTCGCGGAGTGGGGGGGAGGCGGGAGCAAGGGGTCTCTTGGAGGGGGGCATTTGCAGGAAAATTATTATTATTTTTTAAAAAATTCAACTAACTTATCTTTCCATCTTCTCGGATCCTGCTCTCCTGTCTCCAACAGGAACAGGAAGCAGGCAGCCAGGCTCCCTCCCCTAGCCAATCACAACGCTGCAAGCAGTTTTGTTATTGGTCGGGACGCCGCCCAGCCATGGGCTAATGGGGTGGCCTTTTTCTCCATGCAGGCTGCATGGAGAAGGGCATGACTGGTTTAAGCGGCCAGAGAGGGCCGACCAAGCAGTCTGTGTGCACTCAGGAGTGGGCAAACCACTCCTCCCCTGCCCTGCTCAAAACCAGAGTAGCCCTACCACCCGCCCGCCCGCAATGTGCAAATCAAACATAAAATGGTAATAACTTTGAGCTATTACCATTTTATGTTTTGGCTTTCTCACACGGCGAGAAAGCAGCGGGGCAACGCTCCTCCGTCCTAGTGGAGTAGCCGCCCATGTGTCTCCAAAGAGATTGAGTATAATCCTAACAATCGTTCAAGAGGCAAATTGCTTAAATATACAATATCCACACATAAATCCAGATCACAAGCAAAACAATTAAGCAACAATATAGCAAAAGAAAAAAGTAGAGAAAGAAGAAGAAAACTCATATGCAGAAAAACTATTTCTGAAAAAATATATCACAATTTTATTACATATTATAAAAACAGTTAAGACAATAACGCTCAACACAGAATGCTGGTATACAAACAATACATATCACAAACCAGACAAGTGGCAAACGAAACAATACACGTTACAATAAAGGAACAACATGTACAAAATTAATGTGTCCTCCGTTAATTTTTGGCCACATAGGCGTCGACGGCGTTTCGACCGCTATGCCCCTCTACGGAACTCTATGCCACTACACTCTTACACTCTGCTACATCTCATGCCACTTTACCCCACTCTATGACATTGCACACTACGCTGCTTCTTCCCGTGACACTTCACTCCACTCTACGCCCCTCCACTCTATATAACTTCACTCTAAGACACTTTAATTCACTCTACTCCATTCTTAAGCCACTTCACTTTATGCCGCTTCATGCCCATCCACAACACTCTACACAACTCTATGCCACTTAGCTCTAGGTCAATATACTTGTGAGAAGTTGGCCTGATATATGATGTTTCCAATTCTGGAACCACCTTGTATCAATCCAAGCTTTCCCTTATGGTGTCTGGTTGTAAGTCAACCTTGTAGACAAGCTATCTTAATGGTAGCATAGACTAAGCAGCCTTAAAGGCTTAACTCAAGAGGTTGTGTTAAGCGAGCTGTTTTACCAATCACAGTCCTGTAATATCAAATGAAAGGACACCACACAAGTATATATTATTAAAATATATTTATTTATTACTCAAAATAATCCCCAGTATTCTTTATGAACAAAGGGGCACAAGCGGAGAGGTGTGGCTCAGGGGTTAGAGGCGGCAGACCCGGAAGCTGAGATCGGTCCTGGACCAGGGTTCAATTCCCCGCCTCAGCGGGTCTTGGGCTCAAAAATTCCACGGACTCGATAATTCTCGTTCCGGTGCCTACTTGACTCACGGGTTCACACTCTGCGACTCTGGGCAATAGCTTGCTTAATCTCCACTACGGCCCCTCGCGGCGGGATGCCTGGCTTTCACCTTGTGGATAAACTGCTGGGGTTATCTCACAGGGGAATACCAGGACGGGTTCCCAAGGCAAGCGCCTTGATGCCTTCGGGTGATACGTGCGCTATATAAATCGCAATACATTTACATTTACAAGCGTTAAATCAAAAGCACAGTATAACATACAAAGTTGCACAATTATGGATGAGGGCGAGGGGCCACTCAGACCATATACTAGGAAAGTGGTATAAGAGATACCAATCGAACAGTGGTTAGGCCTAGGGCCTAGGGAATCGCTGGGAGCAGTCGGGACAAGCAATGCTGAAGTCGGGAAAAGCCCGCGGGATTCGGGTGCAGTGCTGAAAGCACACGCATGCACGAATGCAAGTTAATGGTGCGTAAAAGTTACTCAAATAGAGTTTTAGGACACTTCCACTGAACTTAGAAAGACAAAACTTAAGACACAGACCCTAGAGGTGTGTACCAGTGTGGGAACACCGGCGTTGCAATGTTACCTCACCCACAGGAAGCGGGTGCACAGGGTCGAAGTAGTGTCGGGTTTCGTCACGCTGGTTCTTGGTGCTTGAAGCTGAAGAGGCTGCAGGCGCTGTGAAGGAGAAGTGTCCGGTGGGATCCAAGGGTGGATCGAAGTCGAAAAGTACCTGAAAGCAGAGGGGACAGAGTCTGGGTCACTCAGCAGTGACCAGGGTGGAACCAGGATGGAACCAGGCAATGTCGGGCGCAATCAGGTGGATGTTGAGGAGCTTCTCTCCGCTGTCATGTGGGCTCTGGGGCATCTACGAAGTCCAGGAGTGGGTCACCTTCTGTCCCACAAAGGCTCTCGCCGTCGGCACTGTCGGCTTCAAGATTGGAGCAAACAACACTTGGCAAAAGCAATCCATGTGGAACTGGAAGATTGCTTCTCACTCGGACCAGGAGGGTCAGAGTGGGTACTCCTTTTCAGGGGAGTGGGTGCAAATCTTGAGCAACCAGAATCACAAGTTGTATTTTGGTTTTCGTTGGCACAGGGGCCACAAGCCAGCTGGCAAGGGACTGGCCAACGCATTGAGCCAAAAGAAGCAGAAGGGCCCCACGCAGCACTCGTCGAGTGTGGAGGGCTGAACTTCGGTGCAAGAGTGGCTCAGGGTTGGGGCTTCTCAAACCCCGGTGTACAGCTTCGAGGGTCACTCGTGGGCTGCACGGTCAGCGTCTCGTGGTCTTTCCAAGATGGCATGCCCCACGCTTCTGGTCGCCTCCATGGGTCTCAGCTCTGCAGGGACTGTGGATCGGGCTGTTAGAAGGCAGGCAAACTTGATCTCGTTGATCTCTGTCGCTCGAGTTCCGGCAGGAACTGCAACAAAGCAGATGTTGAGGTGCTGGATGGTGCCTGTTTGCACAGGGTGGTCACTCCTTGACCACAAGGGAGATTCTTCAGTCTTCTACGTTGAGTAGGATGTCGAAGGGTCCAGAGTTTCGTTTCTTATGTTTCATCAGGATAATCTGAAGTGCATTGGCACTGCTCCCACTCTTATTCGAATCTGGGGGGCTGGATTACCTGCTAGGTCCCCCTCATATGGGTTGGACCCAGGAAGGGGGTGGATACACCCCTTTCCTTTGATCCAGGCTGCGCTGGGACTGGGGCTGGTGTGCCCCAGAACCGGTTTGACCGGATTATGCAAGGGGCAGCCTTGTGCTCCCCATGCAGTGTCTGGTTTCTTTCAAACCTCCCTGCTACAATCCACTATCTCCTGTCTGGGGGTGTGTGACACCTCCCTGAGACAGGAAACCCTTTGTCCAGGCCCCCTTGGCTGAGTTTCGGTCAGCTTCAGGGGGTCAGACTTGTGTCTGTGGCAGAAGCATCCATTTTGTGGATCTGAGGCCCTTTTAGAAATTAACCGCATTTCAGTAAAGTAACATGTCTTACCCCTCTAGAGGGGTGGAATGCTATCCCCGTCGCCAGAACTGGCGAGGGGATAGTATTCCAAATCGTATGACACCTTACACGAGATGTTTTGATAAAGCCAAACCAAAGTTGCTGTATAACCGCGAGGATTATAATGCACTTAATAGTATATGGTATGGCATTATCCTGAAACAGCTTAGGGATTTGTTCCCGACGGCTGCAGACAGGCTCAGCTCATGCTAGGGCTCCATCTCACATTAAACCACGCACTCTGCCTCCAGAATTGATAAGGCCTTCCATAGGAGTGGCTCACAGGTTTATATGTGTCCAGATATAGGTTTAGATATAGGTATACTATATCTAAGCAAGAGGTGATTACACCATCTTGCCCCAGCTGAGTGATCAGCCAGTTGTGTCAATTTAAGAACCAGCCAGGGGTGGCAAAAGATATGCTGCAGCCCCTGGTAGGCCTTGGTGGCACCTATGCCCTGAGCACCTATAGTGCATGGTACAGGGGCTAACAAGGAGTCCAATTCCAATTGTGGTATGTACCTATAGCACATGTATCAATAATTTAGAGAGAGAACAGCAGGCTGGGGGTTCTGATTAGCAGGCCCACAGCCTCAGTAGTCGAAAACCAGTGAAGCAAAAAGCAAAAAATTTGGGGTGACCATAGGATAGCAGACCCTACTCTCCTACACAACTCCCCCCCCCCCAAACGCAGGGACATTAAACTAACCTTGACCAGATAAGTCTTCATGTTCTAAGTGGAAGTACCTGGAGAGACCATCTGCATTACCATGGTCAGTCCCTGGGCGGTGCTCCACTGTAAAGTCCATCCCCTGTAGGGAAATGGACCACCTGAGCAGTTTGGGATTTTCACCCTTCATCTGATTTAGCCACAAGAGGGGCTTATGGTCTGTCTGAACTAGGAAGTGAGTACCAAACAAGTATGGCCTCAACTTCTTCAGGGCCCAAACCACAGCAAAGGCCTCCCTCTCAATAGCTGACCAACGTTTCTCCCTGGGGGTCAGCCTTCTGCTAATGAAAGCAATGGGCTGGTCTTGACCATCTTGATTAAGTTGTGAAAGCACAGCTCCCACCCCCAACTCAGAAGCATCTGTCTGTACAATGAACTGTTTGGAGTAGTCAGGACTCTTCAGGATAGGTGCAGAGCACATGGCCTTCTTCGGGTCATCAAATGCCTTTTGACAGCTAACTGTCCACTGAACCTTTTTTGGCATCTTCTTGGATGTCAAGTCATTTAATGGTGTCACAATGGACCCATAGTTTTTCACAAACTTTCTGTAATACCCAGTCAGGCCCAAGAAGGCTCTGACTTGTGTCTGGGTAGTTGGAGGAGCCCAGTCCTGTATGGTCTGGATCTTACTCTCCAGTGGCTGAACCTGACCTCCACCTACTAGGTGGCCCAGGTATACAACCTTGCTCTGCCCTATCTGGTACTTGGTAGCCTTGATAGTCAGGCCTGCCTTTTGCAGGGCCTCCAGAACCTTCTTCAGGTGGATCAGGTGATCCTCCCAGGTGGAGCTGAAGACAGCAATATTGTCTCGATATGCTGCACAAAAGTCATCCAACCCAGCAAGGACTTGGTCACCAACCTTTGGAAAGTGGCAGGTGCATTCTTCAAACCAAAGGGCATTACCACAAACTGATAATGTCCACTAGGGGTAGAGAATGCTGTCTTGGCTTTTGACTCTTCAGCTAGTCTGATCTGCCAGTAGCCAGCTGTCAAATCAAATGTGCTCAGAAACTTGACAGAAGCAAATTTATCAATGAGCTCATTTGCTCTTGGAATGGGATGTGCACCTGTCCTAGTGACAGCATTGAGACCTCTGTAGTCCACACAAAATCTAATTTCTCTCTTTCCATCTTGGGTATGAGGTTTTGGCACAAGGACCGCTGGGCTTGCCCATGGGCTCTCTGATGGCTCAATCACTCCAAGCTCCAACATCTTTTGCACCTCAGCCTTTATACAATCCCTGACATGGTCAGGTTGCCTGTAGATCTTATTCTTCACAGGCAGACTGTCACCAGTGTCCACCTCATGGGTGCACCAGTTAGTTTGACTGGGTGTGAGTGAAAACAAGTGTCTGTGGGCTTGCAAAACTTGTCTGCAGTCCATCTGCTGCTGGTCAGTGAGGCTGCCTGCCAAGGCTACTCCATCTACTGAACAATCATCAGGGTTCTGGGAAAGCAGGTCTGGGAGAGGGTCATTCTCTTCCTCCTGTTCCCCATCTGTGGCCATGAGCAAGCTCATGTCCTCCCTGTCCACAAATGCTTTCAAACGATTTACATGAAGCACCCTGTGGGGGCTCCTAGGGGTTCCAAAGTCAACCAAGTAGGTGACTTCTCCCTTTTTCTCAATGATAGGGTAGGGTCCAGTCCATTTGTCCTGCAGTGCTGCTGGGGCCACTGGCTCCAACACCCACACCTTCTGCCCTGGCTGGAACTCAACCAGAACAGTCTTTTGGTCATGCCAAGCTTTCTGCAGTTCTTGACTTGCCTCCAGGTTTTTGGATGCTCTCTCCATATACTCAGCCATCCTGGAGCAGAGACCAAGTACATAGTCCACAACATCTAGCTTAGGCTTTTTGAGAGGTAACTCCCATCCTTCCTTCACCAAACATAGTGGACCCCTCACAGGGTGGCCAAACAAAAGTTCAAAAGGGCTGTAGCCAACCCCCTTCTGTGGGACCTCTCTGTAAGCAAAGAGCAAGCAGGGTAAAAGGATGTCCCATTTCAGCCTGAGCTTCTCTGGTAAACCTTTTATCATTCCCTTGAGGGTCTTGTTGAATCTCTCCACAAGCCCATTGCACTGTGGGTGATAGGGTATGGTAAACTTGTAGTTTACTTCACACTCCTTCCACATTGCTTTTAGATATCCAGACATGAAGTTTGTACCTCTGTCTGATAACACCTCATTTGGGAAGCCCACTCTTGAGAAAACTGCAATGAGGGCTTTTGCCACCACAGGTGCTATGGTGGTCCTTAGGGGAATTGCCTCTGGGTACCTGGTGGCATGATCCACTACCACCAGTATAAATCTGTGCCCAGATACTGTTTGAGGATCCATGGGACCCACAATGTCTATTCCAACACGTTCAAAGGGCACCCCCACCACAGGTAGTGGTATCAGGGGGGCCTTTGTTGTGCCACCTGACTTACCACTGGCTTGGCAAGTGACACAGGAGCGACAAAACTCCTTGACATTTTCTGACATATGGGGCCAGTGAAAGTGTGGAACAAGCCTGTCCCACGTCTTGTTCTGGCCTAAGTGTCCTGCAAGGGGAATATCATGGGCCAAGGTGAGAAGGAAACCCCTAAACTTCAAAGGTATAACCAACCTCCTGGTGGCACCAGGCTTGGGGGCTCTAGCCTCTGAGTAAAGGAGTCCATCATCCCAATAAACTTTATGGGCACCTTGAGCATTCCCTGCAGCCTCAGCAGCAGCTTGCTGTCTGAAGGGTTCAAGTGAAGGGCAATCTAATTGAGCCTGCCCAGGTCTGCCCTTGAGGGTACCCCTGTCCCCAGAAACTCAACCTGATCAGGCTCAAGTTCCTCTGAGACAGTCTCCTCTTGGACTAAAGAATCAGTTTCCTCTGAAATCTGATCCTCAACCTGGGGCAAGGGGGAAGACAAAGCCTTTACCCTCTTGCTCCTTCTCTTGGGTTGTGGTTGGTCTAATGTTCCAAGATCCACCACTGGTTCAGGAAGGCACTTCTTAGCCTGAGTCCTTGTCACTGCAAGGACATGTGCTGAAATCCCTAGCATTTCTGCATGAGTCCTGTACTCTACTTCTGACCAAACTGAGCTTTCAAGATCATTGCCTAACAGACAGTCTACTGGGAGGTCTGCACTCACAACAACTTTCTTTAGGCCATCTACCCCTCCCCAGGAGAAGTTCACAACAGCCACACTATGTGAAGTAGTGGAGTTGCTTGCATTGGTCACTAGGTAACTTGTACCTAGTACAATCTGTCCAGGGTCCACAAAGTCAGGTGTCACCATAGTGACACTGGCACATGTGTCCCTGTAGGCCTGAGCCAGTTTCTCAGTTATCAAAGGCGTCTGCCTATATTTGCCCAGGTTACTGGGACTCACTGTAGTGGATAAAGCTAAGTCCACATCATATAGGAGAACTGCCTGAGTAGGGATTCTGACTAGGCCAGATTCCATCTCAGTACCCAAGGTTAACCCAACTATACCCTTAGGTTGTGTACCACCACTGCTAACTGTACTAGGGGGTGCAGGTGCTTTAGAAGCTACAGTGGTGGGGACTGGATTTTTCTTGGTGCATTCACTGCCCCAGTGTGAAACTGATTTGCAGGTATTACACCAAGGTTTCTTTGGGCCATCATTCTTCTTTTTCTTGTTGCCATTTTGGGAACCCCCCTCCTTATTACTAGTTTGGGGGCCTAAAGACTTCTGGTCCTTTTCTTTATCTTTCTGATTCCCACCCTTCTGGTATGTTTTCTTCTGGTCACCACCTTGGTTCTGGGGTTTCTGCTTAATCCTTGTTCTGACCCATTTGTCTGCCTTCTTTCCCAATTCTTGGGGAGAGGTCAGATCAGAGTCAATAAGGTATTGATGCAACAGCTGGTTCTGACAGTTATTAAGGATCTGCTCTCTCATTATAAGATTGTACAATCCTGTATAGTCTGAGACTTTACTTCCCTGCAGCCAACCCTCCAGAGCCTTAGTGGCACAATCAACAAAATCAGTCCAGTCCTGAGTCTGTGCTTTTTGGGTGTCTCTGAACAACAACCTGTATTGCTCAGTGGTTAGGCCAAACCCTTCAATAAGAGCACTCTTCAGGACAGAGTAGTTTTTGGCATCCTCAGGTCTAACTGTGAGGAGCGTATCTCTCCCTTTCTCAGAAAAGGAGTACCATCAAATTGCAGCCCACTGATCCTGAGGAACCTGCTGTACCATGCAGGCTCTCTCAAGTGCAGTCATCCATTTGTGGATGTCATCCCCTTCCTTGTAGGGGGGCACACTTTTTGTCAGGTTTCTATTATCATAGCTCCTGTCTTTCTCTCTAAGAATTATGCTGCCACCAGTGGCATCTAAGCCACACAACTTTCGTTCTCTTGCCAAGGCAAGTCTAGCTTGAGCCAGGGCTACCTCCCCCCTCTCTATTTGGAGTTTGACAGCCCTCATCCTGGCTCTATGTTCTATCTTCTGAGAGGAAGTCATCCCTCTCTGAGATTCTCTGGAGGCACTAGAAATGTGAGAGTCCCCTGATGGAGATCTCACTCTTCTGTTGCCTGGGAGAATGATATTTTGGGATCTGGGGAGGTGCTGGCCCTCTCCATTCCCCAGTAGGTTTAAGTTGGCCTGGTTAAGCCTGGCAACTATAACCTGGTTACCCCTCTGATCCTGATTTTCTGGGTCCTCTACATCTGAGTCCTCCTCCTCCTCCTCTTCCTCCTCTTCTTCTTCCTCTTCTGGAGTGGTATCAGTTACAGGGGGGTTTACTCCATCTCCTGAATCTAGGGGAGCTGCACTCGCCTTAGCTAAGTCATCCTGTTCTAGAATTGCTACCAGGGTAGGAATGGTGGGACCTCTGCCCCTTTTTAGCCCTCTTGATATGCACAAGGCACACAAGTCTTTGTGGCTAAGTTTGTCATAGCTGGAAGTTGCCTGGGTACGGTCAACTGTCACAGGCAGAGAGCTTGGAGTCTCACCTGTGCCAGACATGACTGCTAGTGAGGTGTAAGTGGTGCACTTACCTACACTAAGTGTTTTCCTACTGTACCTTGCTAGTGAGTTGTAGTCAGGGTGTGCTAATCCCTTTAATCTACAACTACTAAGTTCAGTAGAACTTAATATGCTAAGCTTTTGATTTATATGTACCTAAGGTACTTGATGTGATCTTTCAATTTGATAAAAAGATTGCAATGGTAAAACAACAGCAAGCTCAAATCCGCACCGCTGCGCACCAATGTGAGAAGTTGGCCTGATATATGATGTTTCCAATTCTGGAACCACCTTGTATCAGTCCAAGCTTTCCCTTATGGTGTCTGGTTGTAAGTCAACCTTGTAGACAAGCTATCTTAATGGTAGCATAGACTAAGCAGCCTTAAAGGCTTAACTCAAGAGGTCGTGTTAAGCGAGCTGTTTTACCAATCACAGTCCTGTAATATCAAATGAAAGGACACCACACAAGTATATATTATAAAAATATATGTATTTATTACTCAAAATAATCCCCAGTATTCTTTATGAACAAAGGGGCACAAGCGTTAAATCAAAAGCACAGTATAACATACAAAGTTGCACAATTATGGATGAGGGCGAGGGGCCACTCAGACCATATACTAAGAAAGTGGTATAAGAGATACCAATCGAACAGTGGTTAGGCCTAGGGCCTAGGGAATCGCTGGGAGCAGTCGGGACAAGCAATGCTGAAGTCGGGAAAAGCCCGCGGGATTCGGGTGCAGTGCTGAAAGCACACGCATGCACCAATGCAAGTCAATGGTGCGTAAAAGTTATTCAAATAGAGTTTTAGGACACTTCCGCTGAACCTAGAAAGACAAAACTTAAGACACAGACCCTAGAGGTGTGTACCAGTGTGGGAACACCGGCGTTGCAATGTTACCTCACCCACAGGAAGCGGGTGCACAGGGTCGAAGTAGTGTCGGGTTTCGTCACGCTGGTTCTTGGTGCTTGAAGCTGAAGAGGCTGCTGGCGCTGTGAAGGAGAAGTGTCCGGTGGGATCCAAGGGTGGATCGAAGTCGAAAAGTACCTGAAAGCAGAGGGGACAGAGTCTAGGTCACTCAGCAGTGACCAGGGTGGAACCAGGATGGAACCAGGCAATGTTGGGCGCAATCAGGTGGTTGTCGAGGAGCTTCTCTCCGCTGTCACGTAGGCTGTGGGGCATCTACGAAGTCCAGGAGCAGGTCACGATCTGCCCCACAAAGGTTCTCGCCGTCGGCGCTGTCGGCTTCAAGATTGGAGCAAACAACACTTGGCAAAAGCAATCCACGCGGAACTGGAAGATTGCTTCTCACTCGGACCAGGAGGGTCAGAGTGGGTACTCCTTTTCAGGGGTGTGGGTGCAAATCTGGAGCAACCAGAATCACAAGTCGTATTTTGGTTTTCGTCGGCACAGGGGCCACAAGCCAGCTGGCAAGGGACTGGCCAACACGTTGAGCCAAAAGAAGCAGAAGGGCCCCACGCAGCACTCGTCGAGTGTGGAGGGCTGAACTTCGGTGCAAGAGTGGCTCAGGATGGAGGCTTCTCAAACCCCGGTGTACAGCTTCGAAGGTCACTCGTGGGCTGCACGGTCAGCGTCTCATGGTCTTTCCAAGATGGCGTGCCCCACGCTTCCGGTCACCTCCACGGGTCTCAGCTCTACAGGGACTGTGGATCGGGCTGTTAGAAGGCAGGCAAGCTTAATCTTGTCGATCTCTGTCGCTCGAGTTCCGGCAGGAACTGCAACAAAGCAGACGTTGAGGTGCTGGATGGTGCCTGTTTGCACAGGGTGGTCACTCCTTGACCACAAGGGAGATTCTTCAGTCTTCTACGTTGAGTAGGATGTCGAAGGGTCCAGAGTTTCATTTCTTATGTTTCATCAGGATAATCTGAAGTGCATTGGTACTGCTCCCACTCTTATTCGAATCTGGGGGGCTGGATTACCTGCTAGGTCCCCTCCTATGGGTGGGACCCAGGAAGGGGGTGGATACACCCCTTTCCTTTGATCCAGGCCACGCTGGGACTGGGGCTGGTGTGCCCCAGAACCGGTTTGACCGGATTATGCAAGGGGCAGCCTTGTGCTCCCCATGCAGTGTCTGGTTTCTTTCAAACCTCCCTGCTACAATGCACTATCTCCTGTCTGGGGGGGTGTGACACCTCCCTGCGACAGGAAACCCTTTGTCCAGGCCCCCTTGGCTGAGTTTCGGTCAGCTTCAGGGGGTCAGACTTGTGTCTGTGGCAGAAGCATCCATTTTGTGGATCTGAGGCCCTTTTAGAAATTAACCGCATTTCAGTAAAGTAACATGTCTTACCCCTCTAGAGGGGTGGAATGTTATCCCCGTCGCCAGAACTGGCGAGGGGATAGTATTCCAAATCGTATGACACCTTACACGACATGTTTTGATAAAGCCAAACCAAAGTTGCTGTATAACCGCGAGGATTATAATGCACTTAATAGTATATGGTATGGCATTATCCTGAAACAGCTTAGGGATTTGTTCCCGACAGCTGCAGACAGGCTCAGCTCATGCTAGGGCTCCATCTCACATTAAACCACGCACTCTGCCTCCAGAATTGATAAGGCCTTCCATAGGAGTGGCTCACAGGTTTATATGTGTCCAGATATAGGTTTAGATATAGGTATACTATATCTAAGCAAGAGGTGATTACACCATCTTGCCCCAGCTGAGTGATCAGCCAGTTGTGTCAATTTAAGAACCAGCCAGGGGTGGCAAAAGATATGCTGCAGCCCCTGGTAGGCCTTGGTGGCACCTATGCCCTGAGCACCTATAGTGCATGGTACAGGGGCTAACAAGGAGTCCATTTCCAATTGTGGTATGTACCTATAGCACATGTATCAGTAATTTAGAGAGAGAACAGCAGGCTGGGGGTTCTGATTAGCAGGCCCAAAGCCTCAGTAGTCGAAAACCAGTGAAGCAAAAAGCAAAAAATTTGGGGTGACCATAGGATAGCAGACCCTACTCTCCTACAATACTCTACTCTACACTGCTCCACTCTGCCACTCCACTGTACGGCATTCTACTCTGCACCACTCTACTCTACTCTACTCTACTCTACTTTACTCTACTCTACTTTACGCCGCTCTACTCTATGAAACTTTAATCCACTCTTCGACACTCTATTTCATGAAACTCCACACTACGGCACTCCACTCCACTTCACTCTATGTCACTCCGCTTTACGCCACTCCACTATACTCCACATTACGCCACTCCAGCCTATGCAAATCCCCTCCATTCCACTCTACTCTATCTCACTCCACTCTATACACTCCACTTTATTCTACCCCACTCCACTCCACTATGTGACACGTCACATCACTCTATGCAGCTCTCCTCTATGACACTCCACTCTATGACACTTTACTCCACTCCACTCTACTCCACTCCACTTTAGGCCACTCCATGATGCTCTGCTCCACTATACGCCACAACACTCCTTTCTATGACATGTTACTCCCCTCTACACTATGTCACTGCATTCTACTCCAATCTTCTCCACTCCACTCAACTCTACGACTCTCCACACCCCTCCACTCTATGTAACTCCACTCTAAAGCACTCTAATTCACTCTATGCCACTCCCCTTTATGACATTATATGCCACTCCATAACAATCAATCAATGTTACTTAACTCTAGGCCACTCTACCATGCGGTGCTCCACTCTATGCTACTCCATTGTGCGTTACTCTACTCTACTCTGCACCACTCTACTCTACTCCACTCTAGTCTATGAAACTTTAATCAACTCTACGACACTCTACTCTATGAAACTCCACACTACGCCACTTCAATCTACGTCCCTCCACTCTACACCACTCCACTATACTCCACACTATGTCACTCCAGTCTATGCCACTCACTTCCACTCTACTCAATGCCACTCAACTATACTTCACTTTATGTTACTCCACTCTGTGACACTCTACCCCACGCCACTCCACAGAGCTTCACTCTATGACACTTCACTCCACTCTATGACACTTCACGAGACTCTACTCCACTCCACTCCACTTTACGCCATTCCATGATGCTCTACTCGACTCTACGCCACAACACTCTATGACACTCTACGGCCCTCCACTCTTATACACTCCACTCTACATCACTCTACTACACTCTACACTGCTTTACTCTACTCCACTCTCTGTCATCCTACTCTACTCAACTCAACTCTAAGCAACTCTACTCCACTCAACTCTACTTCACTCTTTTCTACTCCACTCCACTGTACTCCTCTTTACGGAATTCTACTCCACTCTATGCCACTCTACACCACCCCACTGTACTTCACTCTATGCCTCTCTACTCCACACTACGCCACTCCACTTTACATCACTTTTCTCCATCATATGGCACCATGACACTCTATGACCCTTCACTCTATGACCCTTCACGCCACTCTAGACTACGACGCTCTGCTTTTTGACACTCCACTCTGCGATACTAACCTCCACTGTGCTCCACTTAATGCAACTCCCTCTATGCTAATCCATGCCACTTCACTCCACCCTACACCACTCCACTCTACTCCACCACACTCCACTCTACTCCATCACACTCCACTCAACTCCATAACAAAACACTCTACTCTACGATACTCCACTCTACACCACAACACCGCACTCCCAACTGCTCCATGACACTCTACTCTACTCAATGACATTGTATTTTACTCAACGACACTCCATTCTACGACCTTCGACGACACTCCTTTCCACTCAGCGCCACAACACAATGCTCCACTCTACTCCACCCCACTCCACGACACTGTATGCACTCCACTCCAATCCATACCATTCTCCGCTATGCCACTAACTTTTTTTTTTTTAAACATGTTTTTATTGGTTTTACAGCAAACTTCAAAGCATTTCGCAAATGTAATATATCCGGTTACAATTTTTGCATGACAGTTCTGACAACACTTTTCCCATTTCCCATTCCTTTCCATGATAATCATGAACAATCCCAAAAACAGTGTTGACCCATCCACCCTCTCAATCCTCCCCAGAATCCTCATCTGAGCTATCTTGTTCAGAGTCTGTAATAGGTTTGCTTATGTCCCCTCTATAGGTGTTCCAGGCAGCCCATATTTTGGTCCATTTTCTAGGGCATTTCCTATTGACATATACTGTTCTTTCAGTGATCATTGTTACATCCATGTCTCTACACCAGGATTCTAACAGTGGTCGGTCAGCAGCCCCCCATTTCTGTGCTATGTTCCGCTTTGCGACCATGAAGCCCAGTGTCGCCCACGTTTGTCCATGCCGTATCAGATCATTCGGATCCCACACGTTGAGGAGGCATCTGCGTGGCTCAGGCAGCAAAGAGGTATGTAAAGTCTGGGATATTGTTCGGAGGACCGTACGCCAATAATCCGCTATGAAGGGACAGTCCCACACAGTATGGAAAAAAGTACCCTCCTCCCCACATCCTCTGAGGCAATACGGATGTTGCGCCCTGCCTATCTTGTGGAGAGTAGGCCTGGTGAGGTAAGAACGGTGCAAGATTTTGAGTTGCACTAGCCTGAGTCTAGCCGGAATCCCTACCTACCTGGGTGAGGCGAGGGCTTCCTGCCATTCCGTATCGTCCATGTCGGCAATATCCGTGGTCCATTTATCCTTTAAAGCAATCGCGGGATCTGGTATGTTATTAAGCAATTTAAGGTATATGAGTGATGTTGCGCGCTTGGGCATGAAATCTGTGAGCAGCCTGTCCTCTAGGGGAGATGTCTCGGGTATGTCCACAGCCTGTGGGAGTATCGCAAGGAGTGCGTGGTGAATTTGTAGGTAGCGGAATGTTTCGGTATGTGCCAGCTCGTATTGCTGCTGAAGCCGATCGAAGGGAATGACCGTTCCTTTATCCCAGAGGTCACCTACTGTGGAAATGCCAATACTGTCCCAATGTCTGAAACCCCTGCTATTTCAGAGTGTGCCTAGTCATTTTGAGTCCCAGAGCGGGGTGAGTTTGGTGATGGTGTCTCTCCAACCCAAACGCGTCTGTGCCGTGTGCCACAACATGACCGTATGTCGTGTTGGACCTGTTAGTTTCTGCGCCCGACCTCTATTGTACAGAGCCGCCAACATATTATCTGTTCCTAGTTGTGCTCTATCTTCCATATATGCCGGATCCGTGTGCGAGACGTGGAGCCATTGGTTAATAATTTTAAGATGAGCTGCCCAATAATAAAACTGGACATTGGGGAGCGCTATGCCACCATCGTACCAACTGCGATGCAATTTAGCCTGCGCTATGTGAGCTGGTCTATTCCCCCACAAGAGCATGAATATCAGCGCTGCTATTTGCCGGAAATATTTCAGTGGCACTGGGAAGGGTGTATTCTCCAGCGCATATAAAAAGCGAGGCAGGGCCATCATTTTAAATAAAGCTGCTTTGCCTAATAATGTCAAGGGTAGGGCTTCCCAATGGGCCACGTCTCTACGCAAGTGCTCTAGAGGGGGGGCTAAATTTTTGACGAAGAAGGCGGCTGGGTCCCTGGTGATATTGATGCCCAGGTACTTAAACGAGTCTTGGGATAACGCCAGCGGACAGTCTGTGGGGAGTCGCGGTTCAGGGCCCTTAAGAAGTCAGAGAACCGATTTGGACCAATTTATCGTGTAGCTGGAGATGGACCCAAAAGTACGTAAAATCTCGAATAAGACCGGTAGCGTGCCCTCCGGGTCTGTGAGATATATCAGGATATCATCCGCATAGAGGGAAATGCGGTCTTCCCAGTCCTCCGTCCATTGAATGCCCCGTAAAAGAGGGGCCTTTCTAATTTTGGCCGCCAGGGGCTCCAACACCAATGCGAATAGGAGTGGAGACAAAGGACAACCTTGTCTGGTACCTCTCGTCAATGATATAGTTTCCGAGAGGTGCCCGTTCACCACCACGCGCGCCACCGGTGCTGTGTAAAGGAGCCGGACCCATGCACAAAACTTCGGCCCGAAGCCCAGGAATGGGAGCGCTGCGAAAAGATAGATCCATTCCACCATGTCAAATGCCATTCTCGCGTCCAGGGACAGGAAGCCGATGGCTCAGACAATAAATGCTCCCATGCTAATGCATTATGCAGACGCCTGAGATTGAGGGCTGTGTTTCTGGTAGGCATGAAGCCGGACTGGTCTGGATGAATTAAATCAGCCAAGTGTGTCTGCAGCCTATTAGCGAGTAGCTTCGCCAAGATTTTCGCTTCAACATTAAGCAATGATATTGGGAGGTAGGAGAGACAATCCGATGGGGGCTTCCCGGTCTTCAGAATCGCCACGATCGTGGCTGTCCTTAGGTCCTCAGGCAGTATGCCCTGTTCATGACTGTCATTATACATCATAAGTAGGTGCGGGCTCAGAGATTCTGTCATCAGTTTGTAGAGCTCCAATGGGATCCCATTGGGCCCCAGTGCCTTTCCGGACTGTAATGATTTAATAGCAGTGGCTATCTCTTCTACGGTTAAGTCCGCCTCCAGCTCTAATGTAGCTTCGGGCTCAAGACTCTGCATTTCTATGTTTCGTAAGAAGCATGCCACATCAGCCTCCGATGCGTTAGAGGAGGAAGTGTATACCTCTCGAAAGTGCTCCGCTAGGGTGTGCGCTATGGTGTCAGGGTCAGATATCACATGTCCGTCCGTCGTCTTTAGGTGTGCTATCGTTCTGCTGCCACGTTCTCTTCTGTCCAGCCAGGCCAGCAGTTTTCCGGCTTTATCTCCCACCTCATATATCCTGTGTCTAGTCGCCTCAATAGCTGTCTTTGTCTCTTGTCTAAGGTGTTCCCTATGCTGCTGTTGCCTTAGGTCAAGGGTGTGTGCTGATTCGGGCGTGGGATCACTTGTGTGTGCGGCGTCCGCTGCTTGTAGTTCTCTTTCTAGATTCACCCGTTCTTGGTGCTTGGAGCGTTTATGACCTGTGATGGAGGCTATAGCCTGACCTCTGAGCACCGTCTTATAGGCTTCCCAGAGGGTAGCCAGGGAGCTAACCGAGGCTACATTCTCCGCAAAGAAATATTTTGTGGTCTTACGAAGTTCCTTCCGCACCTGCGGGATCTGCAAATAACCTGGGTTGATAGGGTACGTGCGTTTTCGAGAGGTGTGATGCGAAGAGTAGACTAACACCACTGGTGAATGGTCAGACACACCCCTAGGCCCAATAGTGACCTCCTGTATGTATGGTATGCTAGATCCCGAGGCCAGGAAGTAATCTATCCTTGAAAGACTGTTGTGCACTGTGGACTGGAAAGTATATTGCCTCGCTACCGGGTGCTTGTATCTCCATGAATCTATCAGGCCCAGCGCCTCCGTAAAGCTCTGTAGACGGGAAACCCCTGGTGTCAATGATCCCACTGGGTGTCGGTCCATGCTTTTATCTACTGTTGTATTAAAGTCTCCCCCAATTAGGAGGTCTCCCTCCGGAAGAGACAATAGAAAGTCACTGAGGGCCGGGAACGCCACCGTGTGGAGTGCAGGGGTGATATAGACCGACACCACTGTTATACGTCTGCCCTCCCCTTGATCATCATGTTTCGTGTGTAAAACCAGAAACTGGGAGTTTTTTCACATTAGGATACCTGTGCCCCGTGACCCAGTGGAGAACTCGGAGTACACCACCATTTTGAACCCCCATCTATCCATCGCTTTGCACATCGAACCAGTGAGGTATGTCTCTTGTAAAAGCGCTAAAGTGGGAGCTTGACGCTTCAGAGATCGCAATACTAACCCCAGCTTAATTGTGTCACCTAATCCGTGCACATTCCATGTCAACAATGTAAGCGGAGCAACTGGCACCCTCGGGGTCTCTGCACCGGTACTAGTGTGAGGTGTGCCTGTCTCCAGTGGGGTCTCGGGACATGTTAGGGAATAGTAAGACTGAAGCCCTGTGGCAGAGGGCAGAGGGCTTGCGCGCTGAGCGCTGTAACTTTACTTTTTAATCTTGCCTGTTCACTGCTGCTGACTGCGAGCAGCCCCACGCCTTGTCCGTCCCGCTGAATACGAGCGGCGAACGGTAACTTTCATTTTTAACTCACTCCCCCCTATCCCGCCCTCCTGACTCCTCCCATCACGGTGTCATAGCCTATATAGGCTCCGCCTACTTTTTCCTCGCGTGTAGACTGAAGCCCTGTGGCAGAGGGCAGAGGGCTTGCGCGCTGAGCGCTGTAACTTTACTTTTTAATCTTGCCTGTTCACTGCTGCTGACTGCGAGCAGCCCCACGCCTTGTCCGTCCCGCTGAATACGAGCGGCGAACGGTAACTTTCATTTTTAACTCACTCCCCCCTATCCCGCCCTCCTGACTCCTCCCATCACGGCGTCATAGCCTATATAGGCTCCGCCTACTTTTTCCTCGCGTGTAGACTGCAGCCCTGTGGCAGAGGGCAGAGGGCTTGCGCGCTGAGCGCTGTAACTTTACTTTTTAATCTTGCCTGTTCACTGCTGCTGACTGCGAGCAGCCCCACGCCTTGTCCGTCCCGCTGAATACGAGCGGCGAACGGTAACTTTCATTTTTAACTCACTCCCCCCTATCCCGCCCTCCTGACTTCTCCCATCACGGCGTCATAGCCTATATAGGGTCCGCCTACTTTTGAAATGAAATGAAATGAAACAAATATTTATAAGAGCGCACTGTGGCCAAGCGGCTTCCTGGCGCTGAGGAACACAGCCATAATTTGGAAGGGAACCAGGGGGAAGTTTAGACAGGAAAAGCCTGAAGGAAGAGAAAAGTTTTAAGAGCTTTACGGAAATGAGAAAAAATAGGAATAGAGCGAATCGAGAGGGGAAGAGAATTCCAGATCTGGGGGGCCCGCACCGAGAAGCGGGTGCCTCCGGTGCGGGATTTACGGAAGCGGGGGACGTGAAGAAGAGAGAGAGAGGACGAGCGAAGAGAGCGACAAGGGGCATGAGAGGAAACTAAAGAATTGATAAAGAGAGGGGCAGATCGGGCATGAGCCCGGAAAGCCAAACAGGCAAGTTTAAAGAGAGATCTGAGGTGAACAGGGAGCCAGTGGAGGGATTTAAGGGCAGGGGTGATGTGGGAGAACTTAGGAAGACGAAAAACAAGACGGGCTGCCTGGTTCTGGATGGCCTGAAGGCGGCGAGTTTCGTAGGCCGGAATGCCTACGAACAGGCCATTGCCATAATCCAGGCGGGAGGTGATAAGGGCAGAAATAATAGTTTTAAGGGCATCAACAGAAAAAAACCGGGAAATCTTGCGGATGAGGCGGAGGGAAAGGAAACAAGCAGAGACGACGGCGCTGATATGCGCATGCATAGTAAGATCATTGCTGATCTTAATGCCCAAGGTCCGGACGGAGGAGACTGGGGAGGGAGGGGGGCCAAAGGAAAGGGGCCAGTGAACAGCAGACCAGGGGTTAGAGGGACCACCAGTGAGGACAAGCTCAGTCTTGTCAGGATTGAGCTTTAAATGATTAAAGCTCATCCATTGGGAAATAAAGAGTAGAGTAGAACTGAACTTGGAGAGAGAGTGAGTAGGAGAGGACAGATCGAAAACGAGCTGGAGGTCATCTGCGTAATTGTACACAGAGACCCCCAGCTCGAGAAGGGAGGAGATAAGAGGGCGGATGTAGAGGTTGAAAAGAAGGGGGGACAGAGAAGAACCTTGGGGTACCCCACAGGTGACCGGGAGAGAGGGGGCAGAAAAGTCAGAGAGGTGAACTGCCTGTGATCTGCCCTGAAGAAAGGACGCGATCCAGGAAAGGGCGGTTCCCTGGATGCCCGCTGCGCTGACACGGTCGAGAAGAATGGTATGATCGACCGTGTCAAACGCAGCGGACAAGTCCAAGAGAACTAAGGCCTGGGGGAGATTGCTGTCAGCCTTCCCCTTCAGTTCATCCAGGACCGCGAGGACCACACTCTCAGTGGAGTGGCCAGGTCGAAAACCAGCCTGGCGAGCGGCCAAGATGTTATTCTCCTCGATAAAATTCGAGAGACAAGAAGTCACATAGCTCTCGAGGATCTTCCCAAGATAGGGAAGGAGGGAGATCGGCCTAAAGTTCGATGGAAGGGAAGGGTCCAGGCCAGCTTTCTTCAGGATAGGAAGCACAATGGCAGTTTTGAAAAGAGAAGGAACAGAACCCAAAGCCAGACAGGAATTGAGAAGAGTTAAGGGAGGGATGGGGCAGGAGGTGTAGAGGGATCTAAGGATCCGAGCAGGAGCACAATCCGCCGGAGAACCGGACTTGACCTTAACAAGGAGGTCACGGAAGAGCTCAAGTGATATAGGTTGGAAGTGATCAAAAACAGAAGAACAACAGAAAGAGTGGTCCGGGAAGTTAGGTTCAGGTACAGTCGGAATATTGGACTTGATGGTGATTATTTTATTAATAAAATAATCATTAAGGGAGTGACAGAGAGATAGAGAGGGGGCGGGGGACAAGCTAGCGCGATCGGAGGTGGCAAGACTACGCACCAGTGAGAAGATCTCACGCGATTTATTGGCCGAAAGGGCTACGCGCTCCGAGAAATACTTGGATTTTGCCGCTAAGATGGCCGATTTGTAGCTGTTCAGAAGAGCTTTATAGGCAATGCGAAGATCAGGACAGTAGTTGCGGCGCCAGCGACGCTCAGAGCGCCTAAGTTCTAATTTCAGCGATCTGAGGTCGCTGGAGAACCACTTATGCGCATCGTGGGGGCGGGCTGATCTGATCTTTTTGAGGGGGGCTGCCCGGTCACAGGCCGAGAAGAGCCAATTGTTGATAGCAACCACCTGGTTCTCCACAGGGAGGTTAGTCAGGGTAGGAGCCGATGAAAGTAGAGAAGAAGAGAGATCACTAAGGTCCGTCTTGTTCCAGCTCCGAGCCCAGGTGTTTTTGGGGCGGGAGGCTTTCTCGGGTTGACCTAGGCTAATAGAAAAGGAAATCAAAAAATGATCGGACCAGATACAGGGGGAGATCGAGGTAACCGAAGAGTTACAGCGTAAAGACCAGATCTGGTCCAATACGTGACCGTGGGTGTGGGTAGGGGCCAAAACAAGAGGGAGAAAATTAAGACAACGAAGGGTGGCAGAAAAATCTTTAGAAGAGGAGTCCTCCCTCGGGTCACCCGGCCAAAAGTTAAAATCCCCGAGCAGAAGTAACGAGGAATTGTTAACAGCCAGCGTGGCCAGGAGATCCTGCAGGGTGGACACAAAAGACGGCATACTTTGAGGGGGACGGTAGAGAAGAATCACCGTGAGGGGAACCGGGAGGTTGAGCGAGCGGGCCACCAGGAAATCCACACCAGAAATGCCAGGGTGCGGCAGGAGCTGGAATTGGAAGGAGCGTCGGACTATCATGGCCACTCCACCTCCAGTTTTACCATCAGGGCGGTCGGCACGAAGAGCGTAGTGGGTGTCAGGGAGAATGGCCAGCAGATCGGGGAGAGAGTCCGAGGAAAACCAAGTTTCTGTAAGGAACAGAAAGTCCGGGGCGTCAGTGTCCAGAAGATTGAAAAGAGCAGATTGATTTTTCACAGCAGAGCGAGTATTGAGGAGAAGGGCAGAAGCAAGGGGGAAACCGGGGGAAATACGAGTGAGGGGAGGCGGGGAGGATGTTAGAGGCGGGGAAATGGGCAAGACTGGGCCAGTAGGAGAGGGGACGTAAATACCATGCAAGGATAAAAGTTTAACTGTGGATGGAGAGGGAGAAGTAGAGGCAGGAAACGAAGTGAGTTGAGCAGAAGAATACATCAGAGGACGGGCAGGGTCTGTGGCCCCTGGTCCCGGCCGGTCGCGGACGGGCGCAGACGGGCTTGCCTTAGGCGCGCCTTCAGCGCGCAAACGGCGCGCCCGCTGCGCCCGTCCGCTGCGCGAACGGTAGAGGCACATGATTTATTAGTGGGAAAAGGGGGCGTGGCCAGGAAGTGGGCGTGGCCGGAGGAGCGTCCGCTGAAGGCGGCAGGCAGGTCAGAGTGAAGCCGCGGCAGCGTCCAACTCGGCTGCGCGGAAGGGAGGAATGAGAGCAAGGTCCCTAAGACAGGTAAGGGGACAGTGAGTTAAAAAGCGCGCTGAGGCGCTGCGAGGTGAAAGTGCAAATTAAAACGACAAAATGTGGCTGAGAGCTCCCGCGGATGGCAGGGGAGCGATCCTTTTGAGGGAGCAAGCTCGTAATCAGCTCCTAAGTAGGTAGCAGCCCCAAAGGGGCGTGGCCAGGAAGTGGGCGTGGCCGGAGGAGCGTCCGCTGAAGGCGGCGGGCAGGTCAGAGTGAAGCCGCGGCAGCGTCCAACTCGGCTGCGCGGAAGGGAGGAATGAGAGCAAGGTCCCTAAGACAGGTAAGGGGACAGTGAGTTAAAAAGCGCGCTGAGGCGCTGCGAGGTGAAAGTGCAAATTAAAACGACAAAATGTGGCTGAGAGCTCCCGCGGATGGCAGGGGAGCGATCCTTTTGAGGGAGCGAGCTCGTAATCAGCTCCTAAGTAGGTAGCAGCCCCAAAGGGGCGTGGCCAGGAAGTGGGCGTGGCCAGAGGAGCGTCCGCTGAAGGCGGCGGGCAGGTCAGAGTGAAGCCGCGGCAGCGTCCAACTCGGCTGCGCGGAAGGGAGGAATGAGAGCAAGGTCCCTAAGACAGGTAAGGGGACAGTGAGTTAAAAAGCGCGCTGAGGCGCTGCGAGGTGAAAGTGCAAATTGAAACGACAAAATGTGGCTGAGAGCTCCCGCGGATGGCAGGGGAGCGATCCTTTTCCTCGCGTGTAGACTGAAGCCCTGTGGCAGAGGGCAGAGGGCTTGCGCGCTGAGCGCTGTAACTTTACTTTTTAATCTTGCCTGTTCACTGCTGCTGACTGCGAGCAGCTCCACGCCTTGTCCGTCCCGCTGAATACGAGCGGCGAACGGTAACTTTCATTTTTAACTCACTCACCCCTATCCCGCCCTCCTGACTCCTCCCATCACAGCGTCATAGCCTATATAGGCTCCGCCTACTTTTTCCTCGCGTGTAGACTGAAGCCCTGTGGCAGAGGGCAGAGGGCTTGCGCGCTGAGCGCTGTAACTTTACTTTTTAATCTTGCCTGTTCACTGCTGCTGACTGCGAGCAGCCCCACGCCTTGTCCGTCCCGCTGAATACGAGCGGCGAACGGTAACTTTCATTTTTAACTCACTCCCCCCTATCCCGCCCTCCTGACTCCTCCCATCACGGCGTCATAGCCTTTATAGGCTCCGCCTACTTTTTCCTCGCGTGTAGACTGAAGCCCTGTGGCAGAGGGCAGAGGGCTTGCGCGCTGAGCACTGTAACTTTACTTTTTAATCTTGCCTGTTCACTGCTGCTGACTGCGAGCAGCCCCACGCCTTGTCCGTCCCGCTGAATACGAGCGGCGAACGGTAACTTTCATTTTTAACTCACTCCCCCCTATCCCGCCCTCCTGACTCCTCCCATCACGGCGTCATAGCCTATATAGGCTCCGCCTACTTTTTCCTCGCGTGTAGACTGAAGCCCTGTGGCAGAGGGCAGAGGGCTTGCGCGCTGAGCACTGTAACTTTACTTTTTAATCTTGCCTGTTCACTGCTGCTGACTGCGAGCAGCCCCACGCCTTGTCCGTCCCGCTGAATACGAGCGGCGAACGGTAACTTTAATTTTTAACTCACTCCCCCCTATCCCGCCCTCCTGACTCCTCCCATCACGGCGTCATAGCCTATATAGGCTCCGCCTACTTTTTCCTCGCGTGTAGACTGAAGCCCTGTGGCAGAGGGCAGAGGGCTTGCGCGCTGAGCGCTGTAACTTTACTTTTTAATCTTGCCTGTTCACTGCTGCTGACTGCGAGCAGCCCCACGCCTTGTCCGTCCCGCTGAATACGAGCGGCGAACGGTAACTTTCATTTTTAACTCACTCCCCCCTATCCCGCCCTCCTGACTCCTCCCATCACGGCGTCATAGCCTATATAGGCTCCGCCTACTTTTTCCTCGCGTGTAGACTGAAGCCCTGTGGCAGAGGGCAGAGGGCTTGCGCGCTGAGCGCTGTAACTTTACTTTTTAATCTTGCCTGTTCACTGCTGCTGACTGCGAGCAGCCCCACGCCTTGTCCGTCCCGCTGAATACGAGCGGCGAACGGTAACTTTCATTTTTAACTCACTCCCCCCATCCCGCCCTCCTGACTCCTCCCATCACGGCGTCATAGCCTATATAGACGGCCCTCATGCGTCAGCGCAGCGGGCGCGACGTAGGTGCGCCGGAGTTGCGCCAGAGTTAAGCCCGTCTGCGCCCGTCCGCGCCAGCACGGGCCCAGGGCCCAGTTCCCCTGCCCACGATCATGTAACCTACTCCCGTACTGCCTTATTGCGGTTGCGGGGGCCTTCTTGTTCCTCGAATATTGTTTTTAATTGTCACAATGCTCCTATCTCGTGCCCAAACTGCAGCCTTTCACTGGAATCTTCCGTTTCAAGTTTAGACTGCATGTCCTCTACTTTTTGGAATATTCCATCCCAAAGTCATAATCATCCCCTCACTCCGCCCCAACCCTGTCCCCTTTGGAAGTTTATTAATATCAATTGTCGATCTCTCGCTAAACACAAGAGAGATATTTTCGACCTTTTGGAGACAGCTAGCCCAGCTGCCATGTTCGTCACCGAAACCTGGTTAAACGATAGCTCTGGCCCTGACATCGCCATGGCTCTCCCCAATGACTACACCTACATTGGGCAGAACCGGGTTTTTAAAGATGGTGGGGGAATCGCCATCATTTTCAAGAGAGAATTCTCCTGCAAATGGGAAGATCTCGATTTCCCAAACTGTGAGGCGGGTTTGTTTAAACTCTTACTCACTCCTCATTTTACCTTAACCGGCACGCTGATCTATCGCCCGCCGGGTTCGGCTAGTAATTGGGCTTCCTCCCTCCCTGAACTCATTGCCCCATTCTTGGCGCAATCAACTAATTTTATCATCGTCGGTGACTTAAACATCCATTTTAACTCTGCGTCGTGTGCTATTTCTACACGCCTCTTACAGGACCTTGCAGCCCTAGACCTTCACTTACACAATTTCGACCCCACTCACAAAGCTGGCAATCTTTTGGACCCCATCATTTCCAACCTCACTGGCATTTCCTATCAATCTTCAACACCGGTCATCTGGTCGGACCATTTCATTGTTAATTTCTATATTAAAACAGCAATGGTTATATCCTCAAACCCCGCTCTTCCTCACAAAGCCAGTAGGAACTGGAAACGTCTAGACATTGATAAACTTAACTCCTTTCTTGCTAACTCAAAGCCTACGTTCTCCAGTATAACTACGAATGAGCTACCTACTGTCAGACGATGGTTGACAACAGCTCTGGATTCTTGTCTCCCGACTCAAAAAAATAAACCTCAAATCCATCACCCACCAGCACCATGGTTTACTGATGCCCTTCGCCTAGAAAAATCCAACTGTAAAAAATTGGAACGCATTTGGCGCTCCAATTATAATTCTGACCAGAAACTAAAATACAAGGTTGCCCTTAAAGCTTATCACCTGGCTTGTGACACCGCCAGAGCCAATTTTGCCAATACCACTATCCTCATGGTGCAAAATAGACCCAAGGCCCTGTTTAAAATCGTTAAAGAGCTTTCAGGTGCGTCTACTGTACCTAAAGACCCCTGTCTGGACACTGCCCAGTGTGAGGTTTTAGCCAATTTCTTCGTTGAGAAGATTGATAAAATGTATGATACTTTTAATTCTACTTCCGCTGTGTTCACTAACCTTGATCCAACCATATGCAATCCTACTCCGGCTACTACCCTCTGTTCCACTTCCGCGATTCCCCTTCTGCATGCTTGGCATCCCATTTCCCCTACACTTTAAAAAAAGTATCTGCGAGACATTAAATCCGGTTCCCCTCTTGACCCAATACCTCCACAAGTTCTGAGCTCCTTGGATCCAGCCCTACTCCATATCATTCTGAAGATTCTGAACGCGTCTCTAACTGAAGCGATCGTTCCTAATGAATGGAAGCACGCTATGGTGGTTCCATTATTAAAAAAAGTCAACGCAGATCCCAATAACCCATCTAATTTCCGCCCTATTTCTCTGCTTTCATGTTTTTCTAAAATTTTAGAGAAACACGTTAATTCTTTGCTTAACTCTCACATTGAATCTTCTAATTTTCTTCATGGCTCTCAATCCGGGTTCAGGGCTGGTTTCTCCACTGAAACCACCCTTCTTGGGGTGTCGGAATCCATTAGACAAAAGGTGGACAATGGGGAGACAGTGGCGCTCATTTTACTTGATCTGAGTGCCGCATTTGACACCGTCTCCCACTCCATCTTGTTGTCCACCTTGAAATCTGTGGGTGTCGGTGGTCCCGCCCTGGCCTGGATTGCTAATTTTCTTTCTGATCGCACGTTTCAAGTTTTTTCTTCTACTTCTGTTTCATCAATCTTTCCCTCTAAACACGGTGTTCCACAAGGGTCTATCCTTAGCCCCCTCTTTTTTAATTTGTATGTGAGACCTCTTGCTTTTCTGGCGGAACAAGCAGGTCTCACAATTTACTCATATGCCGATGACACCCAAGTCATCTATTCACTCTCCACCAACAAAAATTCTCCCTCTTCTTCTCTTCAAATTGGACTTCGACAAATATCTGCATGGATGCTTGAGCACAAATTAAAAATGAATGGGGACAAAACAGAACTACTCCTATTTGGCTCTGACACCTCGCTATGGGGCCCACAACATTGGCCGCTGGAGATGGGTCCTCTTCCTACCCCAACTACGACTGCTCGTAATCTTGGGGTCCTCCTTGATAATCAACTGTCCTTCAAGCAACACGTCGTGAAAGTTTCCGCCACCTGTACTACCATCATCAGGTGGCTGAGGAAAATCACGTGGATGCTGCCTGCCGACACCCTGAGGACTGTAGTCCAGGCTCTTGTCATCTCACGCCTGGACTACGGGAACATCTTACTCTTGGGTGCCTGTAAGGAGGTAACTAGGAAGTACCAGGTGGTACAAAATATGGCTGCTCGCCTAATTTGTAACCTCCCTGCTAGAACATCGGCCACGTCTCACATGCGCAAATTGCACTGGCTGCGAATTGAGAGTAGGGTCAAATTCAAGGCTTTATGTCTCATGCACAAAATCATGACTGGAAGAGCTCCACACTACCTATCTGTTCTAGTGCAGCACTATGTCCCCCCTCGCACACTTAGGTCATCCACCCAGAATAAATTTAAGATACCGCGTGTTAAGAGAGCTAAAATGGGAGGCCGTTCGTTCTCCCTGTTAGCACCCTCTCTTTGGAACTCCTTACCATTACCTCTGCGTTCTGAAATGTGCTTCTTGACTTTCCGTAAAGGAATCAAGACCTGGCTATTTAATATGTAGTCTGCTGGTCTGATGTTCCTCTCATCTTGTATACCTTTCTGTCTGCCTTAGCGCCGGGAAAGCTTCGGGTAGCTGCGCGCTTAACAAGTGTAATTATAATAATAATAATAACCTTCCTGTGTCAGGTAGGGGCCAATCGTGTTGCAGATGCCATGCTACTGTGTCATTTCCAATAACAATCAAAACAAGGGCACAAAAAACAAAAGTTACCCAAACCCCGAATCCCCCCCACCTCCCAGCCTCCCTGCCTGACGGACTTCCAACTGCCCGCCACCCCAACTCAGCAGAGTGCTCTATCCCAACTCAAAACATTGTACTTGCGTGTAAGGGGTAAGAAGTCCAGGGGAGGGGGACCCTCCCTTTTCCGGCAGGGCCCACCTCCGCTCAGCGTCCAGAGATGGCCTAGATAGAGCTTCTGGGATAATTAGTCTTAGTTACAGGGCTTCGCCCACTGGTCCGGTTCATCCGTTGCCTAGGTCGTCTGCAGCTACCCTTTGTGAGAGGCCATCTTCTTGTGGAAAGAGTTCTTGACTGTATGCCTCATCGTCTTCGGTCTGACGGCGTTGCTCTTTGGTTCCGCGCCTGGTCCCGTCCGCCTTCCGCCATCCCTCAAGCCAGTCATATGCTCCTTCAGGCGTCTCGAAAAACCATGTTTCCCCCCCGTAGTTTAGCTGGGAATAGCATCGAGTAGGGCACCTCTCGGGCTCGTAGCGCCTTCTTCACCTCTATAAAGCTACGGCAGCGCCTTGAAACTGCCGCCGTATAGTCTGGGAAGAAGGAGATCGTGGAGTTAAGTATTTGAATTTGTGGGGAGATGCGCGCCGTCTGGAGGATCACATCCCTGTCGCGGAAATTGAACAGGCGCGCGAGCACCGGTCTGGGGGGGCGCTCCCGGTTTAGCGCTTCCGCCCGGCACCCTATGTGCCCGCTCCACTGAGAAGAAAGTGGACAGTCCCTTTGGCTGCAGTCTAGTTTTTATAAGTTCCTCTACGTATAAGTCCATCGCTTGCGCACCCTCACTCTCCGGAATACCCAGGATACGTACGTTATTTTGGCGTGAGCGCCCTTCCTGGTCGTCCAGCTTGTCAAACAACTCTTTATTTTCTGCCTCAAGGCGCGATACCGTTTTTTGAAGGGCTGCTGTGTCAGTGGTCAGAGTTTTCATCGTCTTTTCCACCTCCGTGACTCTGGTAGTGATCTTCTGGAAGTCTGCCCTAAGCAAAGACACATCGGTGGAGATAAAACCCACCGTGGTTTGGACCTTGTTGAGCGCCACCATGATGTTCTCCAGGGTCACCTTTGAGGGGGCATCCTTTCCTATGGCACCCTCCGATGCCCCCTGTCCCTCCGGCAGTGGGGGAAATCTTTTGCGTAGGCGTATTTATCCAGCCTCGCCTGGACATTTTGGTTCCTCGGGCCTCTACCCGACATGGCAATGGTGCTGTATCCACCAAGGGTGTCCTACAGGTTCATGGTGCTGTGCCTATCTGAAGTTCTTCTGTAGGGCAGTGGTGCTCCCCTCGACGAGCCGCCTCTCTCCTGGTACCTTATGATGTGAGTCCCGACCAGGGGGGGGGGGGAAATATGAGGCCCGTCAGATAGCGGCCGATGAATACAGGCAAGAAAGGAGGCGTCCAAGGGTGTGGGCCATTCCAAGTGGGCAAAACGTTGTGAAATTTCACGCAACCCCCGGAGACAGCGCGTCTCTCCCAGTTCAAATTACCACACCGACCCCAGGGGTGGGGGTGGGACGGGACGCAGCTGTAGGGGCGCCCACCTCAGGTGTTGTGTTATTTTTGCCCGGGTCTTGCTAGGTCGCTGCACTGTCCAATACAATGAGGCCTCCAAAGATGGCCGTCGGCTGGTCCGAAGAGGCGCGGTGTCTCCGCCCTCTAAGACTGGGCAGTGCGGCTCGGCCAGGGGGGTCAGCAGTCCGAAGGGGTAGCCCCCACTTGCATCGCGACAATGATTTAGGCGGTGCCGCCGCTCATCCCCGCTGTCTGACTCGGGGGGCGGGGGCCGCGGTATTTACCTGCCTCGCCCTGTCTTTCTTCTGGTGCCGGCCCCCGTGCCGCGGGACTCAGTTTCCGGCCGCACCGCACCGCCAGTTCAAGTGCTGATTTCCCGGCCCAGACTGCGCTGGCTTGCAGTGGGTCTCCGTTGCTGCGTCCTTCCGCCAAGCGCCCGGCCGGGCGTGTCCACCAATGGAGTCCCCGGCTGTTATGGAGACAGAAGGCCGTTGTCACTTGGCTGCTGCAGACCCGTAGTATCACGTCGGATTTTGACCGGAGCAGCGGCAGCCGATGCCGCTCGGTCACCGGCGTCCGCGGGGGTCCCCACAGCTCAGCTACTGTCAGGATAATTAGACGGATTGTGCCGGAAGGGTCTCACCTCACTGGAGCCCCTTCAGCAAGCAGCCATCTTGCCGGCTGCTAGCCACGCCCCTCATGCCACTAACTTTTAAACATGCTGAACAGCAGTCATGCTGGTGTACAACACGGCTAAAACACACTGGCAAAGCGAATGACTCTTGCAGAAGCAAGACTTACTGGCTTTCCACCATTCTTGGGTACATTTCCAGGCCCAGTCCAGAATAGTGGAGGAAATCCCGTCCTCCAACTCAGAAATTGGTGGTATTTCCACGAGAGGGCGGCATCCTACTGTGGTTCCTCGCATGGCAGAGACAGACACATTGAGGGAGAAACCAAAATTCCACAGCATTTGCACCATCTGTGCTGTGTCAAAGCTGGAAAATCTGCAGCAGCGACTGGTCACGAGCTCCTCGCGCATCCCACCGGTGGATACGTGTCGGTGGTAGTTTGCAAAATGAAGATCATTGTTCTGCAAACAACCCACGTCTGTTCCTTGCACTTTTTACTCGCGCAGTCAGTAAAGTTGCACAGTTTCTGAGAGAGCTCCATAAACTCATCGAAACGAATCCTGTTCAATAACATTTCCCTGTCTTTAATGCCAGATTTTGCGCTTGAACCTGCAGCCTTGGAATTCCCACTGAAAGCCCTGAGAGCTGATAATATAGTTAACCTGGCTGCTTCCTGTCTGCTTAAAGTAAGCAGGAGCGCTCCAGCGCCCCTCCCCCACCTTTAGTCTGGGGCAGACTCCTGAGAGACACCATAGATCACGATTTGGGGTTTTTAATCTAAAAACCAGCTGCAGTCTGCGGTTCCTGCTCTCCGGGACCGGCTCACATCTGGAAGTCACATCTGTCTGAGGCAGCAGGTAGCCCGCGCCTTCTGAGAGGTGCCGGTGTCAGATTGTCCACCTCACATGGGCTCTCAGCCGACCCTGCTGCCTGCATGTGGTGTGTGCAATCCGCTGTGTTATTTTATTTATTATTTTTATTGATGCATTTTTCTATAGCGCGGACTTTACCCGAAGGTGTCAGAGCGCTTCACAATAGGAACAGGACTGATACAAGAGAACATTACAAGTGAACAAATTACAAAAGCAAACGTTATATTAAATGAAGCAAAAATGACAATCGTGAGCCAACAAAATACAAGAGGAAGCACACGGTGCATTACAGGAGGAAAAAGTGACGTGTGCAGGTTACAAAAGCGTACAAAATAAACATAGAGGTATAATACTGCAATATATGGAGGACACTCAAGCACAAGAACAAACGTTACTTAGGCACTGGTGGCACTTGTGCAGGTATCGAACAAACAAATGTAAGAGGTAGAAAACAGTGGGACATATTACCAACAACTAGCGATAATTATCGCTATGTTGGTTTAGCGGCGATATTTTTATCGCCGAGCTGCGGCGATTTTTATTGCTAAGTAGCCTTGATATTATTAAGGTTTATCTCCTAAGCGATAAAAATCGGCCGAAATGCATGAATATCGCTGAAAAGTCAGCGATATTCATGCATTACCGAGCTAATGCTCTTAGCTATGTTATCCACCTACCATTGGATAACATGGCTAAGAACTGTTCTGGGGCAGGTGTTAGCTTTTGGAGATATTCGCGCTTAGCGCGAATATCTCCAAAAGTTGGTAATAGGAGATAGCGATGTTAGCGACTGTTTCCAGTTGCTAACATCTTGGCACGCCCACTTTGCATGTTATTAGTGATAAATATCACTGACATGCAAAGCGGGGCCCAAGATGGTCGCTATCTCCTACTAGCTGTCGCTAACTGGTGTTAGCGACAGCTAGGTAATAGGTAGATCATTTTATCTCCGCTTTCTTGGCCTTTAAAGCCAAAAAAGCGGAGATAAACCCCCTTGATAATATGCCCCAGTGTGTTACAAGAGAAAGTGACGGGTGCATGTTACACACGAGTCCCAAACACAGGTAGAAGGATAATACTGCAATAAATGGTAGACTCTCAACCACAAGAACACACTGGGAAGACACTTCCATAGTCATGTAAAGTAGATTTTTCAATAATTGAAGGGCTTCCTTCAGATAATAGAGAGGGCATGGATTACATTTGGAAATGTCTTTGAAGAAGGAGAACTTTGAGGTCAGTTTTGAAGGCCTGGGAGGAGGTGGTGGTCCGGAGCTGAGGCGGAAGTGAGTTCCGGATTCTCACTGCGCTGCCTGAAAAGGATTGGGCCATCGATCTTTCCTTCTTGAAAGTGGGAGGTTCAAGCAGTAGATTTTCCGCATTTCGTGATGGTCTAGAGCCTCCAGAGAGTTTCAGTTTATTCGCCAGGTAGCGCGGAGAGAAGGAGTGCAAGGCTTTGTGGGTGATGCAGGCAGTCTTGTAGATAGCTCTAGCCTCAATGGGAAGCCAGCGGAGGGTGGATAACATGGGAGTGATGTGGTCGCTTCTTTTGACCCCATAAATGAAACGAGCTGCTGAATGTAGAACAGACTTAAGGGGGGATAGGTGGGATTTGGGGAGGCCAGTCAGAAGAGAATTGCAGTAGTGTAGTGTGACGTGATCTCTGACGCGCACAGGCTACCAGTTTCTTCTAGCATGTGTTGGTGGTTCTGTTTAGGTCTTGCTTACAAGACAAAGCATGTGCTGTCTGTTGCTAGCCATAGTGTGGTGTAATCCAAGAACATACAGGGGTTGGGAGTCCACCCATTGCTTATCATTGGTTGGCTTTCCTGTCACTCTCATTTGCCTGCTTCTTATTCGTGTCCCAGCCTGACAATCATGTGTTTGTCCCTCCCATGATGGAGCATAGCCTCTTTACCATCTCTTTTGTTTGTCTGGCTTCTATGCTTTCACTGCTTGCTTTTCAAGTACTTATGTTTTCCTTTGAGTTCAGCACTCCAGGGTAGTGCAAGCGTGTTCCCACTATCTCCCTCGTGTTCTTTTCTCCCCCTGCATTCAGTGTTGCTCTCTGTCACCCGAGCACTTCTCCCCACCCTCCTCCATGTTGTGCTCACCCTCATATATGTTTTCCTTCCATTGTTTCCTCGCCTGCGTGCTTCTCCCCTGTCTGCTTCACGTTGTTCACTTTTGCCAGATTGCTACCCTCCCAGTGCTGTGCTTTGCTCTCTCTCTGTCTTCAGCTTTCCCCCAGTCTGTGCCCTCTGTGTTGCTTCCCTCTGCCCATGTCCTCAGTGCTGCTTTCCACCGCCTGTCCTCACGTGTTGCTTTGGCACCCCCACCCGCGCCTCCTGTGTTGCTTCTACATCCCTTTGCTGCTTCGGCTCCCAGGTGTGCTTCCTCTCCACTTGTTGCTTCTACCCACCCTCTTAAAAAATGTTTTTTTAAAACATTAACACTTTTTTTGCTTTTTAGTTACTGATTGACTTTGGATCGTTTACTACAAAGAAAGGGAAAGTGGCTGCATCAGTTTGAGGTCAAATGCATGTGTGGCGTGTGCACCTAGAAAATGACATGGCCGGCCCCTTCAAAACCTTGTTTTAAAAAAAATCTTTAGCCATGCAGCATATCATGAGTAATGCTGTGCAACATGGCTGGAAACCATTGACAAAGCCAACAGATCCCAAAGGCCAGATCTATTGACCTTGCCAATGCTTTTTTAGGTGGAGCTGGTCGGGAAAGACCTTTTGTGGAGTTACCAAAAATGTAGGGGGGCTTCCAGTCAGCCCATTGCATAGCATAGCATTGGTTGGCTTTATTGTTGCTCTTATTTGCTTGTTTATTATTCAATAGCTTTCCTTGTCCCATTTTGTCTCCCCCCGGTGCATTGGCTGGCTTCAATCCTTCCACTGCTCACTTTTATAGAACTGTTTTTGTTTTTGGGTAAGCACTCCATGAGAGTGAGTGTGTTTTCTAATTGGTTCCCTGGTGCGCCTCTCTCCCCCTAAGCTCCGTATTTCTCTCTCCCTTGTGTGCTTCTCCTGGGGCGGCTCTACGCTCAAGGCAGCCCTGGGCAGGGAGCGTAGGTAGGGGGCCCCGGAAGAGGGGGTCCGGGTGGGGTGGAGCGCGGAGGCCAGTGAAGAGGGGGGAAGGGGGTCAGGGTGTTTGGAAGTGGAACAGAGGCGGAGGCCGCCAAATCCCTGCCAGGGGTCGCCACGCTTTTTATGTATGTATTTATTATTATGTATGTATTATTTATGTATCCATCCTCAGAGGATTATTATATTAAGGATATATATTGGCGTGGTGGCCCCTGGGGTTTGGTGGCCCTGTGCAGGTGCACAACTTGCACATGCTTAAGGCCGCCCCTGGCTTCTCCCTCCACCAAATATCCGCCCATGCGCCATGTTGCTCTCTTCCTTTTGCTGCAAACGCTCCCTTGTGCGCTTCTCCCTTATGTACTTCTTCCGCGCTCCATGTTGCTCTCTTCCTTTTGCTGCAAGCTCTCTCCTGTGTGCTTCCCTCCTGCCAAACTAACCCATTCCCCATCCCATTCTGTTGCTCTTTCTGTTGTGCTGCTGTACGGTTGCCTGCCACAAGGACTCCGTTTATTTTTAACATATTTTATTTATTGGGGGGGGGGGGGCTTCTGCCTTAAAAAACACACTTCTGCACTGCTTCTGTTTTTTTAATTTACTTTTTATTATCCCTTTAAGAATGGTAAATTAAGAGAAAAGGTGTCTACATCATTTTGGCCATGTAGCACCCGTGGTGGCTGGCATGTAAGGAGGCACGGAGGGGACAAAAATAAAACAAAAAAAATAAGTAAAGGAAAAATAATCCCACTTTCCTTCCTGGCGTGACGTCCTCCTCCTCGCTCCAGTCTTCACCAGGCAGGCTCCAGAAAGCTGCAGTAACCAATTCGGGCTCTGCTCTCATGCTGCTTGAGAGCAGCGCCAGGATTGGAGGAAGCGGCCTCTCTTACCGCTCCCGAGGACACTGGAGCCCTATGCGGTCTAAGATAGCTGGGTTAGAGAGGTTTAAAATGTGCATGTCTGGCTGGTCGTCGCAATAAAGCTGGCCAAAAAGAAATTAGCATTTTAAACTTAAAGTGCCCTGCTCATCACTGCTTTCGCTGCTGCCTGACTGGCAGCAACAGAACTCAAAAAGCCCCGCCCCCGTAATACAACTCGGCTCGAGACAGAGTTTTGAAAAATAAAATGGTAATTTATTACCATTTTATTTTTCTATCTCTGGGAGAATTTTTTTTGTAAGGCAACGCTCCTCCACCTTAAAGGATGAACCGCCCGTGTGTTGCACAGCATCTTGCAGAGGCAAAGCGAATAAATCCTAAAGGCAAGACCTACTGGCTTTAGCATGTTTATTTATGTGTTGAAAAGCTGGCTGACATCTTTATCTGTGTACAGGCTACTGGTCTGTGCATGCATACACAGCCAACTTCCAGTGTTAGTAAAATCATTAGAAATTTGAGCTTATTGCATTCAATTTGTGAGGGCCAGCGAGTGAGTGTAAAAACTGAGGTCAGTTTTAGTAAGGTTTTTGTGCAATTAAGCTCTATTTCTGTCCCTATAAACCAATTTACTCCTATAAAAAGAATGTTTTGGGCCTTCTGTTTGTCCATACAATCTGCTGCTCCAGGATAAGAAGGCAGATGGCTTCATATGTTCTGCCTGAGCTTCGGAATGAACCCAACCTTCTCTGCCCTGTTATTCAGAGGTCACTGATAACGTACTTTTGAGGTCTCGCCTGAGCCAGCGCACATGCGCTGCTCTGCAAGACTTTTCGTAAGGAGGCTTCAAAATCTGACCACACGCTCGTGCGTGTGTTTTATTTTTTCAGAGGCTATTGGCCATTGCGTGCGTCTTTTTAAGAAAGACAGCACGCAAGTGGGCAAAGGCGGGTGCATGTCCCTCCTTTGCTCCGCCCACGGTCTATTGCTTGTGGTTACCCACACAGGCACCATCTGTTTTGAATTATCGTGCCCAGACGCGTGCACGATAATTAAAAACATATGTCTCGCTGTGACGCGCGCACCACTTGCGTGCTTGTTCTTTAAGTGATTTAATGTGTTCCGGAGATCCCGTGCTTGGCTGTCACATAGATGGCGCCTGGCCGACGTCCTGGATTGATCTGGGTTAGACAACACTGCTGGGCTGATCCGGCGGAGCACGTCTTCAGGGGCTGAGAACCGATGTCCTGAGCATAAAGACACCTATGAAGTGGGTGCGGATCGATTGGTGTTCCCTGCTTTTCGATGGTGTTTCTTGTGCATTCCCACCCTGAAAAGAGATTTACTTCTGCCCGGCGAAATAAACAGCAGGTTTTCAGCACCAAAAGTGGTTCCAGTGTGTACTTCTAAAAAGGGAAGAAAAATGTGCAGGTTTGAGCGGGAGGGACAAGTACCATTTGCAGGTCTGGGAGCATTTGGTACAAAATCAAGTATCTAAAATCGTTTCACTCATTTCCCTATTCTGCCATGTGCGGAGCCATTCCTCTTCTTGCTGTCACTCTCTGGTGCTCACGCTCACTCTGAGCTGGTCCGCCATAGTTTTGCTGTTACACCTGATGCTTGAGCTAGAGGTCTGTTGGGGTAGTTTGTGTGGGGAAGGGAGATGCTGCTGCCATATACCGCTTTTCAGCCAAACGTATTGAAATCCGCAGCAGAGCCTCGTCGGAAAATAGATCGATCTGTTAAAAATAACTAAAAGTCGCAGAAAGATATATTTCTAATGCCTGCAGCTGGAAATCGTATTGTGTGGAGACAGCAGTCGTTTAAATGCAAATCCCTTATCTGAGCTGTCACTCGCCGTGCTGAGTCCATTTCCGAACATGACTCAGTTTGGAGAGTACTTGTGCAGGAGGCGGGGTATAAAACTCTCTTCCCCTCAACTAACCCTCTCTCTCGCCAGGCTCTTTACATGAACAAAGTAACTCTCTTCAAAAGATAGTTTTGCTTATCTCTCCTCTTATTCATGAAAAGTCAGTAAGATAACTCGGTGGGTCTATGCATGTTGGCTCCAGTTGTGTAATGTGAAACTCACAGCTTCCAGTCCCTGCTGGGATATGTTGACGTTCATCCTTCTGAGGTCGATACAGAATTGTGTCAGGAGTTTGGGGGGCCTCAACAGCCTTCGAAATTAGGCTCCCGTCCCGGCTGGCTGAGGGGCTGCTGGGGTTAAGAGGAGTGTGGGTGCATTGAGGGCTGCTTCAAGGCGACAGGTCAGCCCCGTTTAGGCACAGAGGCCTTGGAGTTGGCTTCCTTTTCCATTACCTAGAAGCCCTGCTGGCCCTCAATCCCCCGCCCCCTTCTCCCACAGATTCCCACTCAGACATCTGCAGATCTTGTGTCTCCAGCAATTTTAAGGGGCAAATATAATGCTAAGAGAACTCTTCTGGTTAATGCTCTCTTTGGAGCGATCTGAGGGGCATATTAGCAAGGCGGGCGATATGAAATTATCGCCGCTTTTGCGGCCTTTTTCATCCGAAAAGCGATGATAATTTCATCGCCCTATTAGCAAGTTGTCTCTAACATCAGTTAGCGACAGCTTGTAGGTGATAGCGAGCGGTTTGGGGCCCGCTTTGCATGTCAGCGATATTTATCGCTAATGACATGCAAAGTGGGCGTACCCAAACGGTTAGCGTCTGAAAGCAGTCGCTAACATCGCTATCGCCTATTATCAACGCAGGCAAGCGATAAAAAAAATTGCGCTAAGCACGAATTTCGCCAAAAACTAACGCCTGCTCAGACCACTTCTTAACCTGTGTATCCAATGGGAGGTGGATATTCAGGTTAAGACCCTATTGGCGTTGATGCCTGAATATCGCTGGTTTTCCAGCGATATTCATGCATTGAGCCGCTATCGCCGGATATTTTATCGCATTTGAGATAAAGGTTGCTAATAGCACGTTATTTCTGCGATAAATATCGCTAGTTGTTGATGATATGCCACTGAGTTTTGTCTAGTCACAGTTTTTACTCTTACAATAGCATAGACGGTTACCGTGCCTTCTACAAAGCAAATTGTGTAACCTATAGATTTGTAATTTTATGTATATTAAAAACATACAATTGGTTACTGCTTTTGTCAAGGATCTTTTTGTTACTTGCAGTTCATAAGCTGCAGTTCTCATGTAGCACAGTGAGCTATGAACCAGCTTGAAGGGGCTGCACACAAACTGCCTTTGCGGCTGAGCAGGCGTCAGGAGGAAGTTGTGCTGTGTGGAAGTACAACTGTCGTGGCACTGGGCTTGGAACACCCCGGTGGCCGAGTGGGGTTTATGTGGGGTCGGCTCTGCCTGAGCAGGCTTGTTGATAGTGAGTTGGGGGTACATCTAGGTAGGCTTACATGCGAGCCTCTTTGGAGGTTGATCTCTGGCTGTGCACATCTTGCTCTGGGGGTTCACCTCGAGCGGAGGGGGTCGGTGCCGGGAGAGCAGCTTCGGTGGAGACTCCCCTGAATGTTCCAGATAGCTCCTAGACAGCTGCCGGCAGGCCATGCTCGCTGTGTGCATGTTTGTAACAGGATGTCAAAGACATGTTTATGTTTTCTCGGTGGAGGAGGGAGGGGTGAACTGCTTGTATTTGCATCCCCCATCCAGTCTGTGTACACGTAGTGTCAGTATTAGTCTGAAGCGTATAAACGCTAAGTACGATTTATGCATTGAGTCCCGGCCTTTTTTCAGGCTTAGAAATAGTTTGGCTATTTTTAGAAATAAACCGTGTCCTTTGCTGGACATGTCAAGTTTATTGTTGCAGAATTTCAGTGCTCTCCTGAAATGGCTCGAATATCATAATGCGGAGAGGAGGCGGTAGATGTGGAAAGGAGGCACTTGGGATTCATGGAAAGAGGCAGATAAGGCGGGTTCAATTATTGCTTTAGAATGCCACTGCTGTGCAGAGGGCAGCGGTTGTGCACATCTGTGTGGCTCGTCTTGGTTGGAGCACAGATTGCATACTGGGGTTCTTGTGGAAGCCAAGGATGCATTTTAAATGAGTGGTCCTTTCGGGACTCTCGCGGCCACTGGGAAACCAACTAAGGGTTAGGAGAAGATACCTCTCCGCACTGTGGCAGAATCCTTCTGCTGCACATAAATTGCTAATAATGTTGTCTTAGAGATGAAGAAGGTTGGCCAGCCTGTGGTAACTGGCAGTGTGCCAGTCACTGATGAGGCTTGGGTGCAAGTTGGCAATTCAAGTTCGTCAGCCCTGTGTGGTAGCCCACATTATCAAAGAAGTCCATTCAAGAAAAACAAGCATTGGCATAGCCAATAGGTATCACCTTTGGGACCTTATAAGTGTTTAGCCATGCAACAGTTGATGTTGTTGCACCAAGGATATTGTGCTGCATAACCAAACAGTTATATGGTCCCAAAAGGGAGAGCTATTGGCTATGCCAATGCTTGTTCTAGTTGCCTATGCCTGGACACTCCATAAGCTTCCATAAACTTCCCAAAATAAGATAAAAAGTAAACATCAAGTCAGTGGTAAAAAATCATGTCAATGCACAATAATGTACTATTCGCTCATAAAGTGAAAGACTCATTGTACGGTCTGAGCACATTTAAAGATAAAAGGTTGCCTGGACTGAGTTACCTGGGACTGTAGGGAAGCAGAGGGTGGCGGCCTGTGCCACAAATGTGTGCCCTCCTGGTCCGGTCCTCAAACCTGTAACTCTAAACTGATGATAAGGTCAATGCCTCCATGAGGTGAGTTAAGACAGTAGCCTTTGATCACTAGCCAGCCAGTGCTTAATTTGAGACAATGGTTTCCGGTGCTTGGAACCCTCACCTAATTGTCAACACCGGCACTTAAGACAGTCTGCCACACGGTGGCGCTGTTTGTCAAATTCAGAGATGAGCACAACAATACGTGTTTAATAATTTAATATACATTAAAATAACAAAAACCTGCTCCCAAGCAATTGTTATAGCGATGGGAGGGCTGGAATATATTGTATTGTCACACTTGCAGGAGTGTGATGGTTTGTAGGTTTGTTGGTACTGTATTGACAGAGGTGGCAGCGGCAGTGGACTGCTGACGAGAGCCCCAGCTCTTATTTACAAATTGAGCACTGTAGACAGCGCCAAATTTAACAGAAAATGGCACAAAAAACCTTTCTGTTAGGGACGGGGAGAAAGCCAGCAGCCCAATATTTGTGCTGGAGCCCTGAACATCCATGGACCATTCCTGTAAGTTAAGTCTCTGTATGACGGAACCAGCAAAGTCGTTTCAAACTATTGAGATGTCTCCAACTAGTCTCTCTGGCCTTGCCTGAGATTCAGGCAGGAGGGGCGCACCTGCTTTGCATTCTCAGCTGATGGTGACAGGACTTCAAATCTGCTTCAGTTTAGGTGAGAAATCCAGGTCTTTATGACCTGATTCCTCAGGACATGCACCAGCCTGACCGCGGTAAGATGTGGTACCTGCGCCTCAGGCCAAAGGTGGAGGGATCAAGGACATCCTGGTTCCCCAGAACTTGCAGCAGCCTGATCATGGTAGGACGTGGTACCAGAGCATCAGGCCAAAGGTGAAGGGATCAAAGATGTCCTGATTCCTCAGGACATGCATCGGCCTTACTGCGGTAGTACATGGTACCAGAGCATCACGCCAAAGGTGGACGGATCGAGGATGTCCTGATTCCCCGGCACATGCACCAGCCTGACCACGGTAGGACGTGGTACCAGAACATTAGGCCAAAGGTGGAGGGATCTGAGATGTCCTGATTCCCCAGGACATGCACCAGCCTGACCGCAGGAAGACGTGGTACCTGCGCCTCAGGCCAAAGGTGGAGGGATCAAGGACATCCTGATTCCCCAGAACTTGCAGCAGCCTGATCATGGTAGGACGTGGTTCCAGAGCATCAGGCCAAAGGTGAAGGGATCAAAGATGTCTGCTGCCAACACCTGTTGGAATCGCAGCTTTAAATACCTGGTGGTTGCCTGGGTACTACACCTGTAAGGCAGCTGCAGAAGTTGTATAGGAGGATGGCCTTCAACTCTGAGAAAAAATGTCCTCAGCGAATGCAAAAAATTGTAACCCAAACGGAGAGATAAAAGCAAGTAGATGATGATCAACACACAGGGTGAAGAAAGGCTGTAGCAAAGGAGTGTGTCTTTGATGCTGAGGGTGCAGTTGTCATGCAAAGTGAGTAATAGGCCCAAAAGGACGTTATGTACCAAAATAACTGCCTAAAGTATCGAAGGAATTAAGAAACCTCGGAATGACCATGGACTCCAAGCTGTCGATGAATGCCCAAGTGGATAAACTAGCAAGATGAAGCTTTGCTACTATAAAAACGCTGCAACGAATTTTCCCTCATTTGGGATTTCCACACAAGGTCCAAGCTACCATCTCCCTTGTTCTGTCCAAACTCGATTACGCCAATAGCCTCTACCACGGATCACCTTTAACGACCATGAAAAGACTACAACGGATGCAGAACTCGGCTGCCAGACTACTCTTGCATACCAAACCGTGAGACCACGTCTCCCCTGCCTTGAAAGCCCTGCATTGGTTACCAGTTGCCAGAAGATCCATGTTCAAGCTGCTTTGTATCACCCACAAAGCAAGACATGGAATAGGACCACTCTTCATCATGAATAAAATCACCAACCACATTCAACAAAGGAACCTCTGCTCTACGGAGCTTCTCGCCTCAAATTCCGACCATACAAGAAAAAAAGCATGGGTGGCACATCCTTCTCTGTTCAAGCAGCCAAACTATGGACCTCTTTACCCCCCAACATAAGATCCACCGACAACCACCTTATCTTCAGAAAACTCCTCAAGATGTGGCTCTTCCCCACATAAGCACCATACACAAACAGAAATGTACAGCACATCCCTCTGTATATAAGTATTTGTTTTCACTATAGATATGTACCTATCTTTGTGTATTACTTTGTATAAACATGTAAAATAATTATGTTGTTAAGAGAAAAAAAAAATAATAATAATAAATAAATAAAATCATCCTTGGTCGACATGTACATACTTCCATTGTGCATCTATGTACTTTCCATGTACTTGGATCTGTGTGTCTGTTACTTTTCTCCTGAAAAAGCATATCCAATGCACTACCCTATTTCTCACCCTGGTCCTCTATCAATATCTTTAATCTACATATACTTACTTCCTTTACATATCTATATACTTTCAATGTACTTATGGATCTATATATTTATCACTTTCTTCTAATTTAGTATTTCCAATGCACTTCCCTATTTCTCAGCCTATACTTGGCTCAATATATCTTCTAGCACAAGCTTCTGACTCATCTCAAACTTCTTTCTACTACTCTTTCCAATGCACTACCCTATCTCTCATCCTATACATCTATCAATATTTCCTCTACATCCACTCTCTCATTTATCCCAAACCCATACCACTACTATGATCGCCAAAATAACCCTTTCTAGACTCTCTCCTACTCTACCCCTCCTTGCATCATCTGACATCTCTTTTTACTATAGCGATCCCCTAAAACAAACCTTTCTAAACTCTTCCCTCTGACTCCTCCCCTCCAAAACCTCTTTTTACTCATCCCAAAGCCTCCTACTGCTAAGACCTAAAAAAAAAAAAATAATAATATTCTTTCACTTTTCTGTCCCTCCACTATCCTTTTCAATCAAAATTAACAGACTAACATGTTCACTTCTCAAATTCCATATTCAACTATACTAATATACTACCCAAATAACTGAATAACATATCTACTACTCAAATTACTTAATATTTATACTATACTCATTTTTAACACTAATCCTTTATGGATTCCCGAGTGGCGTGCTACTCGCCAGAAAAGCGCTTCAACACCCATCAGGGGTAACAAGTGCTATATAAATGCAAATCTTTCTTCACCTTTTGTCCGTCCGCTATCCTTCTCACTCCAAGTAACAGACCAATATCCACCATTGAAATTACTTCATATTTCACCATATTAATTCACCACTAATCCTTTATAGGCTTCCTGGATGGTGTGCGTCAACAAGTGCTATATAAATACAAACCTTTGTCCTCCTCTGTCCTTCTGCTATCATTCCAAGTCCAAATAACGACTAACCTATCCACCACTTAAAATGTACTTGCATGTTTCATTATACCAATTCAACACTAATCCTCTATGGGTCCCGGAGTAGTGTGCTACCCGCCGAAAAAGCGCTTCAACGCCTCGTCAGGGGTAGTAAGAGCTATATAAATGCAATTACAATACAATACAATACAATACATTGTAACAAGAAAATGGTGCTGGATGTCCCCGACAGGTCTAACACACTGACGGGACCGATGTCATTATGATCAGGCTGTGATGGAGACAGTTCGTCAGGGCGATCAGTACAAACTCTGTCCTGGATCTAAGAGTCTGAGGGACTTAAGAAGATCCCAGAGCTCCAAAGTGACTTCTTTGCAAAGGTGTTTAGTAGGGTACGGCAGATTGCAAATCGGAGAGCAGTAGCTCATTTTAATCTAGGGAGGATTCTTTTCCAGAAGTAGCGTTACAACTGCTTTCTTGAAGTCTGTGTGGCAGGATTCACCGAAGCCCCCATGAACGGTTGCAGAGCGGATGCTGCCACTTCCAGGACCTACGTCAGATCTTCCTGGGACAGTTGTCATAGGAGGAACCAGAGCAGCAGATCCCTTGAGAGTGGCTGACCTCAACCAACAAGAGACAGAAGAGCCCACCAGGACTCTGCTTTGTCTGACGCGGTTGATTCAGGGGGTCTTAATCCCACCTCAGAAGGGAACTGGCATAAGTCAGGGCCATTAGCAGATAACATGCTCTTTCTGATATAAACTCAGCTCATCGCGTAGGTGCGGGGTGTGAGTAACATTAGCGACTGATGTAAGAGGGCATATCTCTTGGAAGATGAAAGAAAAATCCTTAATCTTGTTAGGGGCCTAATCAATCCCTAATCAATCCCTGTGATATAATGACCTCACTAAATATGACCAATTTCTATTTTTTATGTTGAATGAAATCATTTGCCTGTTTCTAGATGTTGCTAAGAATACGACTGGCGTACCAAATTTGTATTTGCAGTTTGACGCTCCGGGGTTTAACCATGAGCTCTATTTGCTTTTGTTCACTACTGGTTGGGATTTGACGAAAGACCTGTGGGTAAACTGGGTAAGAAAGATGTACAGATTGTTGAAAACAATATTTACTATAAGAGATGCCACCAACGTTCAGTGAGGGCTGAAATTTCTAGATGGGCAGAGGGCTAGCCGGAAAACAGGCCTTCTTCATAGTGCTGCAGTTGGATTCAGAGAAGAGGGACGAGGTTGAATGTGCCGGTAAATGGATTGGATGTTAAAGTGTGCATCAGTGAGTGGCTACTCCTATTGGTAGGCTATAATGTCACTCTCTTTTTCCTGCTTCTTTTCCTTGCCCCAGCTTGTCCATCTTGTCTTTGTCCCTCCCTTGGAGCATAACCTATTTACCATCTCTATAAATGGCTGACTTGTATCCTTCCACTGCCAACTTTTAGGGAACTTTTTAATTCTTTTTTGATTAAGCGCTCCATGAAAGTGCAAGAATTTTCTATCTCTCTCTCTCCCGTGTGTTCCACCCAAATGCCTTCTCCTGTTCTCCATATTGCTCTCGCTCACAAGTAATGCTCTCTCTTACACTTCTTTCCCCATTCTTACCCCATGTTGTTCTCTACTGCGTGTGCTTCTCCCCCCACATTGCTCTCACCCATGTTGGCATCTCCCCCAGGCTCCCATGCTGCTCTCACTTGCTTCTCCCCCACCCTCCATATCCTTCTCTCCATCCTGTGCATTGGCAAAAGGCACTTGAAAAGACTACCGGTGCCAAAGATGATAGCTATTGGCTTTGTCAATGCTTGTTATATATCCTGGTGAATGATACTCTGCCACCCAACCATCTAACATGACTCCTGCTGGTAGTCCTGCATCTGAGCCCAAGGTTCAACTCTGACATCACACAGTGGACACAACGCAGCCTTAGGAACCGACCCGAACACAATATTTGAAACACTGATGACGTAGGCCCACAGTGACCTGGGATGCTGGTAACTCTGGAAGTGGGAACAATCCAACCTCTTACGAGTTGGTCCCTGAGGGTCCACGAAGAAATGAGGAGTTACAAGGGGAACTGGGTAGTTCCGTGTCCGATTACCCCGCTGCTCGTGCCAGCCACATCCAAATTAAGAGGCTTCTTGTAATGAGGACCTGTGACTACTGACTAAGGGCCAGATGTAGGAATCCAAATAGCAATCGTAAACGCCGAAATTCGCATAATTTCAGCCTTTACGATCGCAATTGGGCTTTGAGCAATGTAGGTAAGATTAAACCTACTCGCAAAATAAGGAATCGCAAAAATTGCAATTCCCCATTTTGCCATTGTTTTTAAGGAATTGCAAATTGCGATTCCTTAAATGCAATGTAAGTAGCACAAGAGAAAGTGCACTTTAGCCTTAAGGAATCGCTAATTACCACCAGCTTCAAGTTGGTGGTAGCTAGCGATTTCCCTTAAAAAAGTACTTTTTTGCTTTTTTTAAAGTGCCATGTGGCACACATTCATGCCCTTAGGGCATTTATGTGCGCCACATGTGCACACATGCACATTTCAGGGGTGAAACAGGGTTTCCCTCTGGAACCCTTTCACCCTTGAAATTGCACCCGCAATTTGCAAGTACCTATTGGGTACTCGCAAATAGCTCAAATCCTATTCATTCCCATAGGAATGATTGGGATGGTATTCCTTTATTACGAATCTCAATTTGAGATTCGCAATTAAGGAATATTAAGAAATCGCTAATATTTTTGCAAATCCTACCTACATTCAATTTTGCGAGTCCTTAATAGCAAATACAGTAAAAATCACTATTAAGGACTCGCAAAATTGAATTTACCTACATCTGGCCCTAAGACTCAACTCCAGAACCATGTGGAAACACACATCCCAGGCAGACACAGCGCTCTGTCGTCATACTCTTGGCTGATGGGCTTTATACAAATGCTGATAACATGAAATGTGACATAACATTAAACATTGGCGGCAGACAGGGCCTTCCAAGCTACAGCAGCTTTCCTGCTGTGTTAAATGCACAAATACAAAATATCTGTCCTCAGTTCATGAAAGTTCTTCACTGTCAACTCAGACTCAGCCTATTGGTTTTGTCAGTACAGGCTTGCCCTATGTGCCTCTCTGGTAGAGTGGGGCTGGCTTCAAGGAGCCCTGCTGACGTGTTCCCTCCTCTATCAAGGACATCTGAAAGTGCTGGGGATGCTGATTGAAATCAGAGGCAGGAGCCCCTACCCTGAAGAGTTCACAGCTTCCCCAGATGTGTGTGTTTTGTAATTTAAAATCCACTCTGTAATCAGCTGTAAGCCCAGTTATCAGGAACATCAGTTTCCCAGGCGCCTCGTGCAGGCAGCATGGCCGCTCTGGATCCACTTTGCTGACAAGGTGTTTTTCTTATTTAATGCTGTTAATCGCAGGAATTTTGCACAACCTCAGGAAGGATCTTGTAACCTGCACCAGCTTCGAAAACAGGCTGTAGCGGGGATTTAAGGCCTGGACTACTGTCAGGGGAGAGATTTGTCCACTTTACAGTAGCCTGTGCGAACACTAAGCGCATACTGCAGAAATCTGAGCTCAAAATGGCCGCCCACACGCAAGGGGTTCAGTGGCTCACAACTTGCCTCCACGGAAACCGCGTCTTCCTATTAATGTTGTGCGATTTAAATTGCGCCTGATCCTTGGATGTAGGCTGTTTTGAGCGCTCTCAGGTGGGGTTGGGCCCTACTCTTTTCACTCCGCAGTAAGCGGAAGCAGGTCGCTTCGTGAATCTGCGGTTTCACAAATCTACGTCTGACTGCCACAGATGGAAAAAGAAAAGCAAGAGGCAGCCAATTAAATACAGAAAGATCAAGGATTGCCTGCTTGGTGGTCAGTTTAGAAGCTCGCACTTGCAGGTGGAATGAGAAAAAAAAATCACCCATTTTGCATTTCGCAAAATTATTCCAGGCACTCCTAATATAAGGGACTGTGGGGCATATTATCAAGCAAGGGCGATAATTATCGCCTGCGCCACATATCGTGCTTTTTTGTATCGCACACAGTTTCACAGAGAAATTTTGCATTCTTACCATCGTATTATCATCCTATTATGGGAACATGCAATGCTGTCTGTGAAAGTACGCGATGACTCCCGCCAACATGCAGTAGTAAATCATGCAATACCTTGGCATTGGCGTGTCAGCGGTGCGTTAGCGGCGATAATAATTCAGGTAACGTGTGAATATGCCCATGGATTGCCTGCAAACTCGGGGGCCCCCGTGCCAAATCATCAGACACTGCTAAGGCCTGCTGCTCTGCTGAAAGGGTACCAGAATAAAGCGTGGGCATGTACTTCTGAAAGAACCAGATATAGACACTATTGTGCATTTACACACTACTCTGAACAAGCATTGGCATAGCCAATAGGTCTCGCCTTTGGGACCTTATGAGTGTTTAGTTATCCAGCACAATATCCTTGGTGCAACAACATCAAATGTTGCATGGCTAAACAATTATAAGGTCCTAAAGGCGAGACCTATTGGCTCTGCCAATGCTTGTTTTACTAAAGCACATCGGCTCAACACCACAGAGGCAGACCATAAATAACCTCACGAGATGTGCCAATGCCATCACTCTACTGAGTGTCAAAAGTAATTACTCAAGGCAGTCAGTTAAACAGTTACGGCGGACTTCCGGTATCTGGACACAAGTTTATCCTAGGCAATCTGTCTTTCTGTACATTTACAGAAGTATGAGTCATGGAACACAAATGAACTCTTACAGCTTGCCGTGCGCCCACAACTGGACCCTGCCTCCAGCCTGGGCACATGTCAAGGGGCCCGATTCACAGAACTAATTTAAGACAAAATCCTAAACGTACTACTTTTGGTATTCACAGAAGGTATTTAGTAGTAGTAAAGTTAGGATTTTGTCTTAAGTTTGACTTAAGACAAACTTAAGACAAACTTAAGACAGACTTAAGATAGACTTAAGACAGACTTAAGACAGACTTAAGTTAGGATTTTGTCTTAAGTTTGTCTTAAGTCTGTCTTAAGTTTGTCTTAAGTTTGTCTTAAGTCTGTCTTAAATCTGTCTTATATCTGTCTTAAGTCTGTCTTATGTCTGTCTTAAGTCTGTTTTAAGTCGGTCTTAAGTCTGTCTTAAGTCAAACTTAAGTCAAACTTAAGACCAAATCCTAACTTTACTGCTTCTAAATGCCTTCTGTGAATACCAAAAGTAGTACGTTTAGGATTTTGTCTTAAGTTAGTTCTGTGAATCGGCCCCAAGATGTTTATGTGGAGGTGTGAGGAGGGGTGCAGGGAGACTCTTTTTATCCCGGCTGATTAAATAAATGTGTTTTGTATGCAAGTGGATGAATAACGGACCTAGCACTCGCATTTCATTTCGCACAACCCTTCAGCGGCCTGTATTATGGGGTTATAAGTATGTAGATGCTGGGAGGGGGGCAGGGTCGTGCTCCGGAAGCATTATGGGCGGGGAGGTTTGATCCACTCTTCTGCTGGGTTGCAGGCGCCATGGGAACAGCCAGTTTTGCAGAGCAGCTTCTATTGTGGTACCCAGGTATGAGGGCAAAGCATGGAAGACAGGTCTTAGCAGGCTCCAGCTCCATTAGCGGGATCGCCGCAGACTGCGTATATGTAAGGCTCACCAGGCCTCAAGCTGCTGATAGGTGACTGTAAATATATAGGGAGATGCTTGGTACGCCATGTCAGCCAGAAATGTGTATTTCGGGAATGACTTGTCGGGGGTGGCCCCACCATGTCACCCCACATTGTTCAGCTGCTGTGATTTTGTGTGGAATTCCCGAAGGTGGCTATAGAAGGAACACACTAGATACGTCATAGCACAGAGCTGTGTCTCGCGCAGACCAACAAGCACCGCAGCGCCTTCTGCCTGCGCCATGCTTCCGAACAGGTTCAAGGAGGCGCAGTGCCGGTGTGAGTTGACTTCTAGCCGCTAGACCGAAACAGGTCTCACCAGTGGATCCTCGGGTCCTGCATCTCTCGAAGGCGTTCTTTCCTAGCACGTCACTCTGGCCTCCCTTAGACTTGAGCCCTGCGAGTGGTGCGCGCACGCCACCGCGAGCGATCTGTTTTCAATTATCGCGCCCGTGTCTGGGCACGATATTTGAAAACAGATGTGGCATGTGCGGGTAACCGCAAACAATAGACCATGGGCGGAGCAACGGCGGGAAATGCACCCGCCTTTGCCCAATTGTGTGCTGTCTTTCTTAGAAAGAAGCACGCAAAGCCCAATAGCCTATAACACAAACAAAAACACACGCACGAGCGTGTGGTGACCTTTCTGAAGCCCTTACATAAAGTCGAGCAGAGCAGCACATGCTCTCTGCGCTTGGCCTTGACCTAAAAAGCATTAGAGGCACATAGCAGACACAACAGATGCAGGCACCTTTTGTGTAAGGCCACAGTACACTGAAAGCGTACTGGAATAGAAGCTGGGCTCATACCTCCATATATCACCACGTTTAGTCTAAATATTGCCGCTTTATCGGCAAAAAGTGCAGCTAAAGCGGCGATAATGCCCTTGTTTATATGCCCCTACATTTGTGTGCTCAGTCTGCAAGTAGCCGTGTAAATGATGCGATGCATAGGAGCGGTCCATTAATGGCCCACACTTCACTGCAAGTGAAACACCTGTGTGCGTCTGTAGGTCAGGGCCTTTTGTTAATCCTCATGTTCTGTGCACTCTGCCATGGTCTTCAGTGCAGGATTATAAACACATCTGTGATGAAGGAAGATCTTCCTTCAGTCAGGACTGAGGATTCTCTCTGTCGTGTTCTGTGACTCTGCTCTACTAGAACATCAAAGGTGTTTGACTGGTGACGTATGAGATTAAAGCGTGGGACACAGGCCGGAATCCATTTTATTTTTGGCAGTTTTACGTAGCACAGACATTGCCCAAGGATATTCACAACAGACTACGACGAGTAAGAACGAAAGAGGTACAGATGTGTGGTGTAATGAGAGGGGAGTATACCATACTGGTTTATTTGAGGAAATGTGGTGTTTAGACACAATACTAGAAACTAAAATATCGTCAGACTAAAAATCATGTCAAGAATATCAAGTGCAAAAATATTGTGAAGGTAAGTTTCGATAATTAAGCAAAGTTTTACTATATAGAACTTCAGATATATGTAACTTGGCGATATATATATATATATATATATATATATATATATATATATATATATATTCACTGAAAAAACCATAGGTTATAGACCATATATAGTTAGGAATTAGCATTTACAAAACCTTGAAAATTCACTGAAAAAACCATAGGTTATAGACCATATATAGTTAGGAATTAGCATTTAAAAAACCTTATTTTACTCACACAAAACCATTGAAATTCCATATATAGTTAGTTGCACTAACTATATATCGCGCACCCGCAATCCACTGCTGATCATGTCACATATTACATCATTCATGACATGGTCAGTGACATCACTGATGACATCATTGATGACATCTCAAATGACATCACTGATGACATCTCAAATGACATCACTGATGACATCATCTAGTGTCTGTGTGTTTTTGTAAAGTTTAAATATGTTTTACATATTGAAGAATGAGTGGATGTATAAGTGTCTGGATGAAGGATTTAGTAGGTGCGTGACTGACTGTATGAGTGAGTGATTAAATGTGTCTCACAGAATGCATGGGTTAGTGACTAAACTGTCTTAATTTGTGCATCATTATGTCTGTTGTTCTGTAAACTGCTGCATGTGTTGATCATTAGCTATACGAGAGGCTATATGTGTTATTAATTGGTTGCCCAAGTATTTCTATGGGAGATTGAGTTTGTGTAGGGGTGGCTGGAAGGTGTGTGACTCTATGCATAGATGTGTGAGCAGTTTATTCACTAGGTGTATGAGTTCAAGAGTGCATGTGGAAACAGCTACATGGGCAGTTGACTGTGTGCATGAGTGTATTGATGAGTGAATGGATATCTCAATGCTACATGTCATAGTAAGTACATATGTAAAACACAGTACATGTGAGAGTTGGCATATATGAATAACTGTGCATGAGAGCCACTGAATGAGTGAGTAGTTGTATCGATCATTGTGAACTTGTATCAGGGATTGTATAAGAGAGTAAATATGTGTTAGTATATGTTTCAATAAGTAAGGTGTGTTTAACTGTATAGTTGAAGAAATGGAGGTGAGATTGTTTCTTTGCATGACTGACTGGGTGTGTGAGTAACTCCATGGATGAGTGGCAGTGTGTGAGTGTCTGTATACACTGAGTGTATCTAAGGTTATATTAGAGTCTGAAGAGGTTTATCGTATTAGCACAAGAATGATGTCAAATGAGATGTCATCAGTGATGTCATCAGTGATGTCATTTGAGATGTCATCAGTGATGTCATCAGTGATGTCACTGACCATGTCATGAATGATGTAATATGTGACATGATCAGCAGTGGATTGCGGGTGCGCGATATATAGTTAGTGCAACTAACTATATATGGAATTTCAATGGTTTTGTGTGAGTAAAATAAGGTTTTTTAAATGCTAATTCCTAACTATATATGGTCTATAACCTATGGTTTTTTCAGTGAATTTTCAAGGTTTTGTAAATGCTAATTCCTAACTATATATGGTCTATAACCTATGGTTTTTTCAGTGAATTTCAATGGTTTTTTAATAGCAAATATCATAAGCTGTCGAATGTCAAGTACGTGGTAAGTGAAAACATTTTCGTGTTTATGCACACTGATCTGCTTTGAATGGTGCCCCCCCCCCTCATTTCTATTAGGAGTACTCTCTCTTTGCAGATAGTGAAAGGTAGTTAACGCAGGCCTTTGCCCCCATTGTAATCCGTCGTGCCTGCTTCTCTCTCCATTTGATTGATTGTTATCCAAGTATTTACTGTTTTAGAATTAGTTCTCTTTGGTTCATTCTCTATTTACAAACAAACACAGAGTCGCAATACTCTGTTTAGTCTTTGCAGATAACGAAAAATCGTGTAAAAAAAAAGAAAAGGAATCGAGCAAAATCAGTAGGCCACTAATGGGATCTCTTTTTGACCTCGCTAAAATAGAAACATTAGGAACAACCCCTCATGACAAATACAAAACTAGTGAGATGAACTGAACTCCACACAATGATGGCTGCAAAACAGCTCGGCTCCGCCACCCACCCCGCCCAAAATAACGATAAAGAACGGCTGCCATGATTGGTTGCGGAATGACCACGACGGAGCTACGAAATGGTGCTGCTCTCATGCTAACCCCAGCTTCAGTCTGAAACATCCAGAAACACTGTAGACTACCAATTCGATCAGTTCCGGTAGCGCCCCAATGTAACCCGGTAGAGAAGAACTAGCCCTCCCCTCTTTGACTGATGGTTCTTGTTGCCTGTCCCTTCTGTTGTCATTTAACAGAACTATTTAGCCTGCTGAAAGGGGTTGTGTTCCGACCGCTGGTTGGTGGAGACATTTTGACTATATTCTGTACCTGCGTTGTCGCGTAATGCGTCATATGACGCGCCGCGTTAGCGCATCCGGAAGTCATCCGGGGCGCGCAGCGCGTAACGTAAGCATAACAAGTCATGTGACTTGTTAATAAAACTTTTCATTGGTTCATTTTACTTTTCTTATTGTAATGATGAAAGGCTTGGTCATATGACCTAAAAATTACGCTTTTCATTACTTCCGAACATTATTTTTTCTTAAATATATGTTATAATGTTCCAGGCTAATGTACTTTCCCGGAAATTTTACAACTGTCCTGCAAGTAAAATATATTCTTTTTTCGAGAAAAAGAGCGTTTCTTCGTCCCATGACGGAGCCGTTGAGCAAAAGAGGGTCGACCTGCTGTCTTAGTCGCCGATACGCCTGAATATGAGATTCTTATCGATCACTTTATGTTGCAGGAATAGAAAACACAACAGCCCTTGACCATTTATCTTTACTGCGTTCCTTCGTATTATACCTTTTACCCTTCATGTAATTGGTCTGCTTTATTTCACTTGCCTTTTAATGATTCTAAAACAGTCACTATTATTAAAAACTTTACCAATGTATATACTACTACCATGTTTTCTTTTAAAAACCTTTATTGTGAAAATTTCATTATACAAATACGAGCCTATAACCACGTGGGCCTGCCACAGAGCAAACTGTAATCGTATATGATGAATAGACATTTACACTGTAGAGGAACGTAACGGGCGGGCCATTAGGTTGCAAGAACTAAGGTGTCTAACAGTTACGGAATCGGTGGACGTACATTTTATAATTAAAATACGACAGGGCCAGTTACAATAAAATTATCTAGATATACATTTGCGGGCAAGTACCATGGGTGACGTTAATTCGAACTTTCAACAGTACAGTAATCAATAACACATCAGAACTTAATATCAATAGGGATGTCGAAATATTCAATCAATTCTCGTCCCCGCCCGCCATGTGCTTCAAAACTGCATACGTATCTCGTGATTTCAAGGTTCTGCAACCAGTACACAACAAGGAGTTACGAGTCCCATTTATTCCGGCGCCATTTTGGGCGAGGACGGGCAGGTCCAGGATATAGTCAAAATGTCTCTACCAACCATCGACTATGATGATGTTCATATGCTGTATTTATTAGAGTAACACTCATCTGTCCACATGAAATTAATTTGCCACAATCTAAACATGTCATTTTAATCTTTCCAAAGTTCTTCTAAATATTTGGGACCGTTTCCCTTGCCTCTGAAGCTCTCAGTGCCACTTCTTTGATGAAGGTACTAGCAGGTCAGGGGTTCTCCTCCAAATCTCTCTTTTATGCAGCACTATAATTAATTGGTGCCACCTCTCCATATGACGATGCATTGTATAGTTACCACAACTATATTTTTTTTCGGTTCCTCTGGAGAGTTCATCGTGGCAGATGAAGCGTGTAACGTACCGGGCATTTACCTTTTTTTGCATGTACAGGAAAGGAAAAAAAAATCGAGCGTCCGAGTTCTAAGGTGTCCCAGGGCCATTTTAGCGGACCAGGCCCAAATCCAAAGAACAGGCCGCCATTTTGAGAGTCCTCTTGCAGCCGCCTGTCGCTGTAGCATCAAGAGCAGCCGAAACTCAGCTGAATGGCAACTGAAACGGTAAAGGGGCGCCCCACTACAGCAGACGAGCCTCCACCTAGGAAGGCCCATTCATGCCGGCTCCCCCCCCCTTCGGGCACCCCACGCCGTTATTCGGAGCAGTATTGTAGGATGGCCACACCAGTGCGGCAACTTGCTAGACATCACCTCGGTGGTAACCGAATCTCAACGCCTTGTGGTGTCTCCTATTCAGAAAACATTGTTATGCTGCCTTCGACCTATTCGCCGCAAGTGCGCACACAACTCAACTGCATAGCTTGCTAGACACCACCTCGGTGCCATCCGGATCTTGGAATGTCAGCACCTTTTGGTGTCTTCTCTTCAGAAAATATTGTTGCGCTGCCTTTGGCCCCATTCGCACATCGGTCCGCTACTGACGCCATCTCACAGGCTAATGGGGCGCCCCACGCCGAGTTTCAGCATTGTAGAATAACCACACCAGTACAGCAACTTGCTAGACATCACCTCGGTGCCATCCGGATCTCGGCGCCCCACTGCAGATGAAGTGCCTCTCAACTATGAAACCACCACGGTGACATCCGGATCTTGGCGCGTTGTGCTGCCTTCGGCCTATTCGCACATCGGTCCGCTACTGACGCCATCTCACAGGCTAATGGGGCGACCCACGCCGAGTTTCAGCATTGTAGGATGACCACACCAGTACAGCAACTTGCTAGACATCACCTCGGTGCCATCCGGATCTCGGCGCCCCACTGCAGATGAAGTGCCTCTCAACTATGAAACCACCACGGTGACATCCGGATCTTGGCGCGTTGTGCTGCCTTCGGCCTATTCGCACATCGGTCCGCTACTGACGCCATCTCACAGGCTAATGGGGCGACCCACGCCGAGTTTCAGCATTGTAGGATGACCACACCAGTACAGCAACTTGCTAGATATCACCTCAGTGCCATCCGAATCTTGGCATCTCAACGCCTAGTGGTATCTTCCATACAAAAAATATTGTTATGCTGCCTTTGGCCCCATTCGCACATCAGTCCGCAACTTAGACATCACCTCGGTGCCATCCGGATCTTGGCATCTCAGCGCCTTGTGGTGTCAGTCAGAAAATATTGTTGCGCTGCCTTTGGCCCCATTCGCACATCGGTCCGCTACTGACGCCATCTCACAGGCCAACGGGGCGCCCCACGCCGACTTTCAACATTGTAGGATGGCCACAGAAGTGCGACAACTTACTAGACACCACCTCGGTGCCATCCGGATCTTGGCGCGTTGTGCTGCCTTCGGCCTATTCGCACATCGGTCCGCTACTGACGCAAACTCACAGGCCAACGGGGCGCCCCACGCCGACTTTCAGCATTGTAGGATGGCCACACCAGTGCTGCAACTTGCTGGACACCACCTCGGTGCCATCCGGATCTTGGCGCGTTGTATTGCCTTCGGCCTATTCGCACATCGGTCCGCTACTGACGCCGCCTCACGTGCCAACGTATTTTCTCCGCATTTTATACCTTATGCCGCATAACAGGTCATGTGACTTGTTTATAAAACTTTTCATTGGTTCATTTTACTTTTGGTTTCCTAATGATGGAAGGCTTGATCATATGACCTAAAAACAACACTTTTCATTGGATGAAAACTTTTTTTTCCCCCCAAACGATGAAAGCCCCACCTTGTTTCTGGATGTTTCAGACTAAACTGGCGTCAGCATGAGAGCACCACCATCTCGTAGCTCCGTCGTGGTCATTCCGCGAGCAATCATGGCAGCCGCTCCCCACCAGAAGCCTGCAGGAGTCGGGGCCCCCAAAACTTTTGATGAATTCTCAAGGCGGAGGGGACGCTTTCGAGAATGGGGTCCAAGACCTAGCAGACAAGCGTCCGATTTCCAAGGTGTCCCAGGGCCATTTCAGTGGACCACGCCCAAAAAGGAAAGAGCCTGCCGCCATTTTGAGAGTCCTGTGGCAGCCGCCTATCGCTGCACCGCAAGAGTGGGCGCAACTCAGCTGAATGGCGGATTTTGACACAGTGGACCAAAAGCGGACGGAATGGCAACTGAAACGGTAAAGGGGCGCCCCACTAAAACAGATGAGACTCCACCTGGAGAGGCCCGTTCACGCCGCCTCCCCCGGGGCGCCCCACGCCGTTATTCGGAGCAGCATTGTAGGATACCAAAACCAGTGCGGCAACTTACTGGACATCACCTTGGTGCCATCGTTCTGCTGCCTTGGAACTATTCGCACAACAGTTTGCTACTGATGACCCACCCCCCGCGACGCCCCACGCCGTTATTTGCTGGGTGGCAACTTACTAGACATCACTTTCGTGTCATCTAGATTTCGGCGCGTTCTGCTGCCTTGGAACTATTCGCACAACAGTTTGCTACTGATGACCCACCCCCCGCGACGCCCCACGCCGGAAATCTGGACGTTGTGCTGCGTTGGGACTATTCGCACAGCCGACCGCTACTTCGTTGTTTTTCCCTAAAAATGTTTATATGTTATTACTATTTTTGTTTTCTTGTATATATTTATAAATTATTAAAGTTTTATAATCTTACTACTTTGTCGGAGTGCTATATATTTTTAATGTGACACATAATTGTAAAAACTTTGATGTACAAAGAGTCATCCCTGGAATCTTCCGCTTCACGCTCGGTCCCCTCCCCAATCACAATACAGGATGGTTTTCAGATAATAGCAACGCTTCTGCTGTGACGGATCTCATCGAGTGTGGGCCTTGATCTACTATAACTCCTTTGAAGAGGGGTGATTCTTTACAGCTGTGGCCATAAACTACATCTGCAGGGCTAGCTGATAGCCTAGGACCGGCCTGGACAATCGGACACAGAGGAAAAGGAGTGTCAGAGGGTGCGGTAGTGAATAGGGCGAAAGGGAGGTGTCGGGCGGGCACAGGGTGTGATTCTCAGGGAAGAGCAGCGCAGATGGGGGGAGGTTTATTACCCATGCATAAGACAGAGAGCGGGGGTGACCACTGCCTGGGTGAGATGCTTGCGAGGGTGGGGAGCCATGCTAAGGATCGACAGCGTGCACAGAGTGGGTCTGGTCAAGGCATCTAAAATGGCTGCCGTGCACGACAAAAGTGTGGCATTTGAAAAAAGACAAGATGGCGCACACAATGTTTTTCAACAATTCCTGATTTCCTTCGAATCGAACGTTAACAGACGTTGGGGCATATTACCAAAGTTAAGCGATATTTATCCCTAACGATGCATTGCAAAGATTTTTTTACCGTCAGAAATTATCGCAGATAAACCTTGCTATTATCAAGGTTTATCGCAAATACGATAAAAAACGACCGCAATGCATTAATATCGCTGAAAACTCAGCGATATTCATGCATTACCGAGCTAATGCTCTTAGCCATGTTATCCACCTCCCATTGGATAACATGGCTAAGAACTGCTCAGGGCAGCTGTTACTTTTTGGAGATATTCGCGCTTATCTCGAATATTTCCAAAAGTTGATAATAGGAGATAGCGATGTTAGCGACTGTTTCCAGTCGCTAACATCTGGGCATGCCCACTTTGCATGTCATTAGTGATAAATATCACTCACATGCAAAGTGGGACCCAAGATGGTCGCTATCTCCTACTAGCCGTCGCTAACTGGTGTTAGCAACAGCTAGGTAATACAGATATAATTTTATCTCCGCGAAGCGGAGCGCTGTTACAGATATATATCTTGTTTTTGAACGCTAATTTCTCAAAATGCACTGAAGCACATATATTGAGACATAGCAAAGGCACATCGGGCTACCAGTCCCTAGGAGATAGCGATGTTAGCGACTGTTTCCAGTCGCTAACATCTCGGCATGCCCACTTTGCATGTCATTAGTGATAAATATCACTCACATGCAAAGTGGGACCCAAGATGGTCGCTATCTCCTACTAGCCGTCGCTAACTGGTGTTAGCAACAGCTAGGTAATACAGATATAATTTTATCTCCGCGAAGCGGAGCGCTGTTACAGATATATATCTTGTTTTTGAACGTTAATTTCTCAAAATGCACTGAAGCACATATATTGAGACATAGCAAAGGCACATCGGGCTACCAGTCCCTAATATTTTACCAAGTTTCGTGCAAATCCATTCAGCCGTTCGATTATTATTATAATTTTTTTTTTTTTGCCCCGCGGGGCCCTTTTAAAACCTCCACATCAAACCTAGGGGGTCAGCGAGGATCTACTATGCCCCCTTATGGTCATTTGCCCCTTCGCTTTGGCCTCCTCTTGTCTCTCGATCCTACCGAGAGACAAGATGGCGGCCGCTACGTACTGTTTGGAATGTTTACAGACACCGGAGAGCCAATCAGCTTCGCTTCGCAAAGCTCCGTAACGCGAAAAGTACGCGAAGCGGTGCGCTGTTACAGATATATATCTTTTTTTGAACGTTAATTTCTCAAAATCCACTGAAGCACATATATTGAGACCTAGCAAAGGCACATCGGGCTACCAGTCCCTACAATTTTGCCAAGTTTCGTGCAAATCCATTCAGCCGTTCGATTATTATTATTATTTTTTTTTTTTGCCCCGCGGGGCCCTTTTAAAACCTCCACATCAAACCTAGGGGGTCAGCGAGGATCTACTATTCCCCCTTATGGTCATTTGCCCCTTCGCTTTGGCCTCCTCTTGTCTCTCGATCCTACCGAGAGACAAGATGGCGGCCGCTACGGACTGTTTGGAATGTTGATAGACGCCAGAGAACCAATCAGCTTCGCTTCACAAAGCTCCGTTGCGCGAAAAGTACGCGTCCTGGGCCGCTGCCCGGTCCGCTGTTACAGATATATATCTTTTTTTAAACGTTAATTTCTCAAAATCCACTGGAGCACATATATTGAGACCTACAAAAGGCACATCGGGCTACCAGTCCCTACAATTTTGCCAAGTTTCGTGCAAATCCATTCAGCCGTTCGGGCTAAAAGTGAGGCCAACCGCCCTATGGAAAACTCAATGTTAAAAACACGTTTTGGGACCCCCCTTTTTTCTCGGCCCCCACTGGACGAACCCCCCCCAAATTTTCAAGGGCTGCTCAGAAACAAAATGTGCCATTTTCCTGAAAATTTCAGCCAATTCCGTCCACAAACGCCAAAGTTATTAGACATAGAATTTTCAAAAAACCCATAGAGAAAAAATCCTAACTATATATACCTACTGGCGACCGCCAGTAGGTAATATATATATATATCTTCAAAGTACACAGATGTGGATTTAAGAATACTAAATCTATACTTACCTATTTGCACTTATATTCTAGATAATTTGGTCCTCGATATTTTTGGCCCGATATTAAGTGTCCATGCAATATTTTTGTTTCTGATATTCTGTCGGTGATCCGTCCAGAAGCCATAAAAAGGGACCATTTGGGAGGGAGCTGAGAAAGAGCGCAGAGTGAGCAACAACAGATTGGTAGGAATGAGGGGCATATCATCAACAAGTAGCGAAATTTATCGCTAACTAGGCTTAGCAAAATGTTTTCTATCGCCGTGCTTCGCCTGATTTTATCGCAGAGATAACGTGCTATTAGCAACGTTTATCTCAAATGCAATAACATTTCAGGCGTTAGCGGCGAAATGCGTGAATATTGCTGGTAATCTCGCATTATCACCAATGGGGATTTAGCCAGAATATCCACCTCCCATTGGATATAATGGCTAAGAACTGGTCTGAGCAGGCGTTAGGTTTTGGAGATATTCACGCTTAGTGCGAATATTTCCATCGATACGCCTGCGTTGATAATAGGCGATAGCGATGTTAGCGACTGCTTTCAGTCGCTAACAGGTTGGGTACGCCCACTTTGCATGTCATTAGCGATAAATATCGCTGACATGCAAAGCGGGCCCCAAACCGCTCGTTATCGCCTACAAACTGTCGCTAACTGCTGTTAGCGACAGCTTGCTAATAGGGCGATAGAATTATCGCCAATTAGCGGCCAAAAACGGCCGCTAAAGCGGCGATAATCTCTTATCGCCCACCTTGATAATATGCCCCAAGGTGCTATGCACCGGGGTTAGCTGATGACCAGGCTTATTGAGTTGCAGAAAAGGGCGTACATTCCTGATTTATTAGTTTTTAATTCTGTAGAGCAATGACTTGGTGCAGTTGCTGTGTGTGACGTTGATTGATAATGAAATGAAGAAAGATTTGCACATTTTGAAAATGTCTTGTGCAGGGCCATATGTGGTTTAGTTGGAGTTGGCTCCTAGGTGGATACAGCATGGGGTTGTAAAGCAGGTGGCCATAGATAGAGCGGGAAGGCCAATAGAGAAATGTGAGCATTCTGTAAGTTGAGACGTTATAGATGTTGGTGCATAAAGGCATAACATTTGTGGAGTTGTGTGGCTCAGTGGAGTAGTGTGGCTCACTGGTTAGAGGCGGCAGACCCGAGAGCAGAAGTCGGCCCGGGATCAGGGTTCAATTCCTGACGCGGCAGGGTTGTGGACCTTGGTCAGTGGACTCGATAATTCTCGCTTCGGTGCTTACTCTAATCAGGGGTTCCACTCGGCAACTCTGGGCATTAGCTTGCCTAATCTCAACAAGTGCCCCACCAATTCCGGGGATGCCTGGCTCCACCTCGGGGACTCCCAGCAAGGGACCATCCCACAGGGAAAGCCAGGACGGGTTCCCCAGAGTTATACAGCGCCAGGAGACCTATGGACGGGTAGCAGTGCGCTTTACAAGCTCAAGCTCAAAAAACAACAACATTTGAGGATTATACATGTTCAGGGAAGATAGGGCTCACTTGTCATTTAGGGGCAATGCATTATATGTGTTACATATAAGGGAGAAGGTGACAGGTCTACTGGGGAAGAAGTTGTGGGTTTGAAGCCTTGGGAAGCATGAGGTCTGAAGGGGGGCTGGAAAAGGCCTATGTAAGAGTTTCCCTGTAGGAGCCTTTAGGGGCAGAGAGGAGGGTGGTAAATGGTTGTCTACCTTCCTGAATAGGTGAACCAGCTCTGGGGTTAGGGGATAGGGGAAGGGAGGGGACGTGAGCTGTGAGGTTCTGGAAGCTTGAGGATGACAAAAGCGAAACAAAAAAGGCAAGGATATGTAGAGACAGATGGGGGCCCTGAAGGTGTTTGACAGGTTTTATGATGTTGGAGAAAAGGGGAGGTTTAACGGTGGGAGGAGTTAGTGATCTAAACTGTATTAATGAGAAAGGGTTTTTAAAGCTTGTAACGCAATGGCAGGTGAGAGTTTTCTAGACAATTTTACCTGATCTCTTCAAAGTTTCTTCTCCACACTAAGGGGTAGATTTACAACTTCTGGCGCATCTGTGGTAATCAGCAGGGATGCGCCAGAAGAGTTGCGATGCATGAGCCCACCCGTGCGCCACCACTGATGAGCCGCATTTACAATGTGGCGCACGGATGGACAGATGCATGTCCCATCCCCCGGCGGAAAGGCGGCGCATTGCTGGAGTCGTGTCGCAAGCGCGACGCAGCTCCAGCAAGTCTCGGGGTGCACCTATTCCTAACATGCTGCATCAATCCTTACGCCTGCTACAAGCAGGCGCAGGGTCTTGACGCAGCATGGCCGTAAAAGTGACTGAGGGAAATCTTGTAGAGTTCCTGCGCCGGAATGCCCCACCCCCCCGGTGCCGGAACTCCCACATGTGACGCAGGGCTTTACAACGTGACGCATCTCCCAGATGCATCACGTTGTAAATACCCTGCAGCATGGTGCTGGCTTTGCGCCACTACTGCGTCACAAAAGTGACGCAACTGCGGCACAAATGTGGCGTACGGGGCTTGTAAATCTGCCCCTTAGTTAGCATCTGTCAGGTTTGTGCCATTGTGACCTAAACAGTATGCACAAATGTTATCCCAGCTTGTCATTTCTGTGTTTCTAGCACTTATTTCAGAGTTCCATCTATCCTCCTGTCCTTCAGCCTGTTTTTATTTCTCATGGGATACTGTTCTGGCCTACACACGTGGTTCAATGGCAGTCGGTGCGGATGAACTGCCTCCCAGAGCTGTTCCAATATGTGACGCGGGCAGGCGGCTCAGTGTGAACGCTGTAGGTCTCTGTGGGGGACATTTCAACACCCTGCTGCCTCTGTGGAGCATGAGCCGCCATCTTGTGTTTACAGGCCTTCCCGCGCTCCTGCCGGCGGGAGCTGTCATCAGCTGCGTAGGAGGCACGTGCGTCAGGTGACACTGTCCTGGGGGCCCTGGAGAGGACTCACTGCCCACCGTGGCCGCTCTCCACCCCAGCTCCAGGAGGGACCACACGCAGCCGAAGCAGACCTGGCAGGGTCTTGTCAGGCCCAATGTTTTCACAGAAGGGAAGGGGCGGAGCACAGCTCACAGTGCGTCATTGTGTGAACAGCTCAGCCCACATGTGCGCAACACACTCAGCCACGTAGGTTTCCGAGAGGCGTCATCGAAGGCAAAGAAAACCAGGAGGCACGAATAACCTCCTTAATTCCATAATACATCCAGTTTTACACTGAGTTACAATAATATTAACACAGAACACTACAACCTTACAACTAGGGTGACCAACTGGCATGGGTGCAAATTCAGGACAGTGAGTGTAAAAATTCAGGACAAAGGGTCAAAATTCAGGACACAAATTCAGGACAAAAGGTCAAAATTCAGGACAAAAAAATTGGGACAAAAAGTAAGTTTTACAGACACATCAGAGGAGGTCGCGCAATAGTAAATAATTCAGATGAGGATGAACTCCAGAATGGCATCATCAGCCCATGGATTCCGACTGAGGGAGAGAAAAGCTGTGTACACTAGTGTGAACTTCTGTCTGGACGAGCACTGACTATACCAGGGAAGGGATACAAAAGAGGACATACGAGGAAAAGGCCAGAGAGTGCTGCGAGACCATAGCAGCCTTTCAGGATGAGTGCCACCCAAAATCAGCGGCAATGTACTGCAAGGGGCTAGGATGTGTGTACCTCTTATGACCCTTCAACAAAAAGGACATATCGCCCCTCACCACAGAGGGCATATCATTACATATGAGATTGGACTCACCTGTATGTAATATACATGAACTCTCTGCCCAAGGGGGACACCGAGGTGCCATCTCACAAAGCCTAGTCTAAACCAAATTAAGGGCAATCTGTCTCGGTTTATCCACCCACTCAAGATACGGCTCCAAGGATGGTGAGGTTTGTGACATAACATACTCCCTAATAGTAGTTTTTGAGATTTCGTGTTCCTCCCTTTGGCAGTGCACAGTGCGTTAATTTTTTTTTAGCCCAGACTATATCTGATTTAGTCATGGCGGTTGGATTAGAGAAGAGGGCCGGCCTTCCAAGATTCGTCTGTTCCAGCTTGATATATTTAAGTCAGGGAATCTTCAATCCTTTTTAATATACCAATCTATGTACTGATCTTTTTTTTTGGGCAGTGGCTCCCTCCATTTTAGGACCTAGCTTTCGCTTAGCCATCCAACAATGCTAGTGGGCAGAAAACAAGATAAGCTAGGGTGCTTTTAATAGACAATGACATCTGATTAAAGTCGCAGGTCACGCTAATTACAGGCTTGTAGTCCGAAATTACAGTTCCCCTAGCAGCAAAACCACAGGCGATGGCCCAGCGCAGCCTCTTCCAGGCGCAAACAGGCCCACTTTTGGCCCAGTCTTTGCCTGGGAGTATCCTGCGCAGCGGGTGAAAGATCCGTTGTTTATGCGCCCGACTGGTGCAAATTTCAGGACCCTGCTTTCTGGCCTCAAGTGTGCTGGTGCGGGCTGAAGCTTCCAGTCCTGCCCCCACAAAATCTGGCGTGTCAGCTACTTCAGCAACTACAGCAAAGAGCAACAAAGAAAGCACATGAGAACGCAACAAAAACAAATGTGAGGTCTAATTAGAAGGCCAGAACTTGATGGACAAAATGGCTCCTCAGGTTGTAGGAAAAAAATCTAATACTTCTGCTTTCAGGTGGCACTATTACGAGATGACCAAAATTAAATGGTAATGTGGTACATAAATGAACATTTACACCTTCATGTCAAAGGGTGGCAATGCCAGATGTAGGAATCAGAGGAGATACAAAAAAGCTGGTAAAAAATACTGCAGAAGAAAGTTTACGTTTCTAAACAAATTGTTGAAGTTCCTAATCAAACAAAGGAAAACATCAGAATATCCAAGAAATAATGTATGCTGAAGTGACACAAAACTGTGCTCACTCAAACCTTTATGGTGCTATTGCACACTTTTGCATAATGTGCCATAAAGTAGGATAAAAAACTTGGAGGACTATATGCTCTTTGCCAAACTTCTAAGTGGCTATCCAACGCTTGCCACCCAGCAGTTGAAAATAAATTAAGCAGCACCTAGTATTGAGGTGTTCGATCTTGGTGCCCTTTTCTTTCTCAAAGTTTGCAGTATACTTCTCTGTGTGTCCCGAAATCCCCTTCCACAGCTTGCTTTGCCCTAATCCAGTGGTTCCCAAACTTTTTCGACCCATGGCTCCCTTGACCTATTGGCTGTTAGCTACGGCTCCCCATGATGTCACTTTTCTTGACGGGTGGGGGAATGTAAGCCTGGCCTCAGGTGTACTTCGTTTTTCTTCCTAAAAATAATTGGGATGATGCTTTTATAGTCACAGATGTAATCCTATCTTATTCACTGCAGAGCCCCATGGGGTGTCAATGACTTATTGGAGGGATACCGGGTTCTTAGATAAGGGAACTGTGAAGGAATGCTTCATGCTAGGCTCCACCCCTAACAATACCTAATTCTAAAAGGTATATGCATGGGTGCTACATGTTATGGCTGCTGATAAACTGTTTTGTGTGCCAGATGCTGAAATCATGGAAGGAGGTATATGCTAAAGTTTGAGTGAAATTATCGATTCTGCCTTTCTATAGGAGTGGTTTTTTCACTCCTCCCAAGCCCCTCTCGTGGCTTATCCTGTCACTGTGCCCTGTCACTGTGCAATACACTCAGAAAACCCACCCATGCACAGGCACTGTCACTTTCATCCCATTAGATCCCAATACAACAGCTAAGGAAATAGCTTACAGCCAATGCGTTTTAACGTGCTACTTATTTACCATGATATATAGGAAGGCCAGCCACAAAAAACATAAATGCAAAATACCTTTAAATGCCCTGTGTAGCATTTATTGTGTCACCGTACTGGTGCCGTAATCAAGCACTTCCTTTATCAGCAACAAATACTCGCCTAACCTCTTCTACTTTTAAACTCCAGGCCTTGAAGCCTTCAATGGCAGCATCTTGCATCATACCCTGTATATCACTGAATGAAACTGAATGCAAATCCCTGCCAATCCTTAGCAACAAAACAGATGCACAACCTGAGCATATGCAGCCAATTTAAACATTTATTTTAATGTTAAAGGCCAGAAGTAAAATAACAGAACCACCATTCTTTCCAGCACTTCTGATTATGGTGGGACACTGTTTAACCCAACAACCAGACTGTTTTACATGTCCCCCAGCCAAAAAGATCCCCCTGTTCAATAAAAGCCCAACAGAGACAATACCTTCCCGGGATTTTATCTAAACCTCCCTCTTATCTCTTTCCAGATATTGGCATGTACGTACTTGAATTTTATAGTCAGATTAACCAGCGGTTCCACCTGCTATTCAGTGGAAAAGAAATAGAAGATTAAAAAAGGCAGACATTTCCTAAGAACATAGGGGTTTCAGCAGATTCCAAAACCTGCATGCCCCTCTCCCATGCCCCCCACAGCACACCTCGGCACGAGGATTGGAAAATGAGTTATTATTTGCCACGTATGGCATACCTGGCTCAAAAGATAGCCTGTGGCATTACGTCAATCCTACCTTCGTGCGTTTTAAAAAGCTCTGGCAGTCAGAGAGAGGATAAACATAATGCAAACCTCAGTGAGGAGTGTAGTGAACGTGGACTTGGCGCTGGTTATGCACATCACGCTGGAAGATGGTTTGGTAATGTTAACGCGGGATGACTGGTTACTAGTTACCTTACCAGATCCCAAACCAAGTCGACTGGATCGTTGGTACCTGTCATTGAGTAAAAGGTAATCTAACAATAGGTCAATTGTTGTGCCTTATGTTATCTCCTTGCTTGCTGCTCAGCCAGTATGTATGTAATGTCTGTATGGAATGTTGAGTGTTGGATGACAGAGTGAATAGAATGTTAGTATGCCTGGTGTGGATGTGGAATGACAGTTGATGAGAGAGGGCTGAGCAGTGAACATCCTGTTCCTGGTGGGGTTTTTCCTGATTTAATCCTGTTCATCTTACTTCAAATAAAGAGCTTCAAGAATCTACCTGACCATTCATCATTTTATTCACTACATTTTGGCGACGATTGAAGAACTCACAGCGTGCTACATCCTATTTACAAGGTACCTCCAAGCAATACTACCATAAAGAGAAGAATTCAATTAAGGTAAAGGACTTTTAAATTATTAAAGTTTTCTCCAAGCTACCTGGCACTCCAAAACCCCACCAGTGACCCCGTAATCGGTCGCCCTAAACTCTCAAGTGCCAGATCTAGCTCAAGGTCACAAACCCAATGAGAATTGTTTGACCTTTAAATTAAAAGTACTGTTAAGAAGAATGCCTAACGAGTAAAAGACTATTAAATGTCAAGTACTACTCTGACACTCGCTTACTTGCTACAAAAAAAAACAAAAAAAAAAACGAGTGGTTTTCATTTAAAATTCAGTTTTGTGGAAGTCTGAGAGCAAGAAATTTAAAAGACTACTACAAACAAGAAAACGAGTGGTTTCTGTTAGAAAACGGGTTATTTCCTTTAAAATCCTATCGTGTGAGAGTCTGATCTTCTGAACTTATTTCAGTAACAAATGATGTGGCATCTTACGTTATTCCAACTGCCAACTGCCTTTCACACGGAGAGCTCCTTCCACGGTGAAGCCATCCTGCTTATGATGACGTTTGAGAATCTTTGCAAGAGTGCGTGTCACGTCATGACGATCTTTCCCAGCCATCTGCATATTCGTTTCCGTGGTAACCGGAAACAATGCTACGCCATCCATCTTGCGGAGCGCATTCCTCTGACACTCTGCCCGCGCTGGTATTTCATAAGTCACAGCGCCTTTCTCCTTGTGCATATCAACTCGTCTTCACACACGAGATCAAGTTTGACTCTCCATTTCAATTACAATTTTGCTAACACAGGGGGAGGCAAGTGGAGAGAACAAACGCTGACGCCATATTTAATTTCCCAGTTCAACTAATACTTTGCTGTGACAGAGCGAGGTAAATGAGGAAGAACAGATACATTTGGGACTTGGTGAGAGAAATGCTATCGGAAGTATTCAAATATTGTCATTCTGTACTTTTCTTTTTACGTGGACCTGTCAAGCCTTGAGGTGTCGCAGCAGATGAAATACTGACAGAGTAATATTCATTCTTCATTCTTTCTACTTAGTTTTCAGTTACTTTAGTCATCATCTTTCTACCATCTGCTGGATAAAATCGGTACTCTACTTGTCGTTGCTTCATAGAGCTCTTATTTATACATGGGGACTCATTTGCTTACTACTTAAAGGTTATGTTATAGGTATTTCAGCATATTTCAGCAATTTACATAACACAGTAAGGCTATAGTAACTGATACAGTTATATCACTAAGACTGCAATGTTTATGATTCATACACCAATTCTTTTTAAGCTGTTTTTCTGTTAATAGGGTTGCAGTGATGTTTAAATAATTTATACAGCTATGTTTAAATAATTTATACTGCTATTTACGTTGGTGCTTTGTTTAAAATAATTCTTCCAACCATCTAGTAGGTCTGCTGTTCTGCATTCATTATTATTTTACAAAATTTTATGCAAGGTGTTTTTACAGCTATTCTTATAAGTCTGTATTGCTTCCAATGCTAATTCAGTAATCCAATAGTCCGTATTACGTTTTATGCTTCATACAGTATTTCGAATATGTGTTACTTTCAATACTTTTTACACTAATTCATATAAGTCTGTTATATGTTTATGCTTCATACAACAATTCAGGTATGCCTATGTTTCGTTATATGCTTTATACAGTGCTTCAAGCCGGTTTTACTTTCAATGCTTGGTACAGCAATTCGAATGAATCTGTATTACTTTCAATGCTTGATACAGCAGTTAGTCTGTATTGCTTTTATGATTTAATTGTTTGTTGTTATTTACATATTACGAATTTAGTGCTGCAAATTTTAGCTTCGTGTTTGATGCTTCTTATTTTGCTGATACTTTAAGTTTAGAGGTTATTTTCTTCGTAGGGTTATTCAGAGCTGGTCTCTATACTAATTCAGTGTGGGGTGTGCGCACGCCCTTCCTACTGTTTTTACCCTACGTAATCCTATTACTTAACTTCAGCAGTGCCTTCTTTACAATTATTCTATACATACATTGGTACTATTGCATTTTACAATTTTAATGTTCCCAAAGGAAGGGGATGTGTTTAGCTATATTTGCTTAGTCTAATTTATTCTGGTTTTAATTATGTATATACATATGTATTGCTAGTACTATCAGTTGTTTCCTCTCGTATTGCTATGTATTATATTATTGTGTTTATTTCCGTTGAAGAAAAGGGGATATGTTGTGCCTTATGTTATCTCCTTGCTTGCTGCTCAGCCAGTATGTATGTAATGTCTGTATGGAATGTTGAGTGTTGGATGACAGAGTGAATAGAATGATAGTATGCCTGGTGTGGATGTGGAATGACAGTTGATGAGAGAGGGCTGAGCAGTGAACATCCTGTTCCTGGTGGGGTTTTTCCTGATTTAATCCTGTTCATCTTACTTCAAATAAAGAGCTTCAAGAATCTACCTGACCATTCATCATTTTATTCACTACATCAATCAATTAAGAACTTACACCACTCTAAATGACCACTGACCAGGATTAAGTTTCAAAGATTTAATATAAAGTCAAAGATAACTGAAGATACAAACTTCTTAAGATGAGATTCAAAAGATAAACTGGTATCACTATGAACATGAATTCTTTGAATAGTCTAAGTCTACAAAACAGAATAATGAGTACAATTTCGAATATCATGAGCGTTGCCAAAATGGATACAAGTTGCAACCTCAAAGTCATTACAGAAAAGAAATTTAAGGTTAGTCTGTCCCTACACTACACTAAGTGACATCCCTACTTAACAAGATTTTTACCCCTCTAGGTGTCAGCCGTGGTGACTTCCTAAGAAGATCACGCACTTCTCTTTGTCTCTTCTCTGATAATGGGTCTCTCCTGATCAGCCTATCTGCCTACCCATTCGCTTCCTTAGGCTCCCAAAATCATCTGCTCTGCTCTCCTCCCGGGTCACTTTCCCTGATACCAAATCACACTTCCAATAGGAACGCCCCTTGGGACGCCCCTCACGTGGTACATCTTTGCGCGGTAAACTCCATGATGGTACTCTTCAAGACCCTCGTTAAAGTTGACCTTGGTTCCCAGGCTTCTTCTCCAGTGCGCCGATACCCCCTGAAATTCCTGAAGACTCCTACAGGCCTGCGCCAAGCGCCACTGAACAAGGCTCTATTCATTTCGACTGATTAGGACCCCTCGCACCTGCATACATACAGGCCGTCCCACAGTGGGCCTCAAATTCCAAACTCCACCATATCTATAGGTCATAAAGCATTATGGAAAGCACAGTACTTGGCACCTCTCGACTTCTCCTCTAACGAGCACATTTCAGTTCAAAGGAACATCACTATCAGTTCGGGCCTACTTGATTTACATGAAGCGGGTCCCTGCACTCTAAAACATTTCTTGATTTAAACCGCATTCTTAACTAACATACGTTTCTTAAAGCAACACATCTATAAAGCATATATTCCCATACTAATTCGATAATACAATTTTGGAAGAACCACGTTAACCCCACCTCACATTATTTTAGCAGCACGTTTAGATTTTCTGTGAATTGCCATGAGGCCTACACAATATACTGGATTTTCAGAGTTCTATTCAACTCTAACATGATTCCTTTAACATGAGAACATGAGGTTTTCATATTCATTCCAACATTTCTACATTAATCTCACACAGTTATGATTATTGTTACTCTACTTAAACATTCTATACACTTCACTACTGAATATAGGACACTCTGTATATTTCACTTCTAGAAATAAAACACTCGTGTGCAAAAACATGTTTAAACTAACTACGTGCTTGTAAATATGGTGCACTTATACATTTTTCAGATTTGTGCTCTCTCAATCCCCCCTTTGATGACCTTCAGGGGTCATCACCATCAAAACACCATCACAAAAATGTAGAACCCTTCAAAGTAAAGTCGTGGCAGTGCCACCCCTTTTCATTGTCTCCAATGCCTTCAGACTCCTGTATTGAGTATCCTGCATCGCTGTCAACTTTCTCTCCTGTTTTCTCATAGATCTCTGCAACCTATTTGCTCTATACCACTGATACAGACGCACCAATCCCCACAAAGTGACTACACAAATCACAATTATGATGATGGGTTTCAGTATGTACCAAACGATACCCTTTCCTAGGTTGGCAAACCAACCTCCAACTTTACCCATTCCATGACCTACTTTTTCCCACACGTTGACCTTTGTCAGATCCTCAATTTCATGGTGAATTGCAGTGATGTTTCGTATGTATTTCTCTAGAGGTTTTGAATTGTCCGGAATGTAAGTGCAGCACTCCTGGACCTTCAAAGCCTTACAGACTCCTCCCTCTTTAGCTAACAGAACGTCTAAAGCAAGTCGGTTCTGAAGAACCATTGCCCTAATCGATTGCATCTCACCTTCCACCAGCATTAATGATCTAGCAGTACTGGCAGATAGCCTATCTACGACTGTAGCTAATCTTCTGATCTTAATATCATTCAGTATCAATCCCAAAAATGGAAATACCACCCCAAATACATCTCCAACCACTTCTTCAGCGGCAAGGTCTCTTCTTCCCCTAGGTTGTTTTCCTCTCTTTGTTGTCTCTAAATCCTCAGCATGGTATATTTTGGGAAAGACAATCGCTAAATAGCATGAACCATACCAATTATCTGGTAATCTCACATAGGCATTTCTTCCACACACAAAATATACATTTGGTATGGCTTGCATTTCTTTCAAAAAGTCCTTGGAGTAATACTCCAACTGGAAAGCATGTTCACAACTAACTTCCCCTACAAACAAATTTTCATAATAGGAAGAACTTCTATGAATACATAGTTTCCCTCTTTTCTCTTTGTCTAGAGCAATTGGACCCTTGCTACCCTTCCTTTGGTGTTCCCTTTCCTCTTTGGTCCAATCTGTCTCCCAATGTCCTGAAGCTTTCTGAATATTCTGCCTTCTGTATCGAGTATCCACCTGCCCTATAAACTTCTTCTCAATTTCTGATACTTGACAAGTCAGATTATTTATTCGAGCATGTGATGTGTCTATCGTTCTCCAGGGAAGAAACCATTTCTGTAATCTGTCTTCACTCTTGTAATAGTCCCACTTGTTTAAATGCTTGTAATTTGGAACCTCTGGCAATGTCGAGTCGAAATTCGAGAAATAATACTCGAATCCTTCTCGTCCATAGAATATGCTCAACAACAGACTGCATGTGATTCCATATGTCAATGGAAGATGATGGTATCTGATACCCTCATCCACAGAAGCTGGTAACTGCATACAAACGTAGCAATTCTTCGCCTCCATGACATCGATGTACTCATAAAGCAATTTGGCATAAGCATTTGACCTGAAATTTCCCTGTGACTCGTCTGTGTGTAACTTTTTTATTTCTGCATCTAACAACGCTTTGTCTTTATCATTGATGTTTCCCTTATAATTAACAGTAGTAGTTCTCGGTGTTGACACTCCCTTGACTTCCCTGACTGCCGTTGCATCCCTCTCGTGTCCCACTATGTATGAGACAGTAACCACTAAAACTATCAGGGAAATCACTACTCCTAACAGTGTGCCAACTATACATTTTGCCCTGCGGTTCGGGTTGCCAGCCTCCATGTTCCCAAACAGTGTAGCTCTTGACGTTCTTCCAGCATTCACTTCTCCTTCTCTCTGAACAAAGTCTTTCTTTAAAACAATGTCTCTTTCTTTGGACTCTGAGAAGCTGACAATTTTCTCCCCACAACAGTTTAAAGTCCTGTAGAAAACAGACAACCCTAGCCCTTCTCCATCCGCTAAAAGGAAACCCCTACCATTTTTTTTCTTCTTCCACTCGGTGCTAGGTTATCTTGCAGTAATTTTAATGATGTCCTTTCAAAAAGTCTTTTTGCAACAAAGTGTTAGTCCAAAACAATGAGCGCTCCAAGAACTTCCACTACTCGCTCAAGCATTTCTAACCGAAGAAGAGTTCCCTCCAATACTGGATATCGTGAACAGCAAACTGGAAAATCAACTGTCTCTAAAATCAATTTTCTTATTCCGCTTAGAAGAGGAGGATAGACGATGTTGAGTGTCAGCAACCTTTCGGTCTCCGCCCCCGGTAGCAGGAATAGTATTTGTACTGTGATGATCGGGTCAGTTCTGACCAGGTTCACTTCCCTGACCCTCCCGGTTCTGTGTCCCACAGACATCTGCAACGAGGTAGGTCCAATCGGGAGTAGAGTACCTTCTGCTAGGCACTCGCACCCTCCTTGATCTTCTAAGACCCTCCTCGGCCTGATCCTGGGTATCTTCTTCTGGATCCGAGTCTTCGGATATAGGAGCAAGTGTTTCTTCCTGGGCTGACCTTAAACTTAGCCTCCTTCTTCTTTCCGGCCAAGTGGCAGCTCCAAGCCTTATTCTCCTATTTCTCGTCCTCACACTCGGTTCTTGATCGCTCTGGTACGGATCTGTGTCTGAATCGTATTCACTGCTACTCTCTCCTTCAGTTGCGTCTTCAGTCTCAGTCTCACTGCCGTCCTGTCTTCGCTCTTCGTCTGGATCCGATGCGTTCCCAACTTCTTCCGACACCCCCTCAGCTGCTTCGATCCCTTCTTGTGACTCTCCTTCCACTTCTGGACTTTCGTCTGGGATAGGAGCTGTTTCTTCTAGGGGTGCTGGAACTCTTCGAGTATGGGATGCATGGATCCAATTTGGCAGCCCCCCGCACTTCACCGCGGTGTTCGTGATCAGGATTACCTGAAAGGGCCCACGCCAGCGAACATCTAGGCAGTTCTTCCGGACATGCTTCTTGACCAACACCCAGTCTCCTGGGTTCAGGTCATGACACAGGTTCCTCGATGCTGGAACTTCAGCCGCATGCACCTGAAGGGACACAGAATGGATGGCGTCAGACAGTCCTTTACAATAATCCAAGATTAGATCATCTGTAATATTCAATAGGGCAGCAGTTGGAACCGTGGGAAGTCTCATGGCCCTCCCCATCAGAATCTCGTGTGGGGAGAGACCTGTCCTCCTGTCAGGGGTGCTGCGCATACTCATGAGCACTAAAGGAAGAGCATCTGGCCAACTCAAAGATGTGGATGCCACTACTTTAGCCAGTCTATTCTTCAGGGTGCCGTTCACTTGTTCCACAATTCCTGAAGCTTCTGGTCGATAACTACAATGCAGTCTTTGATCAATCTTTAGAGTGGAGCACAACATCTTCACTATTTCGCTGTTAAAATGTTTTCCTCTGTCCGATTCCAGAGAGGCAGGCACCCCGAAGCGCGGTATCAACTCCCTGAGCAATAATTTAGCCACTGTGAGTGTATCACACCTGCGTGTAGGGTACGCTTCAACCCATCTGGAAAATACGCATACAATCACCAACACATATCTAAGGCGGTTAACTCTTGGCATTTCAATGAAATCTAGTTGCATTCTATTGAAAGGCCCCCCCGACCTCCCAATGTGACTCAGTGTGACTGGTGTTCGTTTGCCTACGTTCAGTTGTTGGCAGGTAACACATCGCTTACATACTGATTCTGCCGCTATTCTAAATTTTGGGCAATACCAAGTTTGCCTAAACACTCTCCTCATAGCATCTCTTCCTAGGTGCACTGGACCATGTATTTCTCTCGCCATTGGATTAGCTAATTCTTCAGGTAACACAGCCCTCCCATCTGCTGAAACCCAAAAATCCATTTCACTTCGCACACAACCTGCTGTTTCCCATGCCTTTTTCTCAGTTTCTGGTGCGTTCTCCTGCATTACCCTTAAATCTTCCCAGGTATCCACGGTCTCTAACATCATGCTCAATTCTGTCTTTTCTTCTGCACCTTCTATTTCCACCTTTGAGAAAGAATAATTTTGTTCCGCACAATAACGTGCGACTTCGTCAGCGTATCTGTTGCCTTGTGACACAAAATCTGTATTCTTAGTATGAGCTACACATTTTACTATTGCAATGTCAACTGGACCTTGTAATGCTTTTAACAACAATCGCACAAATTCTCCATTTCGAATGGGCGAACCAGAGGAGGTCATGTAACCTCTCTGAGACCACAACTGCCCGAAATCGTGAACCACACCGAAACCATATTGGCTGTCAGTGTATATGGTGACTCTCTTTCCGTTTCCTGCTATGCAGGCACGAGTTAGGGCAATGATTTCTGCTACCTGTGCGGAATGTACTCCTTCCAGGCAAGCGGCTTCTACAACTCCAGTAATGGTACAAACAGCATAAGCTGCTCTCAACCGACCAGTATCGTCTCTTAAACATGAGCCATCAACAAAATAAATCTCATCAGGGTCAGACAACGGCTCATCTACAATATCTGGTCTGGGTTTCGTGCATAGTTCAGTCACATCAAGGCAATCGTGGTCTTCACATCCTTCGCCTTCTATTACAGTAGGTAATGGCATCAAAGTAGCAGGATTCAAGACAGAGCATCTCCTAAGTGTCACGTTCTCCGCGGCAAGAATAACTTGCTCGTAGCGCGTGAGCCTACTATTGGTCAGATGCTGCGTCTTCGTCCTGGTCATTAACAATTCAACTGAATGTGGTACATACACCACTACTGGATGTCCCATCACAATACTCTCGCTCCTTTCAATGCTGACACCCGTTGCAGCAACGGATTTGAGACATCCGGGCAACGCTGCGGCTACTGGATCTAACGTAGCCGAAAAATATGCAACTGGCCTACGGGCATTTCCGTGGGTCTGTGCCAAGACTGACAAAGCACATCCCTCTCTCTCACAGCAATAGAGTGAAAATGATTTCTCGTAATCGGGCATTCCCAGAGCCGGGGCACGACATAAATCGTCTCTCAGCTGCAAGAACGCCACCAGACATTCTTCGTCCCATGGTACCGGATCACTCACCTCCTTGTGCGTCAGTTTCTGTAAGGGCTTTGCTTTCAGTGAAAAGTTGACTATCCACTGTCGGCAGTAACCCACCATTCCTAAGAACATTCTAACTTCTCTCTGTGTCGTAGGCGCATTCATCTTCATTATCGCCTCAATCCTCTCTGGGGACACTTTGCGTTTTCCTTTTTCTAACCGGTGTCCCAAATACTGCACTTCAGTCAGACAATACTGTAACTTGTTCGGAGATACCTTATGTCCATTTTCAGCTAAATGGTTCAGTAAAGCGATTGAGTCTGCTTTACAGGCTTCCTCTGTCTCTGACGCAACAAGTAGGTCATCTATGTATTGGACCAGAACCGAGTTCTGGGGCAGTACTAGATTTTCGAGATTCTTTTTCAACAACTGGTTGAAGATAGATGGGCTGTCTGTGAATCCTTGTGGGATTCGACACCATGTTAAAACGCGATCTTCCATTTTAAAAGCGAAAAGATATCTGCTCTCTTCATCCAATGGGATTGAAAAGAAAGCCTGGCAAAGATCTATCACTGTAAACCATTCTGCTTGACATGGTATTTGAAACAGTATTACTGATGGATTCGGTACCACGGGACAACATGAAACGACTATGTTGTTAATTTTTCGTAAATCTTGCACTATCCTAAATTTCCCACTAGGTTTCTGCAAACCCATAATCGGGGAGTTACAAGGACTACCCACAATTTCTTCCAGTATTCCCTGCTGTATCATTGACTCGATCACAGGTTTTATTCCTGCAATCGTTTCCTGGGACAATTTGTATTGAGGCGTTCTTGGAAACTCGGCATTTGGTTTTACCAGTATTTTTACCGGTTCTACCCCTTTAATCAATCCTATTTCTTCTCCTGTGAAATCCCATACCTCTGATGCCACTGCATCTCTTAAGTCTTGGGGAAGATCTTCTACTGTCAGAGTAGGATATAATTCTACACAGGATTTTGAATTGGCCACCTGGAAAGTAGCATCATCGTCCGTAGTCTGTACCTCCACTCCTTGCGGGGTGCAGTATATTGTGCAGTTCAATTTGCACAACAAATCCCTTCCTAACAGACATACCGGACTCGAGTCACAAACCACAAACTGATGCTCGTTCATATGGTTTCCTATCTTCACAGACACTGGTTCTGTCAAGGGACTAGTCAGCCTTTTGTTTGCGACTCCTACCACCTGAATTGTTTCCCCTGACATCGGCAAGTCTGGAACCACCGCTGACCTCAGAGTTGATCGAGTAGCCCCAGTATCCACTAAGAACGTTGTGGGACACCCTGCCACTTCTGCCTCAACAAACGGCCCTCTTTGATCCACTTCTAAGACTGCCCCGAGGGTGCAGTCCTCCTCACTACTCACACGCTGTCCTGTCAATGGATCTATGTAATAACACTTTTCTTCCTCGATAAAGAGAGGCATTTGTTTGAAGACCTTTCCCCCTGTCGATATTTTCGGTGGTTGTGGGAACTGGGCTCGTGGAGCCGAAGTCCCCCCTTTGGCCCCCTTGCTTCCTGTACCTGATACCTTTGGAGCTGGAACCTCCTGAGCCTGCTCTTCGACTTCTAGCTCTCCATTTTCAGGGTTAAAGGGACACTCGCGTCGCCAATGTCCCACCTGATGACACTGGTGGCACTTTGTCATTTTCTTTAGAGTGGCAAAGTCTACCCTAGGTCTCTGGCCTTCTTCATTATCTTTGTTCTGACCGTTTGGTTTTCGTCCCATTCCCTGCTTCTGCTGTCCACCCTTCCCGGCTGACTGCATTTGCACCACCATCAATTTCTCCTTTAGATTCTTGGCTTTAGAATCTATTTCGTCACTACAGTATCTCGCATAACGTAGGATCTCATCTAGTGGTTTGTTTTGCCAGCAAATTAAATGTTGCTGAATCATTAAACAAATATCAGGTCTCAACCCCAAAACAAACTTAGACACAAACTGTCCTATATCTTTGGGATCCATTACATCGAGTCCACTATATTGTTTGAATGTTTTCAACAACCTCTCATAGAACTCATGAACGGTCTCTTTCGGTTCTTGTCTCGTTCGGTCTATTTTCACCCAATCTATATCCTGAGGTGGTACCTTATCTTTCAGCCAAGCTATTACCCTTTCATACTTTCGCATGACAATCTCGGACGGTCCATTAGTTCGAGCATCCCTCACTGGTTCAGTATTTGGCCATTCAACACTAGTCTTGCACGGGGTCCACAAATCAGATGGGACCACAATGTCAAACAACGTGTTCAAATCAATCCACAATACTTTCGAGATCTTTACAAACCTTTCTACCTGCTTATACCACTCTACTGGATTGTCCCTTAACTTCGGAAATGAGTTGGTAAATGCAGCTAAGTCTCCTCTACTCCAGGGCACATGTATGTAATTTCCGTTTGATATTTCTCGCAAAGGGAATGCCTCCATCTGCATTACCCTTCCCTCGGGGGTCATCACATTTGTACTTCGCCTAACTGTGCCCTTTTTCGACCACCTTTCTTCCCATTTATCCAGTTCTCTCCACACTCTTATTCCTGATACCAACTCTCTTATGTGTGTCTTTAATCCGGTAGTCCTCTTCTCATCTAGGTCTTGGTCTGAGTACTGCAATCTGTGGTTACTCTGCAATGCCCTCGTCCTAGATAAATCTACAGCATACCTGTCTGCCAAATTAGTCAGTTTCTCATGAAACGCTCTAGCTCTTCTAGTAATATCCTTCGCTATGAACAGCAGCTCATCTTGTTCGTACAAATCGATCCTTTCTAAAGGCACCGTCCCTTCTATAATCTCATCTAGATCGGATTTTAGACTGGAGACATCAAGCCTTTTAACCTTTATCGCAGCCTTCAGTACCTCGGCTCCAGATGCTCCTTTCACGTCCCTCCCGTCCCAGCTCCTAGTCCGGCGCCTAGGCACTGGTGAGTTATAGGGAGTCCTCCCCTGTTCCCATCTCTCTAGGTCCCATGCCTTTCCATCCTCTCGGGGTGGATGGTGAAATACTTCCTTGTTTCTCATTTTCCCACCTTCCCCGTTCTGCCTGTTTTCTCTGGATATATAGTAAGGCATTCCATTGCTCCCCCTTTCCTCACTATTTCCCTGTGATTCTTGATTACTCGAGGCATGGCGGGATCTATCACTGTTCTCTTTCCTCCAATGTTGGACGTCTTCCCCGAGTACATGATGAAGGCACCTAAACCTATTCTGAAAAGCCTGTACCATCTGATCTCCTCCTTTCTCCCAGAGACGGGACATCTCCTCACACTCTACACTCCTACTATTTTGCTCCTGCTGTTCCGTCTCATCCGTAGGACGTGTAACCCCTCTGTTCTCCTGACTTTGGCCTTCCCGGCCCTGACTACTTTCGCTGGCCCCACAATGAGATACAGTCCCGTTGCCCCTGGTTTCCCACTCTGGTTCTGATCTTGTCCTGTTACTCGGGGATACTGCGGACCCGTCCCACTCCCTCAAATCAGCTCTTAATTCTGAATAGGGCCTTGGCCGCGGTCCCCTTAGATCCATTGGTCCCCTCGGACCTCCCTGTCCTGAATTGGGACCGACAGTTGTGTCTAATGGGGTATTCCACGTTACCAATCCTGGCAATTGTTTCCATGCATTTGTCACATTATTCCTCCTTTCCATCTCAATCCTTTCTTTATCCGATTGCCTCTGTTCTTCCTCTCTAACTCTCTCAGGGTTATAGATCGATACTATGGGTCCTATGGTAACAGGCACTTGAAGAGCATCTGGCAATCCAACAGACTCAACCCTTTCGGTGGTTGGCGTTTTCTGCACCACAAACCTTCCCACCACACTCTGTACAGTGTTGTTTTGAGGTATTTCCCCACCTTTGATAGGTGTCCATTCCGATATAGGGAGTGGTGTATACCCCTCTATGGCAGCCCCATCTTCCCTTGCGAGCCCTCTATCTTCCATCACCCCAACTCTCGGAGGTGGTCTATCCATTAACAATCTGTTTATCAGATTGTCTTCCGATTCGCTTTCCTCGTCTTCTTCCATGAGGTTTCCTCCTCCTACCACCTCCCTCATCGGATACATTTTTTCCACCTCAATAGCCTGTACCCTCCAACGCTTTGCCTCCTCATCCCATTTAGAATCTCGCACTGCTCTTACCGATCGCGTCAGTCTTTGTTGACGCCTGTTCAAATTTCTGTCGTCAAACTGGGCCTCAAACTGTGTAGGTCTAGGTGAGGGTTTCAATGAGGACATAGTTGCTTTTAGCCGATGTAACACCTCTAACTTAAACGTCCCGTACTTCGGGAACTGCATTTCCTCATTCCCTTCCGTAAGCTTATTCCAAGCCCCAATCCATAATATGGTATGCAGCCCCACATTCGTTGCCATATAATGAGCAGGTGTACCCTCCGGCGGAGCCTCTTCCCCGTAGTAATGTTCACTTCGTTTTCTTTTAAAAATCCCTTTCAAACACTTAAAACACTTCATGATTTCTCTTTTTCTCCGCGTTTGTTTACTTCCTGATGACAATCCACCAATCACCGTGCTATTCTCACTAACCGGCCTATCCGAGCGCGGCTTTCCTCCTACGTCACTCTAGCCGCCCAACCAGAGCGCGGCTCCCGCTAACGTCACACCAACCGCTCAATCACAGCGCGGCTCTAGCCGACGTCACCCGTCCCCCTTCGCAGCAGTTCCCCTCCTTTCTCAGCTCATCTCCTCGGTCATGCACGCATCCCATTCATACTCTGAAAAATGATTACTTCCGTCCAAGCGATCACTTTTCTTGACTGTACGCCCACAGTCCTTCCTGTAGTTGTCACCCTAACTTGCACTGATAGGTTACTCGCACACAGTAACTTTCGACCAGCGTCCGTTACTCATACACTCACTCTTTCACTCCCCCTATCTCGGTCCCACGGCGGTCAGTGGTACCTCGTGACCTCCGTACTATGGTCGACAACTACCCTGGATGTTCGATACACCCAAAACCACTTAAGCTCTGGCCTGAACTTAAGATTTCACCAGTCACCCGTTTACCAGGTAACCAGTTTACCAGGTTGCGCGCGCTCACAACCTTCCCTCATTCACACTACAGGCATTCAACTCCGCAAGACATTACAATACAAATACAACACAGAACACCGCAATCTGTTCACGCATGACCCTTGTTATACTCACTCTCCTCCGATACTGCTGCTTTTCTCGCACCGTCTGCACCTTCGGGGCACGATTCTTCCGCTGCTCGTCTCTCGACGTCTAGGGGCCTTGGGGTAAACTAACCTCTCTAGATTACCTTCCTCAAGAAGATAACCATCCTAACTCTGCTACCAACTGTTAACGCGGGATGACTGGTTACTAGTTACCTTACCAGATCCCAAACCAAGTCGACTGGATCGTTGGTACCTGTCATTGAGTAAAAGGTAATCTAACAATAGGTCAATCAATTAAGAACTTACACCACTCTAAATGACCACTGACCAGGATTAAGTTTCAAAGATTTAATATAAAGTCAAAGATAACTGAAGATACAAACTTCTTAAGATGAGATTCAAAAGATAAACTGGTATCACTATGAACATGAATTCTTTGAATAGTCTAAGTCTACAAAAAAGAATAATGAGTACAATTTCGAATATCATGAGCGTTGCCAAAATGGATACAAGTTGCAACCTCAAAGTCATTACAGAAAAGAAATTTAAGGTTAGTCTGTCCCTACACTACACTAAGTGACATCCCTACTTAACAAGATTTTTACCCCTCTAGGTGTCAGCCGTGGTGACTTCCTAAGAAGATCACGCACTTCTCTTTGTCTCTTCTCTGATAATGGGTCTCTCCTGATCAGCCTATCTGCCTACCCATTCGCTTCCTTAGGCTCCCAAAATCATCTGCTCTGCTCTCCTCCCGGGTCACTTTCCCTGATACCAAATCACACTTCCAATAGGAACGCCCCTTGGGACGCCCCTCACGTGGTACATCTTTGCGCGGTAAACTCCATGATGGTACTCTTCAAGACCCTCGTTAAAGTTGACCTTGGTTCCCAGGCTTCTTCTCCAGTGCGCCGATACCCCCTGAAATTCCTGAAGACTCCTACAGGCCTGCGCCAAGCGCCACTGAACAAGGCTCTATTCATTTCGACTGATTAGGACCCCTCGCACCTGCATACATACAGGCCGTCCCACAGTGGGCCTCAAATTCCAAACTCCACCATATCTATAGGTCATAAAGCATTATGGAAAGCTCTGTACTTGGCACCTCTCGACTTCTCCTCTAACGAGCACATTTCAGTTCAAAGGAACATCACTATCAGTTCGGGCCTACTTGATTTACATGAAGCGGGTCCCTGCACTCTAAAACATTTCTTGATTTAAACCGCATTCTTAACTAACATACGTTTCTTAAAGCAACACATCTATAAAGCATATATTCCCATACTAATTCGATAATACAATTTTGGAAGAACCACGTTAACCCCACCTCACATTATTTTAGCAGCACGTTTAGATTTTCTGTGAATTGCCATGAGGCCTACACAATATACTGGATTGCAAGTTTTCACTTAACTCATTACATGATTCCTTTAACATGAGAACGTGAGGTTTTCATATTCATTCCAACATTTCTACATTAGTCTCACACAGTTATGATTATCGTTACTCTACTTAAACATTCTATACATTTCACTACTGAATATAGGACACTCTGTATATTTCACTTCTAGAAATAAAACACTCGTGTGCAAAAACATGTTTAAACTAACTACGTGCTTGTAAATATGGTGCACTTATACATTTTTCAGATTTGTGCTCTCTCAGTAACGCTTCCTAGTTCAGCAAGTGTCTATAGTGAAGTCGAAGCTGCCTGCGCTTTGTTCACAGTCATTGCCTTTTTGAGCGAAACATTTTTTTCCTCAGCTAAGCTTTTATTTTTTGCATCGAGCTCCAGCAGTGGTTCACGAACTGTGTGCTTGGTGCGCGGCGCCCCAGGCTACTTTCTATCAGCAATTAGCGCCTCTCAAGCGGCCTTTACATTTGCCACCTATCCATTTACACACATTTGCATTTCTTTGGGGAAGCAGACATCCTGGGCTTATTTCTTTTCACCGTCTGCCCCTCCCTCCGGAATGCAGCAGAGGAGGCTCCCTTGCACGTCAGCTGGGGAATCTGAATTGTGCAAATCAACTTTTGTTATTTATCCGAGTAGCTAAAATTACGGACAAATGCCGTCCGTTAAGACCTTCATCACGGACAACGGACAAAAGCCCTAATTTACGGACTGTCCGTGAAATTTACGGACGGTTGGTCACCCTACTTACAACACGTACATGATGAAACTGGAAGTGCACGCGAGAGCAACCCGGAATGTAGATGCCACGTTTGTACTTAGGGGCAGTTTTACAAGCCCCTTGCGCCACTTTTGCGTCACTTTTAACATGGGAAAAGTGATGCAAAAGTCTGCCCCTTGGTTTATAATCATTTCCATACTTCGAACAATGTCTCAGGATTATTTCTGGATAAAGAACTGGCAGATTAAAGTCCATACAGAATGAAAACGTTCTGAGGTACAGACTGTGAGCTGTGCCAGCTGAAACGGAATCCAGGCTGAATATTTTAAAGGCTTTCTGCAGGCTGTACAAACAAAGCAAAAAATATAAAAAAAGTTACAAATATAGTTCCCGCCACTTTTGCACTACAAAGAATGCTGTAAAGATACCAGGGTAGATTTACAAACCCCTTGTGACACTTTTGCGCCGCCGTTGCATCACTTTTGTGATGCATCGGCGGCGTAAAAAATACAGCCAATTTACAACGTGACGCATCTAGGGAGATGCGTCACGTTGTAAAGCTCTCCATCACATTATACCTGAGTCAGGTGTAATGTATGCAGGGTGGGCGTTCCCACGCAGGAAGGCCTCGTAAAAGTGACACTGTGAAATCTACAAGATTTCACTGCGCCACTTCTAGGATGTTACTGGCGTAAGGAGTGACGCAGTGTAGTGGGAATAGGCCTCAAAATGCATTGCTGGAGTTGCGTTGTGCTTGCGACACGGCTCCAGCGTTGCGTGACATTTTCCCCAACAGATGCGTCAGGATTTCTGACTCTTCAGTCAATCCTTGCGCCATGGTGTGCTGTATTTACAATACGGTGCAACCATGGTGGCGCAAGGGTTTCTCAGGGTGGCGCTGGGAAAGTGATGCATCTCTACAGATGCGTCACTTTCTTGTAAATCTGCCCCACCATGCATGAGCAGTGCAAACGACGATTTACCTCTTCCTTGCGCCCTCCCTCGTGATTTATGGGGCCTCCACCCAATGTACTGACTTGATTTACACAAATTCAACTGAAAGTGGCTAGTATTGTCATTTTTTTAATCACAAGGAATAACTTATTTTGTAAATTGCGCTTCATTACCCAGTTTTGTAAATATGTCACTATCACCCACTTTAATGCTACATTGGAAGGACGGGAGGCCGTTGTGGCTTTTACCTGAGTTTGCACATGTGGGTCGCAAGTCACAGCATATGTGAGCCACGAGCGTCTAACTCACTGAGTAGGGCAATAATCATTCCAATGAAAGCCTACTTTTTAATTAAGACCAAATTATGATTTTCTTAAATTATGCTGATGAGTAGCCTGCTCCCATGAACATTGTGGGTGGTCGGAAAGGTGTGGGTTTATAGAATGCAGCATCTGTGCAGGGTTTTCATGACCAAACCTACACTCTTTTTGTGGCACATGTCACTGCACCCAGGTGTGTACTGGAGATAAAAGGGGTGAGAGACGAGGGCTTTACTTTATAAGGTATTAGGGTGTGTGGGTGGAAAGGTATGGGTTGCATGCGTGGCCTTTGTTTAAAGTTTGGAGCCATGCATGATTGGTACCTTGGTGGTTGTTGGGTTATCTTTGTTGCTGTGTAGATGGGCAGCTGTGCTTATGCATGCAGTGAAGTGAAGAAGATTAAGAGACAGCTGTGCATGTCATTATGCTGGATCTGATGGAGAGGTAAGAGGAGCTAGGATGGGTAACTGAACCAAGATCCTCTCATCTCAGTAGGAGAGCATAGTGGTGGAGTGCGCCAAAGGCATACAGGAAGTCGGTATTAAAAGTGCAGCGACTTCAATTATGTTTACTTTTATCTTCAAGTCAACCTCCGATGGAAACCAGAGTGGATTTGTACCTCTCACAGGGTGAAACCCTGCTTGTTTTTCCAAAAGTTCTGCTGGATCGAAGTTTCAGATATCGGTGCCTTATGTGTGACGTTGTTGATAAGGGTTCTTGATGTGCTGGCAGCAGTAATCAAGAGTGGGCTGTACTTCAATCAATCAATCAATCAATCAAGGGTTTATAAAGCGGGCTACTCACCGTGAGGGTCTCAAGGCGCTGGGTGCAGCTCTGGTTCAGTCGAAGAGCCAGGTCTTGAGGCTCTTCCTGAAGATGCGCAGAGTGGGGGAGATGTTGACTGGGAGCTTGTTCCAGGCTTTGGCTGTGACGTAGGAGGAGGATCTTCCACCTGCTCTGGTTCTGCGGATGCTTGGGGTCTCTGCCAGGGCGAGGTCGGGGGAGCAGAGGTTTGACCAGGAGAGCCTGCTCATGGTGAGCCAACTGGGCCATTCGTCTTGACCAATTCCTTGGATTTACAGTAAGAGATCTCGGATGAAGCAGGCCAGATTCTGATCTCTACCTGTAGATATTGTTATATTCATTGTGCTCTGAATAGGCTGCTAGTTGACATCTTGCAACCCACTTGCTATTTTTCCAGGATCTTTGCTTTTGGAACTAAGCGGTCTACAATAGCGACACAGAAACCTTGGCAGTGAGGGATCTTGGTGATGGGTTGCAGAATTCTATGATGAGCTGATGTAGTCAGTTCCTTCGGTGGGCATTTGGTGCTGTAGATCTATTGGGGATGGTGAGATTGTTTCTGTTTACTTGATTGAGATTTGGAGATCCTTTAGAGTCATTTGAAGCATGTTCTGTTATCTCGGGTTTAGGTTTCTTCAGTTGGTGTTATACCGAAGTGATGACCATTATCAGCTCCTTGTTGTCTTCTTTGAGCTATGGTGTCTTACATCGATAGCTAGGGCACGTGGAAACTTGAGGGGAATTGGCCTGTTCAAGCCTCTTGAAAGGCAGATGTAGGGTTTACCCACTCCTGTTATTAGTTGGGTGCCAAGATGGTGGAGATGGGAGTCAAGTTCCATGAGGTCAAGCTTTCTCCACTCTCTGGAGCTTGTCCAGTTGGACATTGCTGAGGGAGTATTCAATCTCATGGGAAGGCTGGCAAGGAAGGGGATTAGGAGGTATTTGCTCAAAATGATGCTGCACCTTTGTTTTACTGTGATGAATTATGGCATAGAGATGATTGCACACAAGGTGCGTCCAGCTGGAAGTGAAGGTCTAGGCACAAGTTAGGAGAATTTGGAGGCTTCTAGTATCTTTTCAATGTATTTATTCTCAGCTCTGATAAAACATCCATCAACATTTACATAAATTCCCAAATTTAGAAACAACTCTAAAAATACATAAGAACATACAAAGTAAGTAATGAAATAAGTTAAAAAGAAGTAGCTTAAGTAATCAATCAATCATAGCATTTGTAGAGCGCACCACATACCCGTGAGGGTCTCAAGGCCCTAGGGGGGGGATGCTGCTATAGTTCTAAGAGCCAGGTCTTGAGGAGTCTCCTGAAGGTTAGGAGGTCTTCGGTCTGCCGTAGGCGGATGGGGAGGGTGTTCCATGTCTTGGCGGCGAGGTGGGAGAATGATCTGCCGCCGGCAGTCACTCTTCGGATGCGGGGGACGGTGGCGAGGGCGTGGTCTGCGGAGCGGAGCTGGATTGTGGGGGTGTAGAGGGTGTCTGTTGAGGTACGCGGGTCTGGTGTCGTGGAGTTTCTTGTGTGCGTGGGTGAGGAGCTTGAAGGTTATCCTTTTGTTGATGGGGAGCCAGTGCAGGTCTTTCAGCTGCGGTGTGATGTGGCTGCGGCAATACAGTGCTCTATGGTGCAAGGATTAACAGATGCGTCAGAAATTCTGACGCATCTGTTGGCCCAAAAGTGACGCATTGCTGGTGTTGCTCATGAAAGTGACGGAACTCCAGCAATGTGCTACAACAGATAGGTGAGTCCAATTCAGAAAGCCCTGCGTCATTCCTTAATCCTGGTCTGAGCAGGTGTAGGGATTTTGACGCAGTGATGGCACAGAGTGATGCAGTGAAATGTTGTAAATTTCTCTGCATCAGTTCTACATGGCTTTTTGTGTGGGAATGCCCACCCTGCATATATTATACCTGACGCAGGTATAATGTGACACAGGGCTTTACAACATGACGCATCTCCCTAGATGCGTCACGTTGTAAATTGGCTGCATTGTTTGCACCGCCGGCGCGTCAAAAAAAGTGATGCAATGGCTGGGCAAGGAGGTGCATGGGGCTTATAAATATGCCCCATTGTTCCCTTCCCCCAACATGCTGCTCGATTGTTTTACTTGGCCAGCTATACCCATCTGTTGCCTCCTCGCTATGGTCGCATTGCAAATACTTGTTTCTATGCCGCTGAAATGCATGATTCATCACGGCTCTGTGGTGGCACACTAGAACGGCCCACCTTTCTTTCTCACTAGGTACATTAAAAAAATATTTTGTTCTTTCAAAGTGCATTTTTTTGTGACGGCTCTGTAACCCCAAAGGCCAATGATGCATTATTTTGACGCAAATTATGTGAGTCTGGTTACACTTCATGTTAAGAAAAATAAAACTTGGGCATGGGCATTTAAGAACGTACGCAACCCTGAACAGTGTTAGAGGCAGGGCTTTAAGAGGGATGAAAAAACTCTCTCAAAGGGGCGTGGCCAATGTAATTAAGGGTGTGACTACATATATATATATATATATTGACAGAAGCAGCAAAATACCAGTCGGGCGGCACTATAACGAGTCTCTTTGAACTATATCAAAGGCAGTATAGGGGGGCATTGCTGTAGAGTTAAGATTTTATTTTTTTCATCCAGGGTGAGGGCAAAAACGGACAGCCTGATATCGACCCGTCTCAGCACCTCCTATAGCACTGGCAGTACCCAGCCCTGTTTAGAGGTGACTACTGAGAGGTTCGATTGGCAACTCTTGAACCAGGCAAACTGGGCAATTGGCACAACCGTGTTTCCAAATGGTGTAATTGTGGGAAAACTATTTGCATCATTTACCCAGTGCCGGCAATGGGACACATCCAGGATTAATACGGCGCAGCGGCAATGGCAGCAGTGTAAGCACTACTCGTACCACCTCTGCTTTCCATATTTTCTTCTCCATCCCTTTCCTTCCTATCTCTTTAGATAGGTTAAATAATGAGTCCACTGTACATAAGAAAACAACAAAAAAAACATTATCTTTTGCCACGCCAATAGCTCTAGCTTTCATGAATGCGACACCTATTGCAGTACAAATGCTTGTTGTTTTCATGGGAAGAAACAAACAATGGGAAGAATAAAGCTGCATTCACAGTGCAGGTGTATTCAAGCACAAATAAAGTATTACAGGTTCCTGGATAGCACGTTATCCTAAAACACCCTTCGCTGATGCATGAAAGGCAAAATATATATATATATATTTTTTTTGGTTATCCATCGGTTTCTACTCCAGCTAAATACCCCTTTAACTGTAAATCTTGTATGACCAACATCCCAGGGAAAGAATAATCCACTTTGAGAATTACAGACTCCGCACTTACTTTTGGATTTTAGTCCCTCGATACTGATCCGCCAAACTGAGTCAAATCAACATGTACTGTAATAGTGTGGAGAACAAGTCTGCACTCCTCAGTACAGGTGAGAGCAGAGTCTATGTATAAGTGGAAACATTCTAGAGGTAGAACATTCTACGGATCATGTAATTCCATGGCAGGATCACTGTGAAAGTTCAGACAGCTACAGCAGAAGATACAAAAAGTCATTACAGTTATCTGTGCTCAGCCAGTGGATTATTCATATTTCACCTACTGCTATTGGCTGTTTGGGTATGTCCGTAAATGTCCACTCGAGTGCTTGCATGGTTTGGGTATGTCCTTTCACATCCACTTGAGTGCTTGCATTGTTTGGGTATGTCCTTCCACCCGCGCTCGAGGGCCTGCACTTGAGCGCTTGCATTGTTTGGGTATGTCCTACCACCCGCGCTTGAGTGCTTGCATTGTTTGGGTATGTCCTTCCACATCCACTTGAGAGATTGCATTGTTTAGGTATGTCTTTCCACCCACGCTTGAGTGCTTGCATTGTTTGGGTATGTCCTTCCACGTGCACTCGAGTGCTTGCATTGTTTGGGTATGTCCTGCCACGTGCACTCGAGTGCTTGCATTGTTTGGGTATATCCTTCTACCTGCACTCGAGTGCTTGCATTGTTTGGGTATGTCCTTCCACATCCACTCGAGAGCTTGCATTGTTTGGGTATGTCCTTCCACATCCACTTGAGAGCTTGCATGGTTTGGGTATGTCCTTCCACCCACGCTCGAGTGCTTGCATTGTTTGGGTATGTCCTTCCACGTGCACTTGAGTGCTTGCATTGTTTGGGTATGTCCTTCTACCTGCACTCGAGTACTTGTATTGTTTGGGTATGTCCTTCCACATCCACTTGAGTACTTGCATTGCCTGGGTATGTCCTTCCACATCCATTTGAGTGCATACAGTGTTTGGGTATGTCCTTCCACCTGCACTCGAGTACTTGCATTGTTTGGGTATGTCCTTCCACATCCACTTGAGTGCTTGCATTGTTTGGGTATGTCCTTCCACCTGCGCTCAAGTGCTTGCATTGTTTGGGTATGTCCTGCCACATCCACTTGAGAGCTTGCAATGTTTGGGTATGTCCTTTCACCTGCACTCGAGTGCTTGCAATGTTTGGGTATGTCCTTCCACCTGCGCTAGAGTGCTTGCATTGTTTGGGTATGTCCTTCTACCTGCACTCGAGTGCTTACATTGTTTGTGTATGTCCGTCCACATCCACTCGCGTGCTTGCATTGTTTGGGTATGTCCTTCCACATCCATTTGAGTGCATACATTTTTTGGGTATGTCCTTCCACCTGCGCTCGAGTGCTTGCATTGTTTGGGTATGTCCTTCCACCTGCACTCGATTGCTTGCAATGTTTGGGTATATCCTTCTACCTGCACTCGAGTGCTTGCATTGTTTGGGTATGTCCTTCCACGTGCACTCGAGTGCTTGCATTGTTTGGGTATGTCCTTTCACCTGCACTCGAGTGCTTGCAATGTTTGGGTATGTCCTTCCACATCCACTCACGTGCTTGCATTGTTTGGGTATGTCCTTCTACCTGCACTCGAGTGCTTACATTGTTTGTGTATGTCCGTCCACATCCACTCACGTGCTTGCATTGTTTGGGTATGTTCTTCCACCTGCACTCGAGTGCTTGCATTGTTTGGGTATGTCCTTCCATGTGCACTCGAGTGCTTGCATTGTTTGGGTATATCCTTCTACCTGCACTCGAGTGCTTGCATTGTTTGAATATGTCCTTCCACATCCACTCAAGAGCTTGCATTGTTTGGGTATGTCCTTCCACATCCACTTGAGAGCTTGCATTGTTCGGGTATGTCCTTCCACATCCACTTGAGAGCTTGCATTGTTTGGGTATGTCCTTCCACCAACACTCGAGTGCTTGCATTGTTTGGGTATGTCCTTCCACGTGCACTCGAGTGCTTGCATTGTTTGGGTATATCCTTCTACCTGCACTCGACTGCTTGCATTGTTTGGGTATGTCCTTCCACATCCACTTGAGTACTTGTATTGCTTGGGTATGTCCTTCCACATCCATTTGAGTGCATACATTGTTTGGGTATGTCCTTCCACCTGCACTTGAGTACTTGCATTGTTTGGGTATGTCCTTCCACATGCACTCGAGAGCTTGCATTGTTTGGGTATGTCCTTCCACATCCACCTGAGTACTTGCATTGCTTGGGTAAGTCCTTCCACATCCATTTGAGTGCATACATTGTTTGGGTATGTCCTTCCACCTGCACTCGAGTACTTGCATTGTTTGGGTATGTCCTTCCACATGCACTCAAGAGCTTGCATTGCTTGGTTATGTCCTTCCACATCCATTTGAGTGCATACATTGTTTGCGTATGTCCTTCCACATGCACTCGAGAGCTTGCATTGCTTGGGTATGTCCTTCCACATCCATTTGAGTGCATACATTTTTTGGGTATGTCCTTCCACCTGCGCTCGAGTGCTTGCATTGTTTGGGTATGTCCTTCCACCTGCACTCGATTGCTTGCAATGTTTGGGTATATCCTTCTACCTGCACTCGAGTGCTTGCATTGTTTGGGTATATCCTTCTATCTGCACTCGAGTGCTTGCATTGTTTGTGTATGTCCATCCACATTCATCCGAGTGCTTGCGTTGTTTGGGTATGTCCTTTCACCTGCACTCGAGTGCTTGCATTGTTTGGGTATGTCCTTCCACGTGCACTCGAGTGCTTGCATTGTTTGGGTATGTCCTTCCACCTGCACTCAAGTGCTTGCATTGCTTGGGTATGTCCTTCCACCTGCACTCGAGTGCTTGCATTGTTTGGGTATATCCTTCGACCTGCACTCGAGTGCTTGCATTGTTTGTGTATGTCCATCAGCATTCACCCGAGTGCTTGCATTGTTTGGGTATGTCCTTTCACCTGCACTTGAGTGCTTCATTTTTTGGGTATGTCCTTCCACTTACACTCAAGTGCTTGCATTGTTTGGGTATGTCCTTCCACCTGCACTCAAGTGCTTGCATTGTTTGGATATGTCCTTCCACATCCACTCGAGTGGTTGCATTGTTTGGGTATGTCCTTCCACCTGCGCTCAAGTGCTTGCATTGTTTGGGTATGTCCTTCCACATCCACTTGAGAGCTTGCATTGTTTGGGTACGTCCTTCCACATCTACTCATTGTTTGGGTATGTGAGTGGTTGCATTGTTTGGGAATGTGAGTGCTTGCATTGGTTAGGGATGTCCTTCCACATCCACTTGAGTGCTTGCATTGTTTGGGTATGTCCTTCCACCTGCACTCGATTGCTTGCAATGTTTGGGTATATCCTTCTACCTGCACTCGAGTGCTTGCATTGTTTGGGTATGTCCTTCCATGTGCACTCGAGTGCTTGCATTGTATGGGTATGTCCTTTCACCTGCACTCGAGTGCTTGCAATGTTTGGGTATGTCCTTCCATCTGCGCTAGAGTGCTTGCATTGTTTGGGTATGTCCTTCTACCTGCACTCGAGTGCTTACATTGTTTGTGTATGTCCGTCCACATCCACTCGCGTGCTTGCATTGTTTGGGTATGTTCTTCCACCTGCACTCGAGTGCTTGCATTGTTTGGGTATGTCCTTCCATGTGCACTCAAGTGCTTGCATTGTTTGGGTATATCCTTCTACCTGCACTCGAGTACTTGCATTGTTTGGATATGTCCTTCCACATCCACTCGAGAGCTTGCATTGTTTGGGTATGTCCTTCCACATCCACTTGAGAGATTGCATTGTTTAGGTATGTCCTTCCACCCACGCTTGAGTGCTTGCATTGTTTGGGTATGTCCTTCCACGTGCACTCGAGTGCTTGCATTGTTTGGGTATGTCCTGCCACGTGCACTCGAGTGCTTGCATTGTTTGGGTATATCCTTCTACCTGCACTCGAGTGCTTGCATTGTTTGGGTATGTCCTTCCACATCCACTGGAGAGCTTGCATTGTTTGGGTATGTCCTTCCACATCCACTTGAGAGCTTGCATGGTTTGGGTATGTCCTTCCACCCACGCTCGAGTGCTTGCATTGTTTGGGTATGTCCTTCCACGTGCACTTGAGTGCTTGCATTGTTTGGGTATGTCCTTCTACCTGCACTCGAGTACTTGTATTGTTTGGGTATGTCCTTCCACATCCACTTGAGTACTTGCATTGCCTGGGTATGTCCTTCCACATCCATTTGAGTGCATACAGTGTTTGGGTATGTCCTTCCACCTGCACTCGAGTACTTGCATTGTTTGGGTATGTCCTTCCACATCCAACCGAGAGCTTGTATTGTTTGGGTATGTCCTTCCACATCCACTTGAGAGCTTGCATTGTTTGGGTATGTCTTTCCACCTGCGCTCGAGTGCTTGCATTGTTTGGGTATGTCCTTCCACCTGCACTCGATTGCTTGCAATGTTTGGGTATATCCTTCAACCTGCACTCAAGTGCTTGCATTGTTTGGGTATGTCCTTCCACCTGCACTCGAGTGCTTGCATTGTTTGGGTATATCCGTCTACCTGCACTTGAGTGCTTGCATTGTTTGTGTATGTCCATCCACATTCACCCGAGTGCTTGCATTGTTTGGGTATGTCCTTTCACCTGCACTTGAGTGCTTCATTGTTTGGGTATGTCCTTCTACTTACACTCAAGGGCTTGCATTGTTTGGGTATGTCCTTCCACATCCACTTGAGTGCTTGCATTGTTTGGGTATGTCCTTCCACCTGCGCTCAAGTGCTTGCATTGTTTGGGTATGTCCTGCCACATCCACTTGAGAGCTTGCAATGTTTGGGTATGTCCTTTCACCTGCACTCGAGTGCTTGCAATGTTTGGGTATGTCCTTCCACCTGCGATAGAGTGCTTGCATTGTTTGGGTATGTCCTTCTACCTGCACTCGAGTGCTTACATTGTTTGTGTATGTCCGTCCACATCCACTCGCGTGCTTGCATTGTTTGGGTATGTCCTTCCACATCCATTTGAGTGCATACATTTTTTGGGTATGTCCTTCCACCTGCGCTCGAGTGCTTGCATTGTTTGGGTATGTCCTTCCACCTGCACTCGATTGCTTGCAATGTTTGGGTATATCCTTCTACCTGCACTCGAGTGCTTGCATTGTTTGGGTATGTCCTTCCACGTGCACTCGAGTGCTTGCATTGTTTGGGTATGTCCTTTCACCTGCACTCGAGTGCTTGCAATGTTTGGGTATGTCCTTCCACCTGCGCTAGAGTGCTTGCATTGTTTGGGTATGTCCTTCTACCTGCACTCGAGTGCTCACATTGTTTGTGTATGTCCGTCCACATCCACTCGCGTGCTTGCATTGTTTGGGTATGTTCTTCCACCTGCACTCGAGTGCTTGCATTGTTTGGGTATGTCCTTCCATGTGCACTCGAGTGCTTGCATTGTTTGGGTATATCCTTCTACCTGCACTCGAGTGCTTGCATTGTTTGGATATGTCCTTCCACATCCACTCGAGAGCTTGCATTGTTTGGGTATGTCCTTCCACATCCACTTGAGAGCTTGCATTGTTCGGGTATGTCCTTCCACATCCACTTGAGAGCTTGCATTGTTTGGGTATGTCCTTCCACCAACACTCGAGTGCTTGCATTGTTTGGGTATGTCCTTCCACCTGCACTCGATTGCTTGCAATGTTTGGGTATATCCTTCTACCTGCACTCGAGTGCTTGCATTGTTTGGGTATGTCCTTCCACGTGCACTCGAGTGCTTGCATTGTATGGGTATGTCCTTTCACCTGCACTCGAGTGCTTGCAATGTTTGGGTATGTCCTTCCATCTGCGCTAGAGTGCTTGCATTGTTTGGGTATGTCCTTCTACCTGCACTCGAGTGCTTACATTGTTTGTGTATGTCCGTCCACATCCACTCGCGTGCTTGCATTGTTTGGGTATGTTCTTCCACCTGCACTCGAGTGCTTGCATTGTTTGGGTATGTCCTTCCATGTGCACTCAAGTGCTTGCATTGTTTGGGTATATCCTTCTACCTGCACTCGAGTACTTGCATTGTTTGGATATGTCCTTCCACATCCACTCGAGAGCTTGCATTGTTTGGGTATGTCCTTCCACATCCACTTGAGAGATTGCATTGTTTAGGTATGTCCTTCCACCCACGCTTGAGTGCTTGCATTGTTTGGGTATGTCCTTCCACGTGCACTCGAGTGCTTGCATTGTTTGGGTATGTCCTGCCACGTGCACTCGAGTGCTTGCATTGTTTGGGTATATCCTTCTACCTGCACTCGAGTGCTTGCATTGTTTGGGTATGTCCTTCCACATCCACTGGAGAGCTTGCATTGTTTGGGTATGTCCTTCCACATCCACTTGAGAGCTTGCATGGTTTGGGTATGTCCTTCCACCCACGCTCGAGTGCTTGCATTGTTTGGGTATGTCCTTCCACGTGCACTTGAGTGCTTGCATTGTTTGGGTATGTACTTCTACCTGCACTCGAGTACTTGTATTGTTTGGGTATGTCCTTCCACATCCACTTGAGTACTTGCATTGCCTGGGTATGTCCTTCCACATCCATTTGAGTGCATACAGTGTTTGGGTATGTCCTTCCACCTGCACTCGAGTACTTGCATTGTTTGGGTATGTCCTTCCACATCCAACCGAGAGCTTGTATTGTTTGGGTATGTCCTTCCACATCCACTTGAGAGCTTGCATTGTTTGGGTATGTCTTTCCACCTGCGCTCGAGTGCTTGCATTGTTTGGGTATGTCCTTCCACCTGCACTCGATTGCTTGCAATGTTTGGGTATATCCTTCAACCTGCACTCAAGTGCTTGCATTGTTTGGGTATGTCCTTCCACCTGCACTCGAGTGCTTGCATTGTTTGGGTATATCCTTCTACCTGCACTTGAGTGCTTGCATTGTTTGTGTATGTCCATCCACATTCACCCGAGTGCTTGCATTGTTTGGGTATGTCCTTTCACCTGCACTTGAGTGCTTCATTGTTTGGGTATGTCCTTCTACTTACACTCAAGGGCTTGCATTGTTTGGGTATGTCCTTCCACATCCACTTGAGTGCTTGCATTGTTTGGGTATGTCCTTCCACCTGCGCTCAAGTGCTTGCATTGTTTGGGTATGTCCTGCCACATCCACTTGAGAGCTTGCAATGTTTGGGTATGTCCTTTCACCTGCACTCGAGTGCTTGCAATGTTTGGGTATGTCCTTCCACCTGCGATAGAGTGCTTGCATTGTTTGGGTATGTCCTTCTACCTGCACTCGAGTGCTTACATTGTTTGTGTATGTCCGTCCACATCCACTCGCGTGCTTGCATTGTTTGGGTATGTCCTTCCACATCCATTTGAGTGCATACATTTTTTGGGTATGTCCTTCCACCTGCGCTCGAGTGCTTGCATTGTTTGGGTATGTCCTTCCACCTGCACTCGATTGCTTGCAATGTTTGGGTATATCCTTCTACCTGCACTCGAGTGCTTGCATTGTTTGGGTATGTCCTTCCACGTGCACTCGAGTGCTTGCATTGTTTGGGTATGTCCTTTCACCTGCACTCGAGTGCTTGCAATGTTTGGGTATGTCCTTCCACCTGCGCTAGAGTGCTTGCATTGTTTGGGTATGTCCTTCTACCTGCACTCGAGTGCTCACATTGTTTGTGTATGTCCGTCCACATCCACTCGCGTGCTTGCATTGTTTGGGTATGTTCTTCCACTTGCACTCGAGTGCTTGCATTGTTTGGGTATGTCCTTCCATGTGCACTCGAGTGCTTGCATTGTTTGGGTATATCCTTCTACCTGCACTCGAGTGCTTGCATTGTTTGGATATGTCCTTCCACATCCACTCGAGAGCTTGCATTGTTTGGGTATGTCCTTCCACATCCACTTGAGAGCTTGCATTGTTCGGGTATGTCCTTCCACATCCACTTGAGAGCTTGCATTGTTTGGGTATGTCCTTCCACCAACACTCGAGTGCTTGCATTGTTTGGGTATGTACTTCCACGTGCACTCGAGTGCTTGCATTGTTTGGGTATATCCTTCTACCTGCACTCGACTGCTTGCATTGTTTGGGTATGTCCTTCCATATCCACTTGAGTACTTGCATTGCTTGGGTATGTCCTTCCACATCCATTTGAGTGCATACATTGTTTGGGTATGTCCTTCCACCTGCACTTGAGTACTTGCATTGTTTGGGTATGTCCTTCCACATGCACTCGAGAGCTTGCATTGTTTGGGTATGTCCTTCCACATCCACTTGAGTACTTGCATTGCTTGGGTAAGTCCTTCCACATCCATTTGAGTGCATACATTGTTTGGGTATGTCCTTCCACCTGCACTCGAGTACTTGCATTGTTTGGGTATGTCCTTCCACATGCACTCGAGAGCTTGCATTGCTTGGTTATGTCCTTCCACATCCATTTGAGTGCATACATTGTTTGGGTATGTCCTTCCACATGCACTCGAGAGCTTGCATTGCTTGGGTATGTCCTTCCACATCCATTTGAGTGCATACATTTTTTGGGTATGTCCTTCCACCTGCGCTCGAGTGCTTGCATTGTTTGGGTATGTCCTTCCACCTGCACTCGATTGCTTGCAATGTTTGGGTATATCCTTCTACCTGCACTCAAGTGCTTGCATTGTTTGGGTATGTCCTTCCACGTGCACTCGAATGCTTGCATTGTTTGGGTATGTCCTTCCACCTGCACTCAAGTGCTTGCATTGTTTGGGTATGTCCTTCCACCTGCACTCGAGTGCTTGCATTGTTTGGGTATATCCTTCTACCTGCACTCGAGTGCTTGCATTGTTTGTGTATGTCCATCCACATTCATCCGAGTGCTTGCGTTGTTTGGGTATGTCCTTTCACCTGCACTCGAGTGCTTGCATTGTTTGGGTATGTCCTTCCACGTGCACTCGAGTGCTTGCATTGTTTGGGTATGTCCTTCCACCTGCACTCAAGTGCTTGCATTGTTTGGGTATGTCCTTCCACCTGCACTCGAGTGCTTGCATTGTTTGGGTATATCCTTCTACCTGCACTCGAGTGCTTGCATTGTTTGTGTATGTCCATCCGCATTCACCCGAGTGCTTGCATTGTTTGGGTATGTCCTTTCACCTGCACTTGAGTGCTTCATTTTTTGGGTATGTCCTTCCACTTACACTCAAGTGCTTGCATTGTTTGGGTATGTCCTTCCACCTGCACTCAAGTGCTTGCATTGTTTGGATATGTCCTTCCACATCCACTCGAGTGGTTGCATTGTTTGGGAATGTCCTTCCACCTGCGCTCAAGTGCTTGCATTGTTTGGGTATGTCCTTCCACATCCACTTGAGAGCTTGCATTGTTTGGGTACGTCCTTCCACATCTACTCATTGTTTGGGTATGTGAGTGGTTGCATTGTTTGGGAATGTGAGTGCTTGCATTGGTTAGGGATGTCCTTCCACATCCACTTGAGTGCTTGCGTTGTTTGGGTATGTCCTTTCACCTGCACTCGAGTGCTTGCATTGTTTGGGTATGTGAGTGGTTGCATTGTTTGGCAATGTGAGTGCTTGCATTGGTTAGGCATGTCATTCCACATCCACTTGAGTGCTTGTGTTGTTTTGGTATGTCCTTCCACCTGCACTCCAGTGCTTGCATTGTTTGGGTATGTGAGTGTAAATGTATTGCGACTTATATAGCGCACGTATCACCCGAAGGCATCAAGGCGCTTGCCTTGGGAACCCGTCCTGGCTTTTCCCTATGAGATAACCCCTACTGGGTATCCCCAGGGTGAAAGCCAGGCATCCCGCAGCGGGTGGGCCACCGTAGTGGAGATTAAGCAACTATTGCCCAGAGTTGCAGCGTGGGACCCCATGATTTGAATAGGCACCGAGGCTAGAATTATCGAGTCCGTGGACATTTTGGGCTCAGGACCCTGCCGCGTCGGGAATTGAACCCTGGTCCCGGGCCAGACCTCTGCATCAGGGTCTGCCGCTCTAATCAGTGAGCCACACTCCTTGCATTGTTTGGGAATGTGAGTGCTTGCATTGGTTAGGCATGTCCTTCCACATCCACTTGAGTGCTTGCATTCTAGTTCACAGCCCTAGCTCTCTCCGCTCCTGCTGGCTCTCTATCCTGTGTTTTGCTCAGATGCATGTGTTAGTGCAGTAAACCCAGACCTATTGGCCTTTGCCAATGCTTGTTAAGTAACGGTCTATTTTGCATGAAACGCCCTTCTTAAAGATGAATGGGGTAACTTGGGGTGAGCATCACATCTGCTTCCTTTGCGTTGACGTGACGGTTTGCTGACCCAGAAACAGACGTTTCCTGATGGTGCTCTGGGCTTTGGCCTCGCCATTGTTTTTGACCCTGCTGGGCTCCTGTAGGCTTCTTCTGACCTGTGCTCTGTGTGCAGGCGGCGCAGGGCGTGTGCAGTCTGTGGATCATATGTGACGACAGGCCAGGGTTCAGAGGGCAATACAAACAAGGAGGATGGATGGGGTGCAGACATAATAAAAGACCTGATTCGATGACACGTTCTAATTATAGAGAGAGCGGGAATCCGTGCCTGTCATCAGATCCGCAGGGTGAGGCGGGAAGGAGGGTTTCCAGTCCGCTGCGTCAGATCCCAGGTCCTCACCTGGACAGACCGCACCGGGGTCTGGGGAAACGTGGAGGCGAAACACACTCAACGGAAGCACCGGAGGTGACAACGGCAAGGGTTTAGCACACGAGGCAGATGCTGTGGAGCCAGCTGATGACACTTTTAATCATCCCCTCCACAAAACTAGGCTATCTGTTGGAGAGCAGGCCGAAGAAATGCACTTCAATCAGTGCTTAATTTGTAAAAACTTAAGTACCAGGGCTGTGTCAGGAGGCCACTGCAGCTTACACCACCCATTGCCCCTGGCGTGTTGCCAAAGACAGTAACAACAGAGCTCCTAATCGTCGTACTCCTACAATTGTGACAATTCAGACTATTACAGGCCCCAAAGCTATAAGAATGCCTTGTGCAGTAGGTAATAGTCATTTTTAATGTATATTGAATTAACAATTAACTGCTGTTGAGATCTTCTCGAAATTAGCCGGACACTGCCACCTTGTGGCAGACTGTCACAAGCGCCGGTGTTGACAATTAAGTGCTGGTGCCGAGCACCAGAAACCACCAGCTCAAATTAAGCACTGATTTCAAGAACCACTATGCTAGAAAAGTGAGCATTTTATGTGAACTAAAATCAGGCAAATTAATGACAGATGTGAGTGAAGCGAGGCGGTTACTCAACAGCCTCCGAGCAACTGAGGAAGAAAGCCAAACACAAGGACAGACATTGAGACGTACAGCTGTATGAACACAAATGGGTTGTAACTGAATACTTCAAGGCGTGTATCTCAAGGTGCTATTTTGCAACTTCTACTCTTTTATGCTATATCTCTATGCTCCCTCTTACCCATCTACTGCATGCACTTGGGGCCCAATTCACAAAGGTATGTACATGTAGTATAGTTATGAGTGCGAAGTCTACGCACTTGTGGTGGAATCACAGAACTCGGGTGGAATCTCCACTTGGCGTACACTCTACAGGGCGCTGTGCAGAGATTCGGCCAGAGTGGAAATTCCGCACCTGTAACTTTACTACATGTAAGTACCTTTGTGAATCGGGCGCTTGATGTTAAATGCTACATGTACACAGAGTACATTCAGCTTATTTTTCATCTTTCAAGGCAGTGCCCTTCCTCAGCCCACCTCTCTTCTTGTCTTGCAGCTGTATGGTTTTCTAAAGCTGAAACCTTCAAAGACCGAGTTGCTGCTCACAGAAGTTTCTTCACCATGCTCGAATGAGGCCTCTGTCTGTGAACTCAGTGCACTACCCTGCAAAATGAGTTCATAATCTCAGTATTATCCTAGATGAAAATCTTGCTAGCGTTGTTAGTTCATGTTTCTTCCACATGAGAATTCTTCACCCAGTATTATCTTTCCCGACTCTCAGGTTCACGTCAAAGTGGTTAATGCTTTTATACAGTCCAGATTAGACTCTGGCAGTAGAGGGAGTGCTGTAGAGTGGAGTGTCACGGAGGAGAACAGCCATTACAATGCGGGGATTACCCCGCATGCCATTACAACGCGGGATTACAACGAAAGTCGTTACAACGACTTTCGCTGGAGGGCGCTGTTGGATAGGGAATAGTTTAATTTTCTATCCAACACCTTCCCTACTGTCAACGTGGGCTGGAGTTGGAATAGAAAATTAAACTATTCCACTATCCAGCGCCCTCCAGTGAAAATCGTTGTAACGACTTTCGTTGTAATCCCGCGTTGTAATGGCATGCGGGGTAAAAGCCCGCGTTGTAATGACATACAACCGTCACGGAGCAGAGTGTAGTGCTGTGGATTGTTGTGGAGTGTTGTAGAGTACAGTAGAGTAGAGTGAAGCAGAGTTAAGTAGAGTGGTGTAGAGTGAGTAGAGTAGAGTGGTGTAGAAAGTAGTGTTGTAGAGTGGAGTGGCGCAGAGTGTCATGGAGTGGGATAGAGTATCAATGAGTGGGGTGGCGCAGAGTGGAGTGGTGTTGAGTGGAGAACAGTGGAAGCTGGGGACCCCTGCCTAAACAATTTCTAGGATGTTAAGCTAAAAAAAAGACACAACTACAGAAACAAGCATACCTGAAAAAAATACAGAAATTATTAAATATATTATTTAATTCACATACAGAAACTGAAATTATAACTTTAATAGGAAGGTTGGAGCTTTTCAGAATTTGGGTTTATTTCCAAAAGGCGAAGCTATATATGCTATGCTCCACTGTATCACATTGTACTTTTTTGCCATTAGTGCATCCTCTCTTTTCGGCAGCGCATACTAGTGCTTTAATTGAGGCCACTCATCTTCATACTACCGTGCTGTTTCCGCGAGTCAAGCTAAGGATATCAACCAAATTTTTTGCTCCACCATCAAATTCCTTGACATTTACAGAGCATTTTCAAATGTTCAATTTAGCTTTGTTTTGTATATATACTTGATCAATCCAGCGATGGCGTTAGCGCTGAAACGTGCCGGGCTGTTATTTTTGTTGACACCCCCACACTGACCTTCTTTTCCATGATTCCCTCACTAACAACAACCAACGGTGCTCCTCATCTCTTCTTGGCCCCTCTCTCATATTTCTTGATATGTTTTATAGCGCTGATACTCCTACTATAGGGTGTCAAAGCGCTTTACATCACACACATACACACACATATTATACAAAGACTAGGATTCATAAAGTGATTAAATCAGTGTACAGAAAATGAGGGCTACAGGGTGTTTGAGTTTCTATAAACATCCTTGTAGGAATTGAGGGCCTCATTTATGAAAAGTGACGCATCGCTGCGTGAAAACAGCGATGCGTCACTTTTCATTGCGCCCTCCTTGCAACACCAATGATGAGTCATATTTACAGTATGACGCATCATTGCACAAGGAGTTACAGATACGTCAGTATTTCTGACGTATATGTATGGCGCAAAAGTGACGCATTGCTGGAGTGTGTCACAAAAGTGACGCAACTCCAGCAATGTGTCCAAGCCCCATGTGAAAGGGCCTGTGCCAGTCTCATGCCTGCTGTGAGGCAGGCGTAAGAAATTGACGCATTTGCATCCTAGAAGTGGCGCAGTGAAATCTTATAGAGTTCACTGCGTCACTTCTATGACCCTTTCTTGCGTCAGAACGCCCCCCCTGCATACATTATACCTGGCGCAGCTATAATGTAGCGCAGGGGTTTACAAAGTGACACATCTACCTAGATGCATCACTTTGTAAATATGGTGCAACAAGGCACATTTGTTACGCTGCTGGTTCATCACAAAAAGTGACGCACCGGCGGCGTAAGAGTGACGCACATCCTCATAAATGAGGCCCTGAATGTTTAGAGTCCCTTGCCTGGAGTAACACATTGTCAGAATTTAAAATGTAATGCAGTGGTTGGGGTTGCCTGCCCTAATAAAAAATTATTACTACACAAAGGCACTCTTTTTTATAAATCTCAGAATAAAAAAAGTTGAACAGGGACAAAACAATGTGTTTCTAATCCAATGCTTTGAAGTTTGAGTTCAGCTGGCCGCTGGGACATATTAGAAGGATTGTATTTTATGCAAGTAATAATAAAAGGATATCTATGACAAAATCATTACCCACTGCGTTATCTACATGAAATACAAATTTGTGATCTGCATGTTAAACGTTGTGTTTTGCAGCAGGCACATTTACCCTTTTTCTTTGCGATGAATCAAAACGTTCATTAGTCAAAACTCAGACCTGTCTAGCAAGTACACTCATCACTATAGTTAACTTGACATTTTATTATCGCCTGATGATTGCAGGTAACACAAAGAACTCTGCAGCATGTGCCTGCAAACCTCAAGGATATTTTAAAGTGAAGTGCAGCTGAACTTGGGACCCGGTACGATGGTACCACCCTAAAGCCAGCACTACTAATGTTACGTAATGTTCTGGAAAGTTGCAGACCCCCTAAGTAGGAATCACTGACCTTTCCCAAGGGTCTGCAGACCGCAGGTTAAGAATCACTGTAGTAGGGAGTTGTGGAGTGGAGTGCCATAAAGTGGAGGGGCATAGAGGAGAGTGGCATGGAGTGAGCTGAGTAGAGTGGCGTAAAGTGGAGAAGTGCGGCGTAGAGTGGAGTAGAGCAGAGTGGAGTAGATTTGAGTGGTGTAGAGCAGAGTAGAGTAGCGTAGAGTGGTGTGGAGTGGTGTAGGGTTGCATAGAATAGAGGGGTGTAGAATGGAGTATGCATGTTGTGGTAGTGCACTGCCATTATAGGCAACACATTTTTAATTGAAATGACCATTATAGTTGAACAGACATACAGTTTTACAAAAAAAACTATACAGTGTAGAAACGATAATATGTGGAAATAGCATCATCTAGTGTATTGATTTGCTTTGATCTAATTAAAATACACGTGTCCAGCACACTTCAGAATTACAAAAAATGTGCTCCATTTATGCTTTCCTAGTTCTAATATATTCTGAAATATTTGCACAGTTCATTTACAGACATTTGAATGTTCTCTGCTATAAAAAGCCTTTCCTTTCACACCCCCAGATTGTCCAATAAATCCTCTCACTTTGAAGTCATTGAATGAAAAGTAAACAACAAGCTCCCTGGGAAGACCGAACCAGATGTTTGACCTCTGTCTTTGAATGCACAGCAAATGTGACGAGGTAAAACAAAATGTAAAAGGCCTGTTTGCAGAAAGCAAGCACTGTGGAAGAATGCAGTAAAAAAGCTATGCTCCACGGGAGGGATAAAGACATGCTGTACAGCCTAAAATAAATAAAGTCAGCAAATAGAAAGCAAGCAAATGTGAGTTACAAACCACAAAGCCAATGGTAAGCAAATGGGAGGAATGCATTCTTAGGTCAGGTTTCAGAATGACCCCAAGAAGTCTTTAGCAACCAGACCGCTGCGCTGTCTGTTAGTCTTTGACCTAAAAAGGAGTGCACGCAGCAAACTCATGAACTTGGGAACGCAAAGCCACGGGTTTCCTGCGCACATGTGCTCTAATCCCTTTAGAAACACAGTAGCCAGTCTCACATAAGTGATGTGAGGAGCAGACCTCCTTTATGTAGCAGCTCACCAATCAGCTGCGAGGTCAAATTTGAGGCCTAATTTGAACCTATAAGTCTCTGTTCTGAGCTCCTGAAGAAGGGTGCTGCAGCTGAATGGCCGTTCCTTCGAGTGCCTGACATGTGGAGCTGCTCTCTGCATAGTCAAGCATCAAGACGAGGGGGAGGCTGACCTAACGGTATTTTAAACCCTTCACGAGTGCAAAAGGTGGATAACCACTGCACAGTGCCCCACCCCCGCCCAGACCCTGGTTTAACAAAAAGACAGCAGCAGAAAGGACATCATGCACACTATGACGCTGATCATATCACCTCCCTGCAGCTTCTCATATGTACTGATGGTGGGCCTACTGGATGGAAAGCAGTGGAAACAACAACACTGATGGCTAGAGTGGTCGACCTCGAAGCTGGGGAACCGGTTCGAGTCTCTACAGGGACGCTCAACATCCTGTGATCCTGGGCAAATCACTTAATCTCTTTGTGCCCAACAAAAATGAATGTGTCTGTCTGTATCACAACTGGTGCTCATGTAAAGTGCTGCCCCCTTTCTCCATGTTATTGGGGGCTGGTTTCTCTGGGAGTTCCATGGCCTGGTATTCACCAACCACCTGGCGTGCCAAGGTGTCCATACCAGGTAACCAGAGGCTTTTTCTAACCTCCCTTTGTTCTTTGCGACACCTTGATGCCCCTGGTGTACCAGGTCAACTAGGCAGTGGCATAAGAACTGGTGAATCACAATGCAGCCACTGTCAGTGGAGGTGGGTTCACTTTGAAGTTGCCACAGCGCCCAGAGGTACAATCGACTCAGTTCATCTTTTTCATGAGAAAGGATTTCTAGGAATTTGTGAAGGTTGAGTCTGTGTTTCTCTTCATTTATTTCTACATGTTTCCTGCAGTATCTTCCAATTACAGTGCTTTAGGTTTAGGGCACGCCAATTGTACCACGCAATTCAAGTGCTCATTAACTGAGGCGGCATGATGCCATGTATAACAAATGCTGGTGCGGGGGTTCTCAGTGGCGGTAATCAGTGGGGCTGTTGCAGTCGTGCTTGTTGGAAAAGAATGGGTACTTTTGGAGTTGTAAAGTCCTTTTCACAATTCGTGGTGGAGGATGAGGCGCTCAGCCAGCACAGACAATAATAAAGTTTATATGGTCAGTGATGATCTTAAATGGGCGCCCGTACAAGCACAAGTGGAAGTGTGTACAACCCCATGTAATTGCCGGTGTCTCCTTTTCGATCTGTGAGTATCTTTGCTCAGGGTCGAACATGGCTCTGCTTGCAAAAGCAACTGGTCTCCACTCTCACCACTCCCTTCACCTTGCAGCAGGACTACTCCCAGCCCCACTAGGCTTGCTTTTGTAGGGGCTGGGGGAGGCCACAATGGCCTCCATAAACCAGCCCTGATTCTTTATCAGATTTGAAGAAGCTCATGCTCTCAACATGTTGCAGTGAGTTTTTGATGATCATGAGTGCCTGTTGCTTAGAGTCGCCCTATTTCAAAGTGTGTTCGTAGAGTGGAGTGTCGTAGAGTGGAGGAGTGTGGCGTGGAGGGGCGTAGAGTGCATTGGAGTAAAATGTTGTCGTTTGGGGGTGCAGAGGGGCGTGGAGTCTCGTAGAGTGGAGTGTCGTTGAGCGGAGGGTCGTAGAGTAGAGGCCATCACCCTCATGGGCTCAAAGAGTGACAGGGTTGGGGATTTACCTACCACAATATGTTGTCGTCTCAATAAAGCTGTGTAGTTCGGTCGCAGCATGGCTGTGGCCCTGGTGTTTCTAGACTCGCTGGTGATCTAACTTGCCCATAGCCAAAAAAACGGACTTCACTCTTTAGGAATTCATATCTCTGCTTGTGCAGCGTCGGGCCACGGTGTGCCATATCAGTGCAGTGCCAACCTCAGGCGTCTGTGTTGTTCGAATATGTTTTGGCCAAAAATCAGGATGTTGTCGCTGACGTTCATGATGCCCTCTGGACTGGAGTGGGTTGAAAAACATCTGGTGCAGATGAAATGCCTACGTTCAGTCTCTTATAGCATGACAGTGCTGTTCAGTTTGGGTTGAAAATCCCGGGTTGTAATGGTTGTCTCAGTGCTGAATTTGGTAGTGGATTAAATGCTGGCCTTGCTATTACAGGGGGTGGGTGTTTAATTGCACCGGGCCTCAGCACTCTTTCTTTCACAAATGAAGCACTGGGTGGTCTGCAACTAGCCTGAGGTGATGGCAGACAGCATTCAGGTCACATTTAGAGATCTAGTGGGATTCATTTAGATCTGATATCAGTTTGTCAATGATGGGTTTGAGATCAGTCTCTTTCTTGTTAGCCTTTTTGAGAGCACTAGGTCAATACACAACCTGATGCTCCCTGGTTCTTTGAGTTTGATGAGCTCTGCCATTGGGAAAGCCCTTGGTGTGGGTCTAGAAACGTTCTCAATCACCCCGATTTTCTCTAGGTTCACAAGCTCCTCAACAACTGGGTACAGATGGAAAGACACTCGCCTGTCCCTGATGGTTGTGCGTTTTAAACTGTATCAGCATACAGTTTTTGGTGGGCTGCCAACTAACAACCATGTTTTCAAACAGGTCTTGAAAGCCCTTGAGGATTAGTTCAATTTCTTGTGACTTGATGCAGTCGACAAAGTGTTTCAAGTGTAGTTCTTCAGCAGTAGTGGGACTTCTTAGGATGCCTTCTTACCCCCTTGGTGGTCATAAACAAGTTTGCTAGGCTTTTAACACTACTTTGACAGACATATGGCAGAAATTTCCTGCAATGTGTTGGAGTTTCAGGCTGCCATACACAAATATTTGAGTGTTCATTGGTTGCAGCGAGGAGCATGGTTTGAGCTGGATAAGCTGGTCCTGGCACATAATGCTGACGGATGCTGCTGCGTCAACCTGGATAGTGACTATTAACCCATGCAACCTTATTTTGCAGATGAAATTGCGCCTCCTTGGCATGGAAACCATAGGGAACGAGAACAAAGATGTTCTCCTCTTGTCGGTATGACCAGGCAAAGGTGTCGTCCACCACTGTATTTTTGTCTCACATCTCCCAGGCATTGGTCCTCTTGCTGCACTCTTGGAAAATGGTTCATGGGGCTATGGGTATGCATGTTTTCCCTCTTGCTGGGTACTTATCTGTGGGGTGTGGTGGTTGTCCACAGTAGTCACATCTCCTTCATGTTTCCAGGGCTGGGTTTGTCTGCGGCTGGAGGGTAGCAGCCACTTCTGGGTGCACTCAACAGGTTCTTCTTTCATGAATGCTGACTTCATTTTCTCCGCTCATTTGTTCAGCATTTTGTGAGATCCGGCCAGGGCAAGTATTTCATCCATCAAGATTCTCAGGGGCAAATGTACAAAGCTTTTTTCATTCACAAACAGCCCAATTCACATAATTGTTTGCGAACGAAAAAGGCATTTTTCGTTGTACAAAAGCTCAATTTGCGATTGGGTAACCTGTTACCAAATCACAAATTGGGTTTGGATTCGATATTAGGAAGGGGCATGTTTTTTGGGCGTTTCTTCCTATTGCCAAATCACAGTGGTCTGTGTGAATTTTTTTGTGACCGAAATGCCGTCGTAAATCATTTGCATTTTACTGCCTACTTCAAATAGGTGGTAACCCATTTGCAAAACCTTTGGGACCCCTTCCTCTTTATGAAAGTTTGTAAAACATTTTTAAGATCAGGCATTGGTCCCACGGACATACAATCGGTCCTAAAATACTGGTCGCTGTTGGACCTGGCCTCGTGGCGTGGTTCCCCCCGTTCCTCAGCACCCCGTTAGCATAGCCATGCACCCAGAGTTTCCTGGTCGTCCTGCTCCCTGTATGTCCCAGACCCGTAACCGACGACCAGCCCCGCTTATCCCGTCCCACTCCCGGCTCCGAGCGCCTAGAACCTGCATGCCCCACAAGGCCCGGCAGCCATTTTCCCTTCCCAAGATCCCTGACTCCCTGGGCCTAGCGTAACCCCGGCCCCAGCGAAACTCAGACTCCAAGGCGCGCCAGTCCCGGCTGGGGGGTAAAGGGCTCCCTGAGTGAGATAAGACAGGGAGTTTCGATGGCACCTCCGGCCTCCCCTGAGAGACTGGTTTCTCTCACACCTCTGGCCTTCCCCTCGGGGCCGGTTTCGATCGCACCTTTGGCCTCCCCGAGTGCTGGCTCCAGACCTGCTGGGCATCTGGGAATTCCCGGACGCATCATCAAAGGATCAAAGAGCCAACCGCCGGACCTCTCCAATGACCAGCCCCCAAGGCCTGAGACCTCCGCCTGCGAGGGTCCGGACATCAAAGGGCCACTGGACTATATCAAGGCCCGCATCACAACTAGCGGGCAGTTGTATCCTGGACAAGAAAGCCCTGCTGATCTGATCGCGGCTGACCCTTGGGAGAACTGAACCTTTGAATCGCTGAGCCCTGCTGACGCTGTCGCGGCTCCTTCTCGTAACACGGAACTGAACCATCGGAGCCCTGCTGACGCTGTCGCGGCTCGTCCTCTCAAAGACCGACTAAGACCTCGGAGCCCTGCTGATGCTGTCGCGGCTCGAGCTTGAACTCGAAACCATCGAAGCCCTGCTGACGCTGTTGCGGCTCCTCAAGAACATCTCCGGATCGAGCCCTGCTGATCTCGTCGCGGCTCGAGGAGTACTCTGGTCCGGCTGGACCATCGACGCTACCATAACGACCTGAGCCGACTCGACGTGAGTGAAGCAGCCAGTACGACCATCATCTCACGTACCCCCCGGCTCGAGGATTGAGAGCTGTGCGCAGGGTACGCTTCGTACTGGCCTAAAAGACTAACAGCCTGATTCATCAAGCCGAAATCCACTCGCAAAGGGCCAGATTCTGAGAATCTGGTCCTTTGCGAGCGCTATTTTTGCATTTGGGATTCATCATCCCAAATGCAAAACTCGGTAATAGCGATTTCGCTATTTTGCGAGGAATTACATTTAAGGAATCTCTATTTGAGATTCCTTAAATGCAATTCATCATCCATTTAAAAATTGCGAATTCGCAATTTCGGCCAGCTATTTACCGCGAGGTCCAACCTCGTGGTAAATAGCGAAAACTTAGAAAAAAGCTTTTAAAAGCATTTTTCTAAGTTGCATGTTGCACACACACATGTCCTTTGGACATGTGTGTGCGCAACACCTGTTTCAATTTGCATTTAAGGGGTGCTACACCCCTGGCACCCTTTAAATCGCTATCTTATTTGCGATTAGCAAATTGCTAATCGCAAATAAGGAATACTCCCCATTCATTCCTATGGGCCTTTTCGCCCATAGGAATGAATGGGGAGTTATTCCTTATTTGCGATTAGCAATTTGCTAATCGCAAATAAGGAATGTGTAGGAATCGCAATTCTTTTTGTGATTCCTATATGAATCCCGTTTTGCGAGTCTGTAATAGCGATTCCTTATGAATCGCTATTATAGACTCGCAAAACGGGTCTTTGATGAATCAGGCTGTAAGACTGTCCCGCTTCCCTCTTCCCTAATTCCTAAATGTTAGAAAGGCGACCCCGGGGGAGGCAGAAGATGTCTGACTGACCACCCCTAGGTCCACTTCTCCGTCAAGAAGTAGCCGAGCGTTACTGAGAGGCCTCCTGGGTGAGGGCCCTCTCCTAGGATCGCACAGCAGAGTAACCACACACCACAAATGGACACCACACCAGAGGTCGAGTTCGTAAGCTTTATCAGGCAATAAAGGCCGCTGGTTCCCAGCGATATGTACAAGTAGACCGAGGGGTCTGTAAAGTCTCGAAAAAGGGGGATCAGGGAAGCGGGACAGTCTCGGTTGGGGTGTATGAAGAGATACCCTGCGCACAGCTCTCAATCCTCGAGCCGGGGGTTCCGAGAGGTTGAGCCGCGGCAGCGCCAGCAGGCTCTCAAGATGGTTCGGCAACGGTGGGCCGCGGCAGCGCCAGCAGGCTCTCAAGATGGTTCGGCAAAGGTGGGCCGCGGCAGCGCCAGCAGGCTCTCAAGATGGCTCGGCAGAGGTGGGCCGCGGCAGCGCCAGCAGGCTCTCAAGATGGTTCGGCAAAGGTGGGCCGCGGCAGCGCCAGCAGGCTCTCAAGATGGTTCGGCAAAGGTGGGCCGCGGCAGCGCCAGCAGGCTCTCAAGATGGTTCGGCAAAGGTGGGCCGCGGCAGCGCCAGCAGGCTCTCAAGATGGTTCGGCAAAGGTGGGCCGCGGCAGCGCCAGCAGGCTCTCAAGCTCTCTTCAGGTTCCAGGAAATGAGTTCTTCTGGGGTCCGCCGTGACAGCATCAGCAGGGCTTTCCAGTCCAGGATACAACTGACGTCCTAATCCAGGGCTGGCCCAGATATAGGACTGGAGTCCTTTGATGTCCGGACCCTCGCGCCTGGGGGTCAGAGGGGCCGGGATGATGGTGTCCAGACACCCAGCAGGGGGGTGGAGCCAGCGCCCAGGGAGGCCGGAGGGCGATCGAAACCAGGCGTCCGGGGACGGCTGGAGGGCCATCGAAACACCCTTTTCTCCGGGATCTGTCGAGTGGCCACTCGACCACCTGGGTGGATCTTGGTGCCTCGATGTCTGGGCTGCGCTGAGGCCTGGGCCGGGGCCGGGGCCACGTGGTCGTGACGTAGTGGGCCCAAGATGGAGTCGGGCGCGGCCTCGTGCTTAGGTCGTGAGGGGCCCACGCTGGAGCCAGGTCGGTAGTGGGGGTCTGGGATGGTGGCCGGACCAGCAATGTTGGGGCATGCAGTGTCGGGCAAAAGGGCTGCCCGATGCTGGGTGGAGGGCCGATGTCGTCCTGGGCCCGCCATGCGGGAGGGGTAGGACCACGCCATGAGGCCGGGTCCAACACGCGTCCCCCCCAGCTGAAGGCAGGGGAGAGTCACCCATCTTCTTGGGGATTCTCCTCGCCGAGGCGGAAGAATCTGGAGAGGCCGTCAGCATTGGCGTGGTCGTTGCCGGGGCGATTCTCCACAGTGAAGTCCATCCCTTGCAGGGAGATGGACCATCGCAACAGTTTCGGGTTCTCGCCCCGCATCTGCATCAACCACCGCAGGGGCCGGTGGTCGGTCTGGACCCGGAAGTGGGTGCCGAAGAGGTAGGGCCGGAGCTTCTTTAGGGCCCACACGACGGCGAAGGCTTCCCTCTCGATGGTGCTCCAGCGCTGTTCTCTGGCTAGCAGCCGCCGGCTGATGAAGGCAACGGGAAGATCGATTCCCTCAGAGTTCACTTGGGAGAGGACCGCCCCAATGCCGTGCTCCGAGGCATCGGTTTGGACCACAAACTCTCGGCTGTAGTCGGGGGCCTGGAGCACAGGGGCGGTGCACATGGCAGTCTTTAGAGTCTCGAAGGCTGCTTGGCACTCTGGGGTCCAGCACACCTTCTGGGGTAGCTTCTTGGAGGTCAGTTCTGTGAGGGGCCCCACAATGCTTCCATAGTCTTTGATGAAGCGCCGATAGTATCCTGTGAGCCCCAGGAAGGCTCGGACGGCTGTTTGGGTGATTGGGGGCTCCCAGGCCCGGATGGCGTCAATCTTTGGCTGGAGGGGAGCCACCCGGCCGCTTCCCACCTGGTGTCCCAGATACGTCACGGACCCTTGGCCGAGCTGGCACTTGCTGGCCTTTATTGTTAGTCCGGCCCGTCGGAGGGCCGACAGGACCTCCCGGAGGTGGGTCAGGTGTGCATCCAGCGGAGGCTGTACACTGCAATGTCGTCTAGGTAGGCGGCGCTGAACTCTTCTAGCCCGGCCAGCACTCTATTCACGAGTCTCTGGAAGGTGGCCGGGGCGTTTTTCATGCCGAAGGGCATCACCTTGAAATGGTAGTGGCCATCAGGGGTCGAGAAGGCTGATCGCTCTTGCGCTCCAGGGGTGAGGCCGATCTGCCAATACCCGGCTGTGAGATCGAAGGTACTGAGATACTTCGCAGCCCCCAGGCGATCGATCCGTTCATCCGCCCGGGGGTTGGGATGGGCGTCGGTCCTGGTGACGGCATTCAGCCCCCGGTAGTCAACACAGAACCGGAGCTCCGGGGGCGTGCCGGGGGCGGCGGCTTTAGGGACCAGGACAACTGGGCTGGCCCACGGACTGTCGGAGGGTTCGACTACCCCCAGCGCTAGCATCTTGGCCACCTCAGACTGGATGCAGGCCCGAACTCGATCGGGCACTCGGAAAGCTCGGTGTCTTACCGGCGGGCTGTCTCCGGTGTCTACATCGTGGACACACCACCGGGTGACTCCAGGGGTGAGGGAAAACAGATCTGTAAACTGCCCCAGCAGCTGCCGGCAGTCATGGTGCTGCTCTGGGGTCAGGGTGGAGGAGAGCATGACCCCTTCGATGGAGCCGTCCTTCTCAGTGGTGCTCATGAGATCTGGCAGCGGTTCGGAGTCGTCTTCAGCTCCTTCATCGGTCGCTAACAGCAGACTTAGTTCAGTGCGGGCAAAGTGCGGCTTGAGCCGGTTAGCGTGTAGAACCCGGAGGGGGTTCCTGGGGGACTCCATGTCCACCAGATAGGTGACGGGGCTCTTGCGCTCCACCACCCTGAAGGGCCCCGTCCACTTGTCTTGGAGGGCACAAGGTTCAACCGGGGACATGACCCAGACCTGCTGGCCCGGTTCGAATTCGATGGACGAGGCGTTCTGGTCATACCAGCGTTTCATCTCCTCCTGACTGGCTTCAAGGTTGGCTTCGGCAAGTTCCCGGAACTTCCGAGTCTGGTTGCGGAGGGTCAGGAGGTACTGGTAGACATCTGGTGGAGCACCTCGGGCAGCCGTCTCCCAGCCTTCTTTGACCAAGCTGAGGGGGCCCCGGACCGGGTGCCCATACAATAGTTCGAAGGGGCTGAACCCCAGGGACTTCTGGGGTACTTCGCGGTACGCAAACAGGAGGCAAGGCAGCAGAACATCCCATTTGCGTCGTAGTGGCTCCTCGAGGCCCTTGATCATTCCCTTCAGTGTTCGGTTAAACCGCTCCACAAGTCCATTTCCTTGGGGGTGATACGGGGTGGTGAACTTATATGTGACCCCGCACTGTTGCCACAGGGATCGCATATACTTGGAAATAAAGTTTGTGCCCCGATCACTCACGACTTCTCGGGGGAAGCCGACTCTGGAGAAGATCCCCATTAGGGCTCGGCCTACTACTGGGGCCGTGATGGTTCGGAGGGGGATGGCTTCCGGATATCGGGTGGCATGGTCCACCAGCACGAGGATGAAGCGTTGCCCTTGAGGGGTGTGGGGGTCCAGGGGCCCCACGATGTCTATCCCCACTCGCTCGAAGGGGGTGGTGACCACAGGAAACGGCTGGAGCGGGGCTTTGACTTTCCCCCCGCTCTTCCCGCTGGCTTGACAGGTCGGGCAGGATCTGCAGTGATTGTGCACATCGTTGCGCATTTTCGGCCAGTAGAAATGAGTCACCAGGCAGCTGTAAGTTTTGTCCTGCCCCAGGTGCCCGGCGAGGGGCACATCATGTGCTAAGTTCAAGAGGAAGTCTCGAAATCGGAGGGGAACGACCAGCACCCGGCTGGCCCCTAGTTCGGCAATCTTCTGTTCACTGTAGAGAAGGTCGTTGTCCCAATAGACCCAGTGGGACCCCGCAGGGTCTCCAGCGGCTTGAGTGGCGGCTTGTCGTCGAATTCCCTCGAGGGAGGGACAGGTGCTCTGTTCTTGTCGGAATTGTTCGCGGGTGGGGCCACCTTCTTGGCGCCACTGAGCTAGTTCCGGCAGGTGGCCGAGCTCGGTGATTTCCTCATGGCAGGGCCCGGGGGGCCGGGTTCAGGGTCGGTGTCCTCAGGGACGGCGGGCGGTGGAGGTGCGGGCCACTCCGGCTCCTCGATCGGGGCTTCCTCCGTTGGGGGGGAGGTCCGGGCGGACATGGAGCGGGTGGTTGCACAAACCCACTCGGGACGGCCTAGCATCCCCAGATGCTCTCTCCGCTCTACGCCGGCCCAGAGGGAACTTTCCAGGTCGTTCCCGAGGAGGCAGTCCACGGGGGCATCGTCTCGGATAGTCACTTTCAGCATGCCCGACACCCCTCCCCACTCGAAGGGGATGCGGGCCATCTGGCACAAACGTTCAGAGTTGTCAGCCCTCCGCACTGGGCACAAGACGTTGGGGAGAATTTGTTCGGGGGTCACCAAGTGGTAGCGGACTGCCGTCACGCTGGCTCCAGTATCCCGGAGGGCTTCGGCCCGGCGTCCATTGATGGTGACCCATTGGCGGTATTTCTGGGTGTTACCTGGGATCGGGTCTCGGGGGATCATGTCTCGATCACCCAGGCATGCTAAGATCATGGCTGCGGGCTCCCACTCGGCCTGCTCGGTGTCGTCGCCCTCTTCTTCGCCTCCCTCCGCACTCAGGGCGGCGGCCGGGATCTGGCGGCTCGGGGGACCGGTGGTGGCGTGTCGCTGGTTCATCGGGCAGAGAGGGTCGTTCGCATAATGGCCCTGTCGCTGGCATCTGTGGCACGTAACATTCGGGCAGGGCCCGGGCCTGGCTGGGGGGCCTCCCCTCCAACCCAGGGATGGCGACGGGGAGGTAGGGGATGACCCCGCGGGGGTGTCTCGGCCCCTGCTCTGGCCTCCTCCGCCGCCTCGGGGTCGGTGGTTCCCCGGGGATCCCCGGCCGTAGTCTCCCATCGGACTCCGGGGAACTCGGTTGCTCACCCATCTATCCGCCTCGACAGCGAGTTTTCGTGGCTCTGTCAATTTGCTGTCGAGGAGGTGCTGCCGGAGTTCGACTAAGCAGTTATTGGAAAGATGCTCCCATAGGATGAGGTCGACCAACTGCTGGTAGGTGGTGACCTGGCAGCCTCTGATCCACCCTTCGAAGGCTCTGCTGTAAAAGTTCACGTACTCCACCCAAGTGGTACCGGGGATTTTTTTACAGTCTCGAAATCGCTGCCGGTACATTTCGGGGGTGAGTCCGTAGCGAGTGAGGAGGGCGGTCTTCATGTGTTCGTACGAGGTCATCTCGGCGTCGGGGAGCTCTAGCAGGGCGTCTCTCCCCTCGTTGATGAACTTCCCCCATAAGCCGGCGCCCCAGTCTTTGAGGGGTACTCGATGGGCGGTCATGGCGACCTCGTAGGCTTTGAACCACTGTTGGATGTCGTCGTTCTTATAGTATTCTCTGACGACCTCCTTGGGTATGTGCACCTTCATGTCCCCCGGCGGGGGTGAGGTCTTACCCCCGGCAGTGCCCGTTTCTGTTGCCTTGGCCTTGATTTCCAGTTCTTTGAGGCCGCGCTCATGCTCGAGCACGAGTTTCTTTTCTTCAAGGTCTCGTTGTCTTCGCCTTTCCTCTAGGTCTCCTTCCAGCCGTAGTTGCTCGAGGGCTAATTTCCTTTCTGCCAGCTGTATCTCTCCTTCTTGTCGGAGTCTGGCGAGCTCCAACTCGTGGAGCCGGTTCCTCTCTCGTTCTCGGGCGTCTCCGTGGGGGAGGCCCGTGTCTAGGTCTGCGGGTCTTTCCCCCGCTGGGTTCGCGTCGGTCTCCGGGAGTCCATTCGGGCCCGGGTTATCTTCATTCTGGGGCGGCGCGTTATCGGCGTCCGCCCAGGCTTGCAGGGCTGATTTAAAGTCATCTTTGGTGTTGAGGCCCGTGGTAGCGATGCCTAGGTCCTTGCAGAATTGTTTGAATTCCTTGTGGCTGTAATCTTCCATCTTTTCTTTCTGGAATTCCGCTGTCGGTCTGGTTTCCTGAGTAGTCATGGTCGTGGTGTGTTTTTCTCGGTAGTGAGTGAATTACTCTCTTGTACGATCTGCGTCGGCTCGGATCCCGTCGCCTGCCACCAATGTTAGAAAGGCGACCCCGGGGGAGGCAGAAGATGTCTGACTGACCACCCCTAGGTCCACCTCTCCGTCAAGAAGTAGCCGAGCGTTACTGAGAGGCCTCCTAGGTGAGGGCCGTCTCCTAGGATCGCACAGCAGAGTAACCACACACCACAAATGGACACCACACCAGAGGTCGAGTTCGTAAGCTTTATCAGGCAATAAAGGCCGCTGGTTCCCAGCGATATGTACAAGTAGACCGAGGGGTCTGTAAAGTCTCAAAAAAGGGGGGTCAGGGAAGCGGGACAGTCTCGGTTGGGGTGTATGAAGAGATACCCTGCGCACAGCTCTCAATCCTCGAGCCGGGGGTTCCGAGAGGTTGAGCCGCGGCAGCGCCAGCAGGCTCTCACGATGGTTCGGCAAAGGTGGGCCACGGCAGTGCCAGCAGGCTCTCAAGATGGTTCGGCAACGGTGGGCCGCGGCAGCGCCAGCAGGCTCTCAAGATGGTTCGGCAAAGGTGGGCCGCTGCAGCGCCAGCAGGCTCTCAAGATGGTTCGGTAGAGGTGGGCCGCGGCAGCGCCAGCAGGCTCTCAAGATGGTTCGGCAAAGGTGGGCCGCGGCAGCGCCAGCAGGCTCTCAAGATGGTTCGGCAAAGGTGGGCCGCGGCAGCGCCAGCAGGCTCTCAAGATGGTTCGGCAAAGGTGGGCCGCGGCAGCGCCAGCAGGCTCTCAAGCTCTCTTCAGGTTCCAGGAAATGAGTTCTTCTGGGGTCCGCCGTGACAGCGTCAGCAGGGCTTTCCAGTCCAGGATACAACTGACGTCCTAATCCAGGGCTGGCCCAGATATAGGACTGGAGTCCTTTGATGTCCGGACCCTCGCGCCTGGGGGTCAGAGGGGCCGGGATGATGGTGTCCAGACACCCAGCAGGGGGGTGGAGCCAGCGCCCAGGGAGGCCGGAGGGCGATCGAAACCAGGCGTCCGGGGACGGCTGGAGGGCCATCGAAACACCCTTTTCTCCGGGATCTGTCGAGTGGCCACTCGACCACCTGGGTGGATCTTGGTGCCTCGATGTCTGGGCTGCGCTGAGGCCTGGGCCGGGGCCACGTGGTCGTGACGTGGTGGGCCCAAGATGGAGTCGGGCGCGGCCTCGTGCTTAGGTCGTGAGGGGCCCACGCTGGAGCCAGGTCGGTAGTGGGGGTCCGGGATGGTGGCCAGACCAGCAATGTTGGGGCATGCAGTGTCGGGCAAAAGGGCTGCCCGATGCTGGGTGGAGGGCCGATGTCGTCCTGGGCCCGCCATGCGGGAGGGGTAGGACCATGCCATGAGGCCGGGTCCAACACTAAAGACTTTACGATCCCTCGATCGCTTGTAAATAAGAGTGCTGATTCCTTTTTACTGTTCATAAAGAACTTATTACTGAATACCTACGGTGTGGTGTCCATTCGTAAGTGTGGTGTGAGCTCAGTGTGTACGATCCTAGACTCGAAGTCCTCCCCGGTGGGGACCTCACGATAAGACTCGGCAAAATCTGTGGGAGAGGTGGGTCCTGGGGTGGTCAGGTGAGCACAATCTGGCCCTCTGAGATCGCCCCTTCTAACATTGGTGGCAGCGTCGCGATAAGAACCTACGTCTAGGGATCGTACAGTACTGACGCACTACCCGAACGAAGAACAACCATGAGTCTCATCCTAACGAACGACAAGACCACCTTCCAGATGGAGCTTCTGGAAGACTATACGCACCGAGAGCTGAAGCAGACACGGAGAGAGGTCTGTCACCAGAGGAGATGACCGACCGAGAGCGCAACCGAAACCACGAGCTAGAACTAGCGCGCCTGAAGATAGAAGGAGAGCTCAAGTTGGCTGAGAAGAAGCTAGCCATCGAGCAGTTACGACTGCAAGGAGAACTGGAGGAGAAGAAACTCCAGAGAGAACACGAAGGAAAAAGACTCCAGCTGGAGCACGAGTGCGGCCTGAAGAAGATCGAACTGAAGGCCCGGAGCGACGACAACAGAACATCAGGGACCCGAGAGGCCGTTCCCCCGGTGGAACCCAAAGTCCACATCCCCAAGGATGTGGTAAAGGAGTATTACAAGAACGATGACATCCAGCAAGGGTTCAAGGCCTACGAGGTCGCCATGACCGCCCACCGAGTTCCGCGGACGGATTGGGGAGCCGGGCTGTGGGGTCGATTCCTGAGCGAGGGAAGAGACACCCTGCTCGATCTACCGTCCTCCGAACAAACCTCCTACAGCCACATGAAAGAGGCCCTCCTCACAAGGTACGGGCTCACCCCAGAAATGTACCGACAACGGTTCAGAGACTGCAAAAAGATCCCCTGCACCACATGGGTAGAATATGTGAATTTCTACAGCCGGGCCTTGGAAGGGTGGATCAAGGGCAGCAAGGTGTCCACCTTTGAGGGACTCATTGATCTCATCGCCTACGAACATTTTTCCACGAATTGCTTTGTGGAACTGAGACAGCACCTTCTGGACAGTAAGTTGGCTGACCCCCGGAAACTGGCCGTCGAGGCAGATCGCTGGGTGAGCACCAGAGTCCCCCGGGGTCCCGGGGGAGACTATGGCCTAAATGAACAAGGGTCTCCCCGCCAGAGGGGAGGGGGGGGTCAGAATAGACAGAGGGGGTCCCAGGTAGGGTCCCCACAAAGCCCCCCCAGAAACCAGTCCGGGACCTCTCCTCCCACAGCGCGAGCAGGGTTCCCCCCAGCCAAGCCAGGCCCCCGAGTCAGCCAAGCCTGCTTCCATTGCCAGCAACCAGGGCATTATGCCAATGACCCCCGATGCCCCCTATTCAAGAAGCCCGCCGCTGCGGGTCCCCCAGCGCGCCAAATAACCTCTGTAGCCCTAGAAGAAGAAGAGGGGGAGGATTTCGAGGGGGGTGACCCAGCAGCCATGATTTTAGTCTCCCTGGGTGATAGGGAAATGGTCCCCGGAGCCCCCCTGCCAGACAACACTGAGAAGTACCGACAGCAGGTGACCGTCAACGGCCACCACAGAGGGGCGCTCCGGGACACAGGGGCCAGCATCACTGCAGTAAAGTGTCACTTGGTCACCGAAGCCCAAATTGTACCCCGCGTCTCCTGCAGGGTGATCGCAGCTGATAACTCCGTCCGCACCTGCCGGATAGCTCAAGTCCCGTTCGAATGGGGGGCGTCTCCGGGGAGTTACAAGTAGCGGTTTGCACCGACATGCCCGTGGACTGCCTATTTTATTTATTTTATTTTATTTTAGCTGTTTTATATCGCGCTCAAATACTACCAGAGTGTCCTGGCGCGTAAGAAGAAACAAGCATGTGGCCAGAGGGAGAGAAGAGAACAGAAATTAATAAGCCATTCTGAAAAGATATGTTTTGAGTGCCTTTTTAAATGTCATATTTATTTATTTTGCCTGCTCGGCAATGACCTGGAGAGCTCCCCGTGGAAGCAGGTAGAATGAAGGACCCACCTGGAGATGGTGGGCCTGCCCGAATGGGCCTGTGTGAGCACCCGTTCCATGACCGCCCGAGTGGCCACCCCTGAGGGGGTAATCCCTGAGAACGCCCAGCCAGCCCCCGAGGTCCCCGAGTCATCTGAAACCCCCGAGCTGTCCCCCGGGGAGAGCCTTGTCTCCGACGCAGGTCCCCTCGGGCCTGACGCCGAACCGATCCAAAGCCTTGACGACCTTCCTGAGTTGGCCCAGTGGCGCCAAGAAGGAGGACCGTCCCGGGAAGAGTTCTGCCTCGAACAGACCTTCTGTCCATCCTTGGTTGGGCCGCGGCAGCAGGCCGCCGCCCGCGCCGGTGAGCAGTCCGGCTCCCACATGGTCTATTGGGAAAACGGCCTTTTGTACAGCAAACAGAAGTCAGCCGAGCTAGGGTCAGCCCGAGTGCTGGTGGTACCCCTACGCTTCCACGGCTTCCTCCTGAACCTGGCCCATGATGTACCCCTGGTGGGACACTTGGGACAAGACAAAACCTATCACCGCCTAGTCACGCACTTTTACTGGCCCGGCATGCGCTCCGATGTGGAGGCCCACTGTAAGTCCTGCCCAACGCGTCAGTCCAGTGGGAAGAGCGGCGGAAGGCGCAAGGCCCCCCTCCAACCCTTCTCCGTGGTCAGTACCCCCTTTGAGCGGGTGGGAATAGATATCGTGGGGCCTCTTGACCCCCGGACCTCCTTCGGCCACCAATTTATCCTCGTCCTGGTGGACCATGCCACCCGATACCCCGAAGCTATTCCCCTCCGAACGGTGACGGCCCCCGTAGTAGGGCGGGCCCTCATGGGGATCTTCTCCCGGGTGGGATTCCCCCGAGAAGTAGTGAGCGACCGAGGGACAAACTTCATCTCGAAGTACATGAAGTCCCTCTGGCAACAATGTGGGGTGACGTACAAGTTCACCACCCCATATCACCCCAAGGTAACGGTCTGGTTGAGCGATTCAATCGGACCCTCAAGGGAATGATCATGGGTCTCGAAGAACCCCCGAGGCGCAAGTGGGACGTCCTCCTTCCCTGTCTCCTCTTCGCGTACCGCGAAGTCCCCCCGAAATCCTTGGGATTTAGCCCCTTCGAACTGCTCTACGGGCACCCCGTCAGGGGGCCCCTCAGCCTGGTCAAAGAAGGGTGGGAAACGGCGGCACCAGAGCCCCCTCCAGATGTGTTTAGATACATCCTGGCCCTCAGGAACCAGACTAGGAAGTTCCGAGAGCTGGCCGAGGCAAACCTCGAGGCCAGTCAAGAGGAAATGAAACGGTGGTATGATCAGAATGCCACTCTGGTCGAGTTTCAGCCCGGACAGCAGGTCTGGGTGATAGCCCCCGTGGAGCCCTGTGCCCTGCAAGACAAGTGGACAGGGCCCTTCAAGGTGGTGGAGCGCAAGAGCCAGGTGACCTACCTCATCGATGTGCAGTCCCCCAGGAACCCCTTGAGGGTCCTCCATGTGACCCGCCTCAAACCCCACTTCGCACGGTCCGAGTTGAGTTTGCTCCTCGCCACTGACGATGGAGAGGAAGAGGAAACGGAGCCTCTCCCCGATCTCCTGTGTGCGAAAGAAAAAGATGGCTCCGTAGAGGGAGTGAGTCTCTCCTCCTCCCTCACCCCTGAGCAGCGTGAGGACTGTCGCCAGTTACTGGGACAATTCTCCAGCCTTTTCTCTCTCATCCCCGGCGTCACCAGCTGGTGCGTCCACGACGTAGACACCGGGGACAGCCCTCCGGTACGGCACAGAGCCTACCGCGTCCCTGACAGAGTCCGGGCCTGCATCAAGGCCGAAGTCTCCAAGATGCTAGCCCTGGGGGTGGTCGAAGCCTCTGACAGCCCATGGGCCAGCCCCGTGGTCCTGGTTCCGAAGGCGGCCGCCCCGGGTGCTGTTCCCGAGCTGAGGTTCTGCGTCGACTACCGCGGGCTCAACGCAGTCACCAGGACCGATGCGCATCCCATTCCCCGAGCAGACAAGCTTATTGACCGCCTAGGGGCTGCTCGCTTCCTCAGCACGTTCGACCTGACCAGCGGATACTGGCAGATCGCCCTCACCGAGGGGGCCAGAGAGGGATCCGCCTTCTCCACTCCGGATGGTCACTACCATTTCCGGGTGATACCCTTCGGGATGAAAAACGCCCCCGCCACCTTCCAGAGGCTGGTTAACCAGGTTCTGGCTGGGTTGGAGGAGTTCAGCGCTGCGTATCTGGACGATATCACGGTGTTCAGCTCCCACTGGTCCGAACACCTCCAACACCTCTGGGAGGTACTGATGGCTCTACAGAGGGCCGGTCTCACCATTAAGGCAAGCAAGTGCCAGATCGGACATGGGTCCGTAGTCTACCTGGGGCACCAGGTCGGAAGCGGCCTCGTAGCCCCCCTCCAGCCCAAAATCGATGCAATCGTGGCCTGGGAGGCCCCCACGACCCAGACGGAAGTGCGGGCGTTCCTAGGGCTCACGGGGTACTACCGAAGATTCATAAAAGGGTACGGCAGCATCGTAGTCCCCCTCACTGAGTTAACCTCCAAAAACCAGCCAAAGAAAGTCAACTGGACCCCCGCCTACCAAGAGGCATTCGAAACATTAAAAGATGCCATGTGCACTGCTCCTGTACTCCAGGCCCCCGACTATTCCCGAGAGTTCGTGGTCCAGACGGACGCGTCCGAGCATGGCATCGGCGCAGTCCTGTCCCAGGTAAATGAGAAAGGCCTAGACCAGCCAGTGGCATTCATTAGCTGGAGGTTACTCACTCAAGAGCAAAGGTGGAGCACCATCGAGCAGGAGGCCTTCGCGGTGGTTTGGGCCCTGAAGAAGCTGAGACCCTACCTGTTCGGTACTCACTTCCGGGTCCAGACCGAACACCGACCCCTCCGGTGGCTAATGCAAATGAGAGGGAGGACCCCAAACTGTTGCGCTGGTCCATCTCCCTCCAGGGGATGGATTTCACTGTTGAGCACCGGCCTGGTGTTGACCACACCAACGCGGACGGCCTGTCCCGATTCTTCCCCATCAGTGAAGAGAACCCCCAAGAGGATGGGTAGTTCTCTCGCCTTTCAGCTGGGGGGGACGCGCGTTGGACCTGGCCTCGTGGCGTGGTTCCCCCCCGTTCCTCAGCACCCCGTTAGCGTAGCCATGCACCCAGAGTTTCCTGGTCGTCCTGCTCCCTGTACGCCCAGACCCATAACCGATGACCAGCCCCGCTTATCCCGTCCCACTCCCGGCTCCGAGCGCCTAGAACCTGCATGCCCCACAAGGCCCGGCAGCCATTTTCCCTTCCCAAGATCCCTGACTCCCTGGGCCTAGCGTAACCCCGGCCCCAGCGAAACTCAGACTCCAAGGCGCGCCAGTTCCGGCTGGGCGGTAAAGGGCTCCCTGAGTGAGATAAGACAGGTAGTTTCGATGGCACCTCCGGCCTCCCCTGAGAGACTGGTTTCTCTCACACCTCTGGCCTTCCCCTCGGGGCCGGTTTCGATCGCACCTTTGGCCTCCCCGAGTGCTGGCTCCAGACCTGCTGGGCGTCTGGGAATTCCCGGACGCATCATCAAAGGATCAAAGAGCCAACCGCCGGACCTCTCCAACGACCAGCCCCCAAGGCCTGAGACCTCCGCCTGCGAGGGTCCGGACATCAAAGGGCCACTGGACTATATCAAGGCCCGCATCACAACTAGCGGGCAGTTGTATTCTGGATAAGAAAGCCCTGCTGATCTGATCGCGGCTGACCCTTGGGAGAACTGAACCTTTGAATCGCTGAGCCCTGCTGACGCTGTCGCGGCTCCTTCTCGTAACACGGAACTGAACCATCGGAGCCCTGCTGACGCTGTTGCGGCTTGTCCTTTCAAAGACCGACTAAGACCTCGGAGCCCTGCTGACGCTGTCGCGGCTCGAGCTTGAACTCGACACCATCGGAGCCCTGTTGACGATGTCGCGGCTCCTCAAGAACATCTCCGGATCGAGCCATGCTGATCTCGTCGCGGCTCGAGGAGTACTCTGGTCCGGCTGGACCATCGACGCTACCATCACGACCTGAGCCGACTCGACGTGAGTGAAGCAGCCAGTACGACCATCATCTCACGTACCCCCCGGCTCGAGGATTGAGAGCTGTGCGCAGGGTACGCTTCGTACTGGCCTAAAAGACTAAGACTGTCCCGCTTCCCTCTTCCCTAATTCCTAAAGACTTTACGATCCCTCGATCGCTTGTAAATAAGAGTGCTGATTCCTTTTTACTGTTCATAAAGAACTTATTACTGAATACCTACGGTGTGGTGTCCGTTCGTAAGTGTGGTGTAAGCTCAGTGTGTACGATCCTAGACTCGAAGTCCTCCCCGGTGGGGACCTCACGATAAGACTCGGCAAAATCTGTGGGAGAGGTGGGTCCTGGGGTGGTCAGGTGAGCACAATCTGGCCCTCTGAGATCGCCCCATCTAACAGTCGCAATTTGTGACCAGTATTTTTGCAACCAGTGTGGTCATTTGTGAATCGACCTATGTACTAAAATGCTATTTTACAAATTACCAATTCATAGTGGGTCACAATTTGACCTAACTCATGAATATTAATGAGGTAGTTTGGAAATTGCTAACCACTACGAATCACAGCCATCACAGGGCTGGTAGTCTGCTGAGGTCAGCAGACCAGCATATCTGTAATTGCTTTTAAATGAAGCATTTTTTTTCCTTAAATGCAACCTATTTTCCTTAAAGGAAAAAAGGATGCGTTTTAACAAAAAAAAATGTAAAGTGTAAAAATATTAATGTGTGTGACCACATTTCAGTCTCTAAACACTAATACATACCGCTATGATTCGTTTTTCGGAAGGGTCGCCCTAAACACAGCCTCTCCAAATACCAAATCGATATTAGGTTGCAAACACAAACTGCGATTCGGTAATGTGTTCCTGAATCGCAACTGGGGTTCGATACATTAAGAAAAGGCTAGCACAGGTAAGCGCGGTGGGGCGGTGCTGGCGTGACAGGGGGTGAAGTTAATGATGACGTAATAGATATTATTTATTTATTTAATTATACCTATTCCGTCGTCTGTCGACTTCCTATCCCCTCCCGCCCTGCCTCGCCGCCCCACTGCGCTTACCTGTGCCGGCCGCCACTGGAAAAGCCTTTGAATGGTCGGCGTTTGTGACAGTAAAAAGGATTCGCACATCTGGGCCCTGGATTTTGGCTCCAAGGGAAGGGACGGAGGCCTGCAGGTTTGGTGAATGCCCGAGTCTGCAGGGTCTGACGGATGGCCGAGCCCCCCCTCTAGGAATGCCTGAGGGTCTGTTCACTGTTACAATGACGTCTTCCTCCTATCCCCACCTGACTCCAGTCTGGGGGCTCCCGCGGCCAGATGTGAACACGGCCCCCCTCACAGGGCTCTGGAGCGCGCAGGGCAGCCGTTTATTGACGGGCCAGGAAATTGCATCATTTTTTAAAACTCAAACATCCATTTCAATTGCAACTCCTACTAGAACACCTTTACATCTGGCGACCCAGCCTCTAAAAACCGAAGGACCAAGAAAATGACTGCAAGGTTCAACAAACCCCTCAAGTCTAGAGTTTCAACCACATGCATTTATTTCGCAGGAAACAGTAGTAGACGGCAAGCCTCGAATTACGGGTTCTGAACAGGATCCCTTTATATATTCTGAATTTAAGATGCCTGTGAGTGTCCCAGAAGCCTCCTCCCCCAGTAGCCTCGAGCGCCTTCGCGCAGCCATGGCTAATTTATTTATTTCAAATCGTGCTTAATAATGGGACTTTGCTGGCCCGTTTCTAAGCGCTACAAATATTGACACATACTTTAATTTGCCACTGGACCCATTTTACACGTGACACTTTCATTAAGTTCTGGCTCTTTGGCTAACCACACTTTATCTGGGCCTTAAATGTTCATTCTTATAAGAGAAGAATATAAATCTCAGAATCCAAAATCCTACTCGTTAAAACAAGCATTGGCAAAGCCAATAGGTCACACCTATGCAAGAGCTGTTGGCTTTTTCAGCGTTTTTTAGCCATGTTGTACAGATCATGGCTATAAGAAAAGTTAGAAAAAAAGCGCTATGACACGGCCACCGCTGGCTGTGTCATAGCGCTCTTTCTTATGGCAGGTGGGGGGAAGGCAGCACAGACAACAGGAGGGTGAGGGTGGAATAGATGTACCAACACATACAAGGGTGGGTGGTGGAGGGGAAGAAGCAAAGGGGGTGGAAGTGGAGGAAACAATGGGGTAAGAATAAATAAAATAGTGCCTGAAGTCCAGTGAGCAGCAGATGGACAGCAGAAGGACACTAAAACAACTAAATCAATGACTACTCGGTCATTGCGCAAAACTGTTGAGCAGGAAGTGACACTGGGAAGCGCTGGCCTATTATAAGGCAGCTCACAAGAGTGACAACAAAGTCAACAAATGGTAAGCAATGGGCAGGCTCCAATCCCCTTACAGTAAACAATCCCTGTTGCAGTGACAGTGCACTCGCTGCCTTCAGGCGAGACCTAAAAACTAGGGATGGTTGACGATGGCAAACTTGGCCTGGGCCACTCATCAGAACTGCATAAGTGAAACAGATTCTTATACAAATATTAATATATTATAACTATATGTCAAGTAGGGTATTACACCATATTGCAATGAATTAGAGAATTATGCAGTTGTTTGTGAAATATGCCATAGTTCTTGTGCTTTGAATTGCAGTTTGGCATTAGTATATATATTAAAGTTATGTCATATTTCCCATTTAAATTTCAGTGTGTTCCTAGCAGAGACTATACCATCTCAAATGTGTCTGGAGTGTGCTACGGTCTGACTTATGCTGCAGTGCATTCAACAGCATATGGTCACAAAATGTTGATTTTAGTATACTTTAGCATGCAGTACAATTGTACATGTGTTTACTATTATTCACAGAGGTAAAGGTTTTGCTGTGTAGATTCCTGCAATGTTCACATTCAAGGGAATATTTAAATGATAACAATTGCTGTAGATTGGAAATTTAGTTTGTAGTTAACAAAATACACTCGCCAGTATCATAGAACCCAATATTTAAGAGCAGGGAGGAGATATGGTGTAAATAATTCTGAGGGAGATTCATTTTCCGTTTTACTCACATTATGTGGAGGATGTTTTAGGTAGGAGAAAGGGAAAGTAACAATCAACAAGCATTGGCAATGCCAAATAGTTCTGGTGTTAATGTTGTATGGTAATGTGAAACATTACAAGTAGATAGCATGGGAATGGATATGTATTTGTTTGGGAGCAAAGAACGTTAGAATAATATTGGTGTAGGTTAAAGGCTCAGGAGACAGTTGCACTGTCAAGTCAGAGGTAATCATCCATGTAGGTTAATGACTGCCCTCCTCCCCTCTGTGGTGCTGCCAAAGAAAAGCACCATAAATTATCTAGTTATCTAAGACACTATTACAATGTGATGTGTGTGCCCCTGAAAATTCAAGCTCAGGCAGCTGGATGAATAAACAAAATGATGACAACTGTGGAGAGGGCAGGTGCCCTTTCTGTGGAAGCACACAACTTCTGCCCAATCAAAACATGTACTCCTGGCTCCCAATATGTGGGTGGAGCCAATGCCCCTCTCCCGGTGATTCCCACATAATTGTCTGGTGACAGCTGTGCTTCACACCAGGCCACATAAATCAGGAGTCCTCCGCCTAAGGAGGGAGTATCTCATTAATGCAGTAGGTGGTAGATTGCTGTAGGACATCACAGAATTGTGGTTGTTCGTGATAAATAAAATATAGGGCATTGTTTCTGAACTAAGGTATTTGTGTTAATAAATGACACATGCTTAATTTCTGCAGTATAAACCACAGACGAGTAGTATTCGCCAGGGACATCTCTGGAAAGTAAATTTAATCTCCTGCAAACATGATGGCACTCGCTGCTCACGGTAGGGAACATAACTTGCTTTCTACCGACCGGCCAGATCTCTGCGTTCTGAATCTTTGGCTCTCGCGGTGGTTCCCCGAGTGAAGAGGGCACGTATTGGGGGGCGTTCCTTTAGTTTAAGGGCACCACAGCTCTGGAACACTCTGCCTCTGGCCTTAACGGAGTACTGCTAATCTCCAGTTGTTCAGGAAGGGACTGAAAACTTGGCTTTTTACCCTTTAGTTTATGTCACTCTGCTGTTTAGGATGTTTTTAGTGGTTATGTTTTTTGTTAAATGAGCTGTCAATAAAGCGCCGGGACACTCCATTGGAGTAGCCGTGCGCTATATAAATCAAATGTAACATAACATAACATAACAATCACACAAGAATTCCCAGAAACTGATCAGGTCTGGTTACAACCGAACCCTACTCTAAAGGCCTTTGTTCCAGTCGCAACTGGCATGGCTCACGGGTGGGGGGACAAGCGCGGGGTGGGGGGACGGGTGAGGGGTCACGCGGGAAGGGGGGTCGCACGGGGAGGGAGTGGTTTAATAATAAAACCCTACCTTTTTGCCGGACCGGGTCCCGCGTTGTCTCTGCTCCTCTCCTACTCTCCTGCCTCCGGCAGGAACAGGAAGCGGGCAGCCTCCATCCTCTTCCTTAAGCCGATCACTATGCTCCAGTGGAGCGTTGTTATTGGTCGGGATGCCGCCCAGCCAGGGGCTGTAGGAAATTGCATGTTCTCCATGTAGGCTGCAATGCAGCCTGCATGGACAAGTGCACAGTAAGCATGACCAGTTTGGGCCGCAGAGAGGGCCGACCAAACAGTCATGCGTACTCAGGAGTGGGTAAATCACTCCTGCCCAGGCAACCCCGCCCAGCCGCCCGCCCACAATGCGGAAAGAAACATAAAATCGTAATAACCAAAAGTTATTACCATTTTATGTTTTGGCTTTCTTGCACTGCGAGAAAGCAGTAGGGCAACACTCCTCCGCCCTAGAAAAAGAGCCGCCCCTCCTTTGTTCGCAGTGGGTGCCACTGAGTCCAATTAGAGTCCAAAGCCCGATGGATACCTCCGCCCCATGAAAACCTTGCCAATTACCATTTCTCACTGAGGTACATGGCACTAAAGTTTTGATTTCCACTGGGAGCCTCCCCGTGGGAACCAGCCTTTCTCCTAGCACCACCTTGAACACTGACTGGATCAGTTTGGGAGTCTTGACTTGTCCCCAGATCCACGAGCATCTCTGAACCTTGATTTGCGTGTTGTGTGCTACATGACATTAAGCATGCCTATGAGCTCCAGCAGCGAATGTTTATATTTATTTTTCTTTTTACAGTTTAATTTAGCTCTAACTTGGCCCTAAGGCATCAGAGCGCTTTACTTGAGCACCACATTACATTACACAAGCATTGGTAAAGCCAATAGGTCTTACCTATGCACGAGCTATTGGCTTGGGCATGGCCATTGTTCAGCATGGCTAAACATTAGTGGTGTAGAGGAGAGTGGCATGGAGTGTCGTAGAGTGGAGTGCTGTGTATTGGAGTGGCATAGAGTAGAATGGACTGGTGGAGAGTATAGTGGTGTAGAGTGCAGTGGCATAGAGTGCAGTGGCATAGAGTGCAGTGGCATAGAATTCAGCAGTGTACAATGCAGCATCCTAGAATGGAGTGGTGTAGATTAGAGTGTTTTGCTTAGTTGAGTGTAGTGGTGAAGAGTGGAGTGGTGCAGAGTAGAGAGGATTGGCATAGAGTGCAGTGGAGTAGAGTGGTGCAGAGTAGAGTGGCATAGAGTGGTGCAGAGTAGAGTATAGTGCCATGAAGTGCAGTGGTATAGAGTGCAGTGGCATAGAGTGCAGTGGCACAGAGTGGAGTGCTGCAAAGTGCAGTGCCGTTGAGTAGAGTGATGCAGAGTTGAGTGGCGTATAGTGCATTGGCATAGAATGCAGTAGTGCAGAGTAGAGTGTTATAGACTGCAGTGGTGTAGAGTGGTGTAGAGTGCATCAGTGTAGAGTGAAGTGGTGTGCAGTAGAATGGTGTTGAGAGTGGCGTAGAGTGCAGTGGTATTGCATAGAGTGCTGTTGCGTAGGGTGCAGTGGTGTAGAGTAGAGTGGTGTAGAGTAGAATCAAGTGTTGTGGCGTAGAGTGGCAGTCAGTTGCGAGGAGTGGCATAGAGTATAGTAGAGTGAACTGATGTAGAGTGCATTGGCGAGTATAATGGCATATAGTGTTGCAGAGTATAGTGGCATGGAGTGCTATGGCATAGAGTGCAGCGGCCTATAATTTAGCAGCATACAATGCAGCGTCATACAGTGCACCGGTGTAGGTTAGAGTGGTGCTGAGTAGAGTGCAGTGATGAAAAGTAAAGTGGTGTAGAGTATAGTGCCATAAACTGTAGTGGCATAGAGTCGTCTAGTGTGGAGTGGTGTAGAGTGCAGTGGTGTAGAGTGGAGTAAGTAAGTAAATAATTTATTCGATCAAAAGAAAAATGGATCATTTACAAGAATAAAAACCATCATAATACAATATATCAAAAACAATTAAATAAGATTTGATAAAAACATCATGTTCCAAATAAGAGCAATTACAGTTAAGAAGTAATGAGAGTTCATTTCAATAAATGCTGTTATACATGTACTAAAATTAAGTTAATAAAAACTTCACACGTTTCCGCCACGCATACAGAAGATACCTTGTTACTGCAAATACAAGCCACCTGGTATTATCAAACGTAAATATCCTAATGGCATCAGAGGGGCGAATGCAAGATAAAATGCGACACACAGGGCTGATCCATTTTTCCGATAATCATTATATGCAGTACAGAAAAAGAGAAAATGTTCTATGGTCTCTGGTTTATCCAAACACACAGGGCATATAGATGAAACAGATGCATTGGCCCAATTACCTCTTCCAGTGTGCAATGGTAAAATCCCATATCTGAACTGCAAATATAAAGTTCTGGCCTGAATGGGCTCAATATCATCTAAAAATTGTTCAAAGGTAAGCTCACATTTAAAATTAAGAAAAGAGTGGAGTAATGCAGAGTGCAGTGGCATAGAGTGCAATATATTGGCATAGAGTGAAGAAGTGTAGAGTAGAGTGGCGTAGAGTTCAGTGGTGGAGAGTGCAGTGTTGCAGAGTAGTGTGTCATACAGTACAGTGGTATAGAGTGTAGTGGTGTAGAAAACAGTGGTATAGAGTACAGTGGTGAGAGGTACAGTGCAGTGGTGTAGAGTGCGGTTGCATAGTGTGGAGTAGAGCAGCATAGAGTGGTGTGGTGCAGGGTAGAGTGTAGTGGCCTAGAGTGTAATGGCATTGAGTAAAGTGGTGTAGAGTGCAGAGGCATAGATTGCAGTGGTGCAGACTAGATTAGATTGGCATTGGAGTAGGATGTAATGGCACAGAGTAAAGTGGTTTTGAGTGCAGTCGCAGAAAGTGCAATGGTGCAGAGTAGATTGGAGTGGCATACAGTGTATTAGTATAGAGTGCAGTATATTTGAGAGGTACAGAGTAGACTGCATTGGTATGGAGTGGAGTGGTGTATAGTGCAGTGTTGCAGAGTGATGTACAGTGGAGTGGCGTAGAGTGGAGTTGTGCAGAGAAGAGTGCCGTGGCCTAGACAGGAGTGGTGTAGAGTGCAGGGGCAAAGAGTGCAGTGATGTAGAGTAGAGTGGCATAGAGTGCATTGGCATATAGTGGAGTGGGGCAGAGTAGAGTAGAGAGGAGTAGAGTGCAGTGATGCAGAGTGGAGTAGAGTACAGTGCCGCAGAGTACAGTGGCATGGAGTGGTTTAATGTGGAGTAGTATAGAGTAGAGTGGCGTGGCGCAGGGTGGAGTATGATGTGGTAGAGAACTGCCATTACAGACAGCAAATTTACAATTAAAATGACACAGACATATAGCTTTACAAATAAAACTCTTCAGAGCACAAACGATAATGTGTGGAAAAATGCCATCCCATGGTGTATTGATTTGTTTTGATCATATTAAAGTAGTTGCTTCAAACACACATCAGAATTAACAAGAAATGTGCTACATTTGTGCTTTCCTAATTCATATATATTCTAAAATACTTCCACATTTCATTTAAATGTTGTTGCATGCTAGAAAAAAAACCTTTTGTACCCCCATTATCCAGCAAGATTGTCGCATAAATGTAAATACAAGAGCCTGAAATTTGACCTCTGTCTTTGAATGCACAACAAATGATACAAGATAAGAACAAGATTTGCAGGCCTGTTTACAGAAAGGTGCACTGGTGTGTAGAAATACATGGAGAGGTAGTGTGAAAAGGCTTTGCTCCTTTGGAGGGAAAACTCACCTTAGACAGCCTAAAGCAAATATAGCCAGCAAATAGAAAGCCAGGAAAATGTGAGCTACAAACCACAGAGCCAATGGTAAATAAACAACGGGAGGAATGCATTCCCAGGGAAGCTTCCTGACTCTCCCCAGGATGTCTTTAGCAAACCTGGTAGGCTTCTAACAAGAGCGCAGAGGTGGTGCGACTGACATTGGAATACAGTCAGTTCTATACATTGGAGCTTATCTGGGGTTCCATTATATGACTACCAATACCTACAAACATGCTATATTCATATTTGCTTGGCAACAAAGTCTATTCTATTTTTATGTTCATGTTAAAGCCATGTTTATTCAGGGTTTATAGATTGTCAACCCAGCCCCATCTGTTCTGGCCTACCAGCATTGCTCCCAAATTAGCTTTTTCTGACCTTGAAGCCACTAGGGCGCTGTTTGAATGCATTACTTTAAGTTAGAAAGTTCCTCTAAGCCAGTCTCTAAATGAACCTTTTAGAGTGGCAGGGACAACATTACATAAATTAATGTCGGTGCAGGTGTGTTTGTCATCTGATACCTGTTACCTTGATGCAGGGGGGATGTCATTTAAAAGGAATGTACAAAATTCTTTGGGCCTCATTTATGAGAAATGACGCATAGCTGCTTTCGTCACTTCTCAGTGCGCACTCCTTGCGACATACCTAATGCGTCATATTTACTGTATGACGCATCATGTCGCAAGGAGCTACAGATACGTCAGTATTTCTGATGTATCTGTAACCGCAAAAGTGAAGCATTGCTGGAGTGTGTCACAAAAGTGACGCAACTCCAGCAATGCGTCCTGTGAAAGGGCCTGCGTCAGTCTTACGCCTGCTGTGAGGCAGGTGTGAGATTTTGTGGCAAAGTCGTCCTAGAAGTGACTTCTACGAGGCTTTTTGCGGGGGAACGGCCCCCCCTGCATACATTGTACCTGACGTAGGTATAATGTAGCGCAGGGGTTTACAAAGTGACGCATCTGCTTAGATGCGTCACTTTGTAAATAGTGCGCAACAGGAGGCATGTTTTAAGCCGCCGGTGCGTCACAAAAAGTGCCGCATCAGAAGCACAAAACTGACGCAAGGTCTCATAAATGAGGCCCTTTGTACTTTTTACTTGCTCAATTATCGATCTGGCCCGGCGATGAAAGAAGTAAGCACGCGCTTTAGTTTCTGGATAGTATTTTAGGCGCCACTTCTCCCCGCTAATGTAAAGTGTTTATGCGGGATTCCTGCCTGGACTTTGCAAATAGAGCAACATCTGGCCCCCCCTGGGGTCGTGATTTACTCTGCGAGGGTCTGTGCCAGTAACTGAGGCCCACAGTCCGCCCCTCACGGCGATCACGCGCACATAAACAGTCTGGCGTCAGGGCCCGTCCGTCTTCGCTGTCGCTCACTCCCCGGAGTGACTGAGTCACGCACATGGAGCCCCATGGAATGGAGCACGCGAGAGGGCAGAGGTCACGACCAGGCAGCTTTGAAGATTTTAAACTGCATATCCGGCTCTTTGCTGCTCTGAGGGAGGGACTTCCGGCCGGACACTCCGAGGCTGTGACTCTCCAAGGGGAGACACGCAATAAAATACTCAGGGCCGTAGAATCATGAGGTCATTTGAGATAACATCATGCAGAAGTGTTGACTAAATTATGCGCAAAACCATAGCCACGATAAAGCATATTGTGAGTGTATAGGCAAAGCACACAGCAGATTAATATCTAGCAATTTTTACATTTTGACACACACATTAACGCAAGAAGCCCAGTGAGTCTAGCTCTAATGTGCTAATGGAGCCTACTCAGGTATGATGTACACATGTTGTTTGCATGCTTTATCACATCAAAGAATACAATGGACAGTCCAGCTTGATGGTTGCAATACAATGTTAAACCAGAGAGCTTGGCATCAACTCTTACTTCAAGGAATATCTGTTCTATGATAACCCAACTGGTTCAAAACACGGTGGAGCTTGCAGAGTTAAATTTGTAGAAAAGAAACGTAAAACAAATTACACATTGGGTATCAGGCCTTACCTGCAGCACCACTGCTGCCAGGAGCCCTCTACATCGGAATCCCAGCCCATGTCCTTCGCCGACTGCAAACCACCGAGAACGCCGCCGCCAGACTCAACCTGAACATCCCGTGAAATAACCACATCGCTCCACACCTCAACAATCTCTACTGGCTCCCAGTCCCGGAAAGATGTAAGTTCAAGCTACTCACCCACGCCTGCAAAGCTCTGCACAACACCGGTTCAGCTTACCTCGACCGCGCCTCAACTTCTACTAACCCACCAGACACCTTCGATCGGCGCCCAGGCAAGAGCACACCCCCTCGCATCAAGAAGACCAGAAGCGAAAGACGCTCCTTCTCCAACCTCGCTGCCAAGATGGGAACGACCTCCCGCATCACCTCAGAACCTCCCCTTGCCTCATGGACTTCTGAAGGAACCTCAACACACAGCTCTTCCAGACGAAACAGGCATCATCTCCTCCCCCCTTAGGCCTGCCGTAGTCAGCACCTGTATACCCTCGCATGTGTTTAGCCGAGCTCTACAAAGTCACAAAACATAACATAACACCAACCACCTATACAAATGGCCTGCCCGCCAGCTGACCAGTCAGCATGCGAGGTGAAAAGTATGCTCACCAGCAGAGAGAGAGGGAGAGGGAAGGGAGAGAGAGAGGGAGAGAGAGGGAGAGAGAGGGAGAGGGAGAGAGCCTGACTTTAATTTCCACTGTGGTACATGGAAAAAAACAGAAGGGGTGCTAATACACTGGAATGGTGTGGGATCACTGTATTGGTTGTCTTTCTATTTCAACACCAGCTGTCTCTTCTGCTCAGACAGGAACCAGCACAGTGCAGGAGGTGGCAAAGAGTCAGGTCCCTTGAACTAAGCTCTGGTGGTGTACACTGGCACAATTGAACCACTGGTAGTACCTGTGATTCCAAATCTCAATTAATTAAAGGAAACGCGGTATGGTTTGTAGTGCAGCACTCATTCCCTTCAGTGTGACGTTATTTTCAGAGATGGGTAATGGAGGCACAAGAACTTTAAGCATCATTTACTAAGGTGCAGCATAATAAGCTGTCACAAGAGGTGCAGATGTAATTTTGTTAGGTATTTTAACCAAATGTAATAGACAGAAATTGTAATTTTTAAATGGTGTGCTAGCAATTGAAACTTGTCAGAAAAGGCCAAGGTTTCAATGATTTTCTAAAAAACAGAAGAGGCCTCAGATCCCAGGCACAAAGGCAGTGAATTACAAGCTGAGGTGGAGCAATGGAAAATGTGTTGCCTTGATCTGCAGTTTGAATCCTAGCAAAGTAAATTCAGTCTTTAATCCTTCCTAAGGCGGTAAACCGACTGCAATGGAATGGACAAAAAATACCACCTATTATTCACAGTGCATACAAATGGTAAAAGTGCAGTATGCAGCACTATATCTAAAACAAGGTATTACTATTATTTAAATGACAGGAAAAAAGTGTTATCATATGGAGCTATTATATACTCAAAGTGTGAGATTTCTTTTTTAAACAGAAGATTAATTTATTTATTTTTAAATAAAAAAATTTTTCTAAATCGGGTGCACATGACCCTGGCAGCGCCATTCCATTCTCATTTCAATATCTTATTTCACTTCTTCAGTTTTCTTTCTGGATATGCCTCTTTAAGTTAGTAACTTATTTCTACTGTAAGTCATTCCAAAGCACCTAAGCCTGATCACTGACACAATATCGACGGAAAAATTATCGACCTACCCAAAAATTGACGTTGGAATATCGGAAGCAAGAATATCGACAGCCTATCTACAACATGGTAAGTACAAAAATATCGAAAATAAATATCAAAGTTAAAAATATCGTAATTAAAAATATAATTTTTTTTAAATTAAAAAAAGTGTAAAATAATGTGAATAATAATTATAAACCAAATAAACACAGTTACGAATATTTAATAATGTTTAAAATTAATAAATAATAGATATACAATAATATAACATTAATTAAACATATACATAAAAAATATAATATATACTTACCTAATAATAAGTTGTAATATTTATTTTAATACATTATTTAAAAGTATTATAAATTACAAATACATCTACACACATAAAAAAATAGCATAAATAAAAAGTAAATGATTATATTTTAAAAATTTAATAAATTAAAAAAATTAAATATACTTTCAATATTTTTAAAATTAATAATATACTACATTATCAAAAATATTAATACAAATATTAAATAGATAAATAAATGAAATTACTATTCAAAGTCCCCAAAAAACTACAGTAATGATAACATTAGATAACGTAACACTTAAAATTACTATTCCAACTTCAGAAAATACAACAGTGGGGAAAGCGTTGGATAGCGTAGGGATAAAAATTACTATTCCAACTCCAGAGAGGGCAACAGTAGGGAAAGCGTTGGATAGCATAGGGGTAAAATGTACTATTCCAACTCCAGAGGATGCTACAGTAGGGAAAGTGTTGGATAGCGTAGAGGTAAAAATGACTATTCCAACTCCAGAGGGGGCAACAGTAGGGAAAGCGTTGGATAGTGCAGGGGTAAAAATTACTATTCCAACTCCAGAGGGGGCAACAGTAGGGAAAACGTTGGATAGCGTAGGGGTAAAATGTACTATTCCAACTCCAGAGGGTGCTACAGTAGGGAAAGCGTTGGATAGCGTAGGGGTGAAAATTATTATTCTAACTTCAGAGAGCGCTACAGTAGGGAAAGCGTTGGATTAATATACTACATTTTCAAAAATAATAATACAAATATTAAATAGATAAATAAATGAAACTACTATTCAAAGTCCCAAAAAAACGACAGTAATGATAACATTAGATAACGTAACACTTAAAATTACTATTCCAACTTCAGAAAAAACAACAGTGGGGAAAGTGTTGGATACCGTAGGGGTAAAAATTACTATTCCAACTCCAGAGGGGCAAGTAGGGAAAGCGTTGAATAGCGTAGAGGTAGAAATTACTATTCCAACTCCAGAGGGGGCAACAGTAGGGAAAGCGTTGGATAGCGTAGGGGTAAAAATTACTATTCCAACTCCAGAGGGGGCAACAGTAGGGAAAACGTTGGATAGCGTAGGGATAAAAATTACTATTCCAACTCCAGAGGGGGCAACGGTAGGGAAAGCGTTGGAAAGAGTAGGGGTAAAAATTACTATTCCAACTCCAGAGGGTGCCACAGTAGGGAAAGGGTTGGATAGCGTAGGGGTAAAAATTATTATTCCAACTTCAGAGGGCGCTACAGTAGGGAAAGCGTTGTATAGCGTAGGGGTAAAAAATACTATTCCAACTCCAGAGGGTGCAACAGTAGGGAAAGCATTGGATAACGTAGGGGTAACAATTAATATTCCAACTCCAGAGGGCGCTACAGTAGGGAAAGCATTGGGTAGCATAGGGGTAAAAATTACTTATCCAACTCCAAAGGGTGCTACAGTAGGGAAAACATTGGATAGCGTAGGGGTAAAAATTAATATTCCAACTCCAGAGGGCGCTACAGTAGAGAAAGCGTTGGATAGCATAGGGGTAAAAATTACTATTCCAACTCCAAAAGGTGCTACAGTAGGGAAAGCATTGGATAGCGTAGGGGTAAAAATTACTATTCCAACTCCAAAAGGTGCTACAGTAGGAAAAGCGTTGGTTAGCGTAGGGGTAAAAATTACTATTCAAACTCCAGAGAGTGAAACAGTAGGGAAAACATTGGATAGCATAGAATTTAAATATAACATATTTATAAACAAAATTTGTATTTAAGATAATAAATAATACAATTTTTTAATAACTCTGCATCTTTTACAAATACCCATTTATAATTGTTAAAAACATAATTACAATTGAATAATTAATTAACAATAAATTATCAATGCATTAACAATAAATACCAATAAATAATAATTAATAAATATTAGTCACCAAAGAATAAATATTGAACAATAAAAAAAACAACTTCTCTAAAAAAAAAAAATTAAATTTAATTCACAATTAAAAAATATTAAACAATAACATTATTTTTCATACCAAATAATAATCTTTATAAAACATTGATTACCAATTTATTAAAAATATTTTCCAATTAATAAAAAAATTACCAATTAAAAACATTAATGACCAATTACCAAAATTATTTACCCCAAAAATTAATTACCAATTAAAATAATTATTTGCCAATTAAAAAACATTAGTTACCAATTAAAAAAATTAATTACCATTTAAAGCAATGTCTCTGGAACCGTTCAGTGCATGTGAATGAAGCTTGCAATGCTGCATGTCTGTGGAACCGTTCAGTGCATGTAAAGGAAGCTTGCAAAGCTGCCTGTCTGTGGAACCGTTTAGAGCATGTGAATGAAGCTTGCAATGCTGCCTGTCTGTGGAACCATTCTGTGCATGTGAAGGAAGCTTGCAATGCTGCCTGTCTGTGGAACCATTCTGTGCATGTGAAAGAAGCTTGCGATTCTACCTGTCTGTGGAACATTTCTGTGCATGTGAAGGAAGCTTGCAATGCTGCCTGTCTGTGGAACCGTTCTGTCCATGTGAAGGAAGCTTGCAATGCTGCCTGTCTGTGGAACCGTTCAGTGCAGGTGAAGGACGCTTGCAATGCTGCCTGTCTGTGGACCGGTTCAGTGCATGTGAAGGAAGCTTGCAAAGCTACCTGTCTGTGGAACGGTTCAGTGCATGTGAAGGAAGCTTGCAAAGCTGCCTGTCTGTGGAACCGTTCAGTGCAGGTGAAGGACGCTTGCAATGCTGCCTGTCTGTGGACCGGTTCAGTGCATGTGAAGGAAGCTTGCAAAGCTACCTGTCCGTGGAACGGTTCAGTGCATGTGAAGGAAGCTTCCAAACCTGCCTGTCTGTGGAACCATTCAGTGCATGTGAAAGAAGCTTGCAATGCTGCCTGTCTGTGGAACGATTCAGTGCATGTGAAGGAAGCTTGCAAAGCTGCCTGTCTGTGGAGCCATTCAGTGCAGGTGGAGGACGCTTGCAATGCTGCCTGTCTGTGGAACTCTTCAGTGCAAGTGAAGGACGCTTTCAATACTGCCTGTCTGAGGAACCAATCAGTGCATGTGAAGGAAGCTTGCAATGCTGCCTGTCTGTGGAACCGTTCAGTGCAGGTAAAGGACGCTTGCAATGCTCCCTTTCTGTGGAACCGTTCTGTGCATGTGAAGGAAGCTTGCAAAGCTGCCAGTCTGTGGAACCGTTCAGTGCATGTGAAGGAAGCTTGAAATGCTGCCTGTCTGTGGAACCAATCAGTGCATGTGAAGGAAGCTTGCAAAGCTGCCTGTCTGTGGAACTGTTCTGTGCATGTGAAGTAAGCTTGCAATGCTGCCTGTCTTTGGAACCGTTCAGTGCATGTGAAGGAAGCTTGCAATGCTGCCTGTCTGTGGAACTGTTCAGTGCAGGTGACTGACGCTTGCAATACTGCCTGTCTGTGGAACTGTTCAGTGCAGGTGAAGGAAGCTTGCAAAGCTGCCTGTCTCTGGAACCATTATGTGCATGTGAAGGAAGCTTGCAATGCTGCCTGTCTGTGGGATCATTCTGTGCATGTGAAGGAAGCTTGCAAAGCTGCCTGTCCGTGGAACCATTCTGTGCTTGTGAAGGAAGCTTGAAATACTGCCTGTCTGTGGAACCCTTCAGTGCAGGTAAAGGACGCTTGCAATGCTGCCTGTCTGTGGAACCATTCTGTGCATGTGAAGGAAGCTTGCAAAGCTGCCTGTCTGTGGAACCATTCTGTGTATGTGAAAGAAGCTTGCAATGCTGCCTGTCTGTGTAACCGTTCTGTGCATGTGAAGGAAGCTTGAAATGCTGCCTGTCTGTAGAACCATTCAGTGCATGTGAAGGAAGCTTGCAAAGCTGCCTGTCTCTGGAACCGTTCTGTGCATGTGAAGGAAGCTTGCAATGCTGCCTGTCTGTGGAACAGTTCAGTGCATGTGAAGGAAGCTTGCAATGCTCCCTTTCTGTGGAACCGTTCTGTGCATGTGAAGAAAACTTGCAATGCTGCCTGTCTGTGGAACCGTTCAGTGCATGTGAATGAAGCTTGCAAAGCTGCCTGTCTGTGCAACCGTTCTGTGCATTTGAAGGAAGCTTGCAATGTTGCCTGTCTGTGGAACCGTTGAGTGCATGTGAAGGAAGCTTGCAAAGCTACCTGTCTGTGGAACCGTTCTGTGCAGGTGAAGGAAGCTTGCAATGCTGCCTGTCTGTGGAACAGTTCAGTGCATGTGAAGGAAGCTTGCAATGCTCCCTTTCTGTGGAACCGTTCTGTGCATGTGAAGAAAACTTGCAATGCTGCCTGTCTGTGGAACCGTTCAGTGCATGTGAATGAAGCTTGCAAAGCTCCCTTTCTGTGAAACCGTTCTGTCCATGTGAAGGAAGCTTGCAATGCTGCCTGTCTGTGGAACCGTTCTGTGCATGTTAAGGAAGCTTGCAATGCTGCCTGTCTGTGGAACCATACTGTGCATGTGAAGAAAACTTGCAATGCTGCCTGTCTGTGGAACCGTTCAGTGCATGTGAATGAAGCTTGCAAAGCTCCCTTTCTGTGAAACCGTTCTGTCCATGTGAAGGAAGCTTGCAATGCTGCCTGTCTGTGGAACCGTTCTGTGCATGTGAAGGAAGCTTGCAATGCTGCCTGTCTGTGGAACCATACTGTGCATGAGAAGGAAGCTTGCAATACTGCCTGTCTGTGGAACCGTTCTGTGCATGTGAAGGAAGCTTGCAAAGCTGCCTTTTCTTTGGAACCGTTCAGTGCATGTGAAGGAATCTTGCAATGCTCCCTTTCTGTGAAACCGTTCTGTGGATGTGTGGAAAACTTGCAAAGCTGCCTTTCTGTGGAACCGTTCTGTCCATGTGAAGGAAGCTTGCAATGCTGCCTGTCTGTGGAACCGTTCTGTGCATGCAAAGGAAGCTTACAATGCTGAATGTCTGTGGAACCGTTCTGTGCATGCGAAGGAAGCTTGCAATGCTGCACGTCTGCGGAACCGTTCTGTGCATGCGAAGGAAGCTTGCAATGCTGCCTGTCGGTGGAACCGTTCTGTGCATGCGAAGGAAGCTTGCAATGCTGCCTGTCTGCGGAACCGTTCTGTGCATGTGAAGGAAGCTTGCAATGCTGCCTGTCTGCGGATCCGTTCTGTGCATGTGAAGGAAGCTTGCAATGCTGCCTGTCTGCAGAACCGTTCTGTGCATGTGAAGGAAGCTTGCAATGCTGCCTGTCTGCGGAACCGTTCTGTGCATGCGAAGGAAGCTTGCAATGCTGCCTGTCTGCGTAACCGTTCAGTGCATGTGAAGGATGCTTGCAATGCTGCCTGTCTGTGGAACCGTTCAGTGCAGGTGAAGGACGCTTGCAATGCTCCCTTTCTGTGGAACCATTCTGTGCATGTGAAGGAAGCTTGCAAAGCTGCCTGTCTGTTGTTGTGTGCATGTGAAGGAAGCTTGCAATGCTGCCTGTCTGTGGAACCGTTCTGTGCATGTGAAGGAAACTTGCAATGCTGCCTGTCTGTGGAATCGTTGTGTGCATGTGAAGGAAGCTTGCAATGCTGCCTGTCTGCGGAACCGTTCGTGCATGCGAAGGAAGCTTGCAATGCTGCCTGTCTGCGGAACCGTTCTGTGCATGCGAAGGAAGCTTGCAATGCTGCCTGTCTGCGGTACTGTTCTATGCATGTGAAGGAAGCTTGCAATGCTGCCTGTCTGCGGATCCGTTCTGTGCATGTGAAGGAAGCTTGCAATGCTGCCTGTCTGCGGAACCGTTCTGTACATGTGAAGGAAGCTTGCAATGCTGACTGTCTGTGGAACCGTTCTGTGCATGTGAAGGAAGCTTGCAATGCTGCCTGTCTGCGGAACCGTTCTGTGCATGCGAAGGAAGCTTGCAATGCTGCCTGTCTGCGTAACCGTTCAGTGCATGTGAAGGATGCTTGCAATGCTGCCTGTCTGTGGAACCGTTCTGTGCATGTGAAGGAAGCTTGCAAAGCTGCCTGTCTGTCGTTGTGTGCATGTGAAGGAAGCTTGCAATGCTGCCTGTCTGTGGAACCGTTCTGTGCATGTGAAGGAAACTTGCAATGCTGCCTGTCTGTGGAATCGTTGTGTGCATGTGAAGGAAGCTTGCAATGCTGCCTGTCTGTGGAACCGTTCAGTGCATGTGAATCAAGCTTGCAAAGCTGCCTGTCTGTGGAACCGTTCTGTGCTTGTGAAGGAAGTTTTCAATGCTGCCTGTCTGTGGAACTGTTCAGTGCAGGTGAAGGAAGCTTGAAATGCTGCCTGTCTGTGGAACCGTTCAGTGCAGGTGAAGGAAGCTTGAAATGCTGCCTGTCTGTGGAACCGTTCAGTGCAGGTAAATGACGCTTGCCATGCTGCCTGTCTGTGGAACCGTTCAGTGCATGTAAAGGAAGCTTGTAAAGCTGCCTGTCTGTCGTTGTGTGCATGTGAAGGAACCTTGCAAAGCTGCCTGTCTGTCGTTGTGTGCATGTGAAGGAAGCTTGTAAAGCTGCCTGTCTGTGGAACCGTTCTGTGCATGTGAAGGAAGCTTGCAAAGCTGCCTGTCTGTGGAACCGTTCTGTGCTTGTGAATGAAGTTTGCAAAGCTGCCTGTCTGTGGAACTGTTCTGTCCATGTGAAGAAAACTTGCAAAGCTGCCTGTCTCTGGAACCATTATGTGCATGTGAAAGAAGCTTGCAATGCTGCCTGTCTGTGGAACCGTTCAGTGCAGGTAAAGGACGCTTGCAATGCTGCCTGTCTGCGGAACCGTTCTGTGCATGCGAAGGAAGCTTGCAATGCTGCCTGTCTGTGGAACCGTTCAGTGCATGTGAAGGAAGCTTGCAATGCTGCCTGTCTGCGGATCCGTTCTGTGCATGTGAAGGAAGCTTGCAATGCTGCCTGTCTGCGGAACTGTTCTGTGCATGTGAAGGAAGCTTGCAATGCTGCCTGTCTGCGGATCCGTTCTGTGCATGTGAAGGAAGCTTGCAATGCTGCCTGTCTGCGGAACCGTTCTGTACATGTGAAGGAAGCTTGCAATGCTGCCTGTCTGTGGAACCGTTCTGTGCATGTGAAGGAAGCTTGCAATGCTGTCTGTCTGCGGAACCGTTCTGTGCATGCGAAGGAAGCTTGCAATGCTGCCTGTCTGCGTAACCGTTCAGTGCATGTGAAGGATGCTTGCAATGCTGCCTGTCTGTGGAACCGTTCAGTGCAGGTGAAGGACGCTTGCAATGCTCCCTTTCGGTGCAACCATTCTGTGCATGTGAAGGAAGCTTGCAAAGCTGCCTGTCTGTCGTTGTGTGCATGTGAAGGAAGCTTGCAATGCTGCCTGTCTGTGGAACCGTTCTGTGCATGTGAAGGAAACTTGCAATGCTGCCTGTCTGTGGAATCGTTGTGTGCATGTGAAGGAAGCTTGCAATGCTGCCTGTCTGTGGAACCGTTCAGTGCATGTGAAGGACGCTTGCAAAGCCGCCTGTCTGTGGAACCGTTCTGTGCTTGTGAAGGAAGTTTTCAATGCTGCCTGTCTGTGGAACTGTTCAGTGCAGGTGAAGGAAGCTTTAAATGCTGCCTGTCTGTGGAACCGTTCTGTGCATGTGAAGGAAGCTTGCAATGCTGCCTGTCTGCGGAACCGTTCTGTGCATGCGAAGGAAGCTTGCAATGCTGCCTGTCTGCGTAACCGTTCAGTGCATGTGAAGGATGCTTGCAATGCTGCCTGTCTGTGGAACCGTTCAGTGCAGGTGAAGGACGCTTGCAATGCTCCCTTTCGGTGCAACCATTCTGTGCATGTGAAGGAAGCTTGCAAAGCTGCCTGTCTGTCGTTGTGTGTATGTGAAGGAAGCTTGCAATGCTGCCTGTCTGTGGAACCGTTCTGTGCATGTGAAGGAAACTTGCAATGCTGCCTGTCTGTGGAATCGTTGTGTGCATGTGAAGGAAGCTTGCAATGCTGCCTGTCTGTGGAACCGTTCAGTGCATGTGAAGGACGCTTGCAAAGCCGCCTGTCTGTGGAACCGTTCTGTGCTTGTGAAGGAAGTTTTCAATGCTGCCTGTCTGTGGAACTGTTCAGTGCAGGTGAAGGAAGCTTGAAATGCTGCCTGTCTGTGGAACCGTTCAGTGCAGGTAAATGACGCTTGCCATGCTGCCTGTCTGTGGAACCGTTCAGTGCATGTAAAGGAAGCTTGCAAAGCTGCCTGTCTGTCGTTGTGTGCATGTGAAGGAAGCTTGTAAAGCTGCCTGTCTGTGGAACCGTTCTGTGCAGGTAAATGACGCTTGCCATGCTGCCTGTCTGTGGAACCGTTCAGTGCATGTAAAGGAAGCTTGCAAAGCTGCCTGTCTGTCGTTGTGTGCATGTGAAGGAAGCTTGCAAAGCTGCCTGTCTGTGGAACCGTTCTGTGCTTGTGAATGAAGTTTGCAAAGCTGCCTGTCTGTGGAACCACTCTGTGCATGTGAAGGAATCTTGAAATGCTGCCTGTCTGTGGAACCATTCTGTGCATGTGAAGGAAGCTCGTAAAGCTGCCTGTCTGTGGAACTGTTCTGTGCATGTGAAGTAAGCTTGCAATGCTGACTGTCTGTGGAACCGTTCTGTCCATGTGAAGGAAGCTTGCAATGCTGCCTGTCTGTGGAACCGTTCAGTGCAGGTGAAGGACGCTTGCAATGCTGCCTGTCTGTGGAACCGTTCTGTCCATGTGAAGGAAGCTTGCAATGCTGCCTGTCTGTGGAACCGTTCAGTGCATGTAAAGGACGCTTGCAATGCTGCCTGTCTGTGGAACGGTTCAGTGCATGTGAAGGAAGCTTGCAAAGCTGCCTGTCTGTGGAACGGTTCAGTGCATGTGAAGGAAGCTTTCAAAGCAGCCTGTCTGTGGAACCATTCAGTGCATGTGAAGGAAGCTCGCAATGCTGCCTGTCTGTGGAACGATTCAGTGCATGTGAAGGAAGCTTGCAAAGCTGCCTGTCTGTGGAGCCATTCAGTGCAGGTGGAGGACGCTTGCAATGCTGCCTGTCTGTGGAACTCTTCAGTGCAGGTGAAGGACGCTTGCAATACTGCCTATCTGTGGAACCGTTCAGTGCATGTGAAGGAAGCTTGCAATGCTGCCTGTCTGTGGAACCGTTCTGTCCATGTGAAGGAAGCTTGCAATGCTGCCTGTCTGCGGATCCGTTCTGTGCATGTGAAGGAAGCTTGCAATGCTGCCTGTCTGCAGAACCGTTCTGTGCATGTGAAGGAAGCTTGCAATGCTGCCTGTCTGTGGAACCGTTCTGTGCATGCGAAGGAAGCTTGCAATGCTGCCTGTCTGCGTAACCGTTCAGTGCATGTAAAGGATGCTTGCAATGCTGCCTGTCTGTGGAACCGTTCTGTGCATGTGAAGGAAGCTTGCAAAGCTGCCTGTCTGTGGAAACGTTCTGTGCATGTGAAGGAAGCTTGCAAAGCTGCCTGTCTGTGGAACCGTTCTGTGCATGTGAAGGAAGCTTGCAAAGCTGCCTGTCTGTGGAACCGTTCTGTGCATGTGAAGGAAGCTTGCAATGCTGCCTGTCTGTGGAACGGTTCTGTGCATGTGAAGGAAGCTTGCAAAGCTGCCTGTCTGTGGAACCGTTCTGTGCATGTGAAGGAAGCTTGCAATGCTGCCTGTCTGTGGAACGGTTCAGTGCAGGTGAAGGAAGCTTGCAAAGCTGCCCGTCTGTGGAATCGTTCAGTGCATGTGAAGGAAGCTTGCAATGCTGCCTGTCTGTGGAACCGTTCTGTGCATGTGAAGGACGCTTGCAATGCTGCCTGTCTGTGGAACCGTTCTGTCCATGTGAAGGAAGCTTGCAATGCTGCCTGTCTGTGAAACCGTTCAGTGCAGGTGAAGGACGCTTGCAATGCTGCCTGTCTGTGGAACCGTTCTGTCCATGTGAATGAAGTTTGCAAAGCTGCCTGTCTGTGGAACCGTTCTGTGCATGTGAAGGAAGCTTGAAATGCTGCCTGTCTGTGGAACCATTCTGTGCATGTGAAGGAAGCTCGTAAAGCTGCCTGTCTGTGGAACTGTTCTGTGCATGTGAAGTAAGCTTGCAATGCTGACTGTCTGTGGAACCGTTCTGTCCATGTGAAGGAAGCTTGCAATGCTGCCTGTCTGTGGAACCGTTCAGTGCAGGTGAAGGACGCTTGCAATGCTGCCTGTCTGTGGAACCGTTCTGTCCATGTGAAGGAAGCTTGCAATGCTGCCTGTCTGTGGAACCGTTCAGTGCATGTGAAGGACGCTTGCAATGCTGCCTGTCTGTGGAACGGTTCAGTGCATGTGAAGGAAGCTTGCAAAGCTGCCTGTCTGTGGAACGGTTCAGTGCATGTGAAGGAAGCTTTCAAAGCAGCCTGTCTGTGGAACCATTCAGTGCATGTGAAGGAAGCTCGCAATGCTGCCTGTCTGTGGAACGATTCAGTGCATGTGAAGGAAGCTTGCAAAGCTGCCTGTCTGTGGAGCCATTCAGTGCAGGTGGAGGATGCTTGCAATGCTGCCTGTCTGTGGAACTCTTCAGTGCAGGTGAAGGACGCTTGCAATACTGCCTATCTGTGGAACCGTTCAGTGCATGTGAAGGAAGCTTGCAATGCTGCCTGTCTGTGGAACCGTTCTGTCCATGTGAAGGAAGCTTGCAATGCTGCCTGTCTGCAGATCCGTTCTGTGCATGTGAAGGAAGCTTGCAATGCTGCCTGTCTGCAGAACCGTTCTGTGCATGTGAAGGAAGCTTGCAATGCTGCCTGTCTGTGGAACCGTTCTGTGCATGCGAAGGAAGCTTGCAATGCTGCCTGTCTGCGTAACTGTTCAGTGCATGTCAAGGATGCTTGCAATGCTGCCTGTCTGTGGAACCGTTCTGTGCATGTGAAGGAAGCTTGCAAAGCTGCCTGTCTGTGGAACCGTTCTGTGCATGTGAAGGAAGCTTGCAATGCTGCCTGTCTGTGGAAACGTTCTGTGCATGTGAAGGAAGCTTGCAAAGCTGCCTGTCTGTGGAACCGTTCTGTGCATGTGAAGGAAGCTTGCAAAGCTGCCTGTCTGTGGAACCGTTCTGTGCATGTGAAGGAAGCTTGCAAAGCTGCCTGTCTGTGGAACCGTTCTGTGCATGTGAAGGAAGCTTGCAATGCTGCCTGTCTGTGGAACGGTTCAGTGCAGGTGAAGGAAGCTTGCAAAGCTGCCCGTCTGTGGAATCGTTCAGTGCATGTGAAGGAAGCTTGCAATGCTGCCTGTCTGTGGAACCGTTCTGTGCATGTGAAGGACGCTTGCAATGCTGCCTGTCTGTGGAAACGTTCTGTGCATGTGAAGGAAGCTTGCAATGCTGCCTGTCTGTGGAACCGTTCTGTGCATTTGAAGGAAGCTTGCAATGCTGCCTGTCTGTGGAACCGTTCTGTGCATGTGAAGGAAGCTTGCAATGCTGCCTGTCTGTGGAACCGTTCTGTGCATGTGAAGGAGGCTTGCAATGCTGCCTGTCTGTGGAACCGTTCTGTGCATGTGAAGGAAGCTTGCAATGCTGCCTGTCTGTGGAACGGCTTTGTACATGTGAAGGAAGTTTGCACTCCTGTTGCACATGCAGCACCTGTTCTGTCGGTGAGTGAATGTGCACTGCTGCTGCCTGTATTGTACATAGTCACAGGGTAGAAGGGAAGCTTGTAAATTTGTACACCACTGCTGCTTGTGCTGTACCTCTTCTTTGAGTAAAAGGGACGTTTGCATCATTGTAATTGTATTTATATTATGCCATACTGTTGCCTGTGCTGTCCCTCTTCTCTGAGGCGGAGGAAGTTTGCGCCATTGTAAACGATTGCTGCGTGTGCTGCACCTTGTCTCTGATAGAGAAGGAAGCTCGTACCCTTGTACGCCACTGCTGTCTGAACTGTTCCTTTTATCTGAGGGGGAAGGAAGCTTCCCCATTGTACACCACTGCTGCCTGTGCTGTATCTTTTCTCTGAGGTGGAGGAAACTTACACCATTGTAAGCCACTGCTGCCTGCGTTGTAATCTTTTCTCTGGGAGAGAAGGAAGCTTACACCATTGTACGCCACTGCTGCCTGTGTTGTAATCTTTTCTCTGGGAGAGAAGGAAGCTTACACCATTGTACGCCACTGCTGCCTGCGTTGTAATCTTTTCTCTGGGAGAGAAGGAAGCTTACACCATTGTACGCCACTGCTGCCTGCGTTGTAATCTTTTCTCTGGGAGAGAAGGAAACTTACACCATTGTACGCCACTGCTGCCTGCGTTGTAATCTTTTCTCTGGGAGAGAAGGAAACTTACACCATTGTACGCCACTGCTGCCTGCGTTGTAATCTTTTCTCTGGGAGAGAAGGAAACTTACACCATTGTACGCCACTGCTGCCTGCGTTGTAATCTTTTCTCTGGGAGAGAAGGAAACTTACACCATTGTACGCCACTGCTGCCTGCGTTGTAATCTTTTCTCTGGGAGAGAAGGAAGCTTACACAGCTGCTCTGTGCCACATCTTTTCTGTAAGTAGTATACAAGCGAGCATAGCTGCGGCTAGTGAAATAGTGACCATTTATCTCACCATGTGCAGTCGTCTCAGCTATTTTGCACCAGCATTAACTAAAGTGCATCGCTTGGAGTTCCATATTGGACAAAGACATAGTGCACCATCTGTAGTGTCTAATGCTGTCTTTTGCATCTGAAAAACAGTGGCAGATTGTATAGTTGAACAAATAAATGCCCATCCTAACACATCAACCAATAAACTGTTTGTTCTTCTTCAGGACAAAACAAGAGTAAGACATCATCCAACAAAGGACATTAGACAGAAACGGCCAAAAACACCCAATACAGTACATTCACAACCCATACATGTCCATCCTGGGATATTATTAGCACCAGCCACCAAGATACCCCCAAAGACCCAACACAACACTTTAGGCAGATAATACCACAAACACCCAACACAGCACATACACAACCCATACTTGTCCTGCCTGGGATACCAACAGCACCAGCCACCAAGATACTCCCAAAGACCCAACACAACACTTTAGACAGATAATACCACAAACATCCAAGAAAGCTCACTTATGCCATATAGTTGGCTATCATGAATCTCCCAGCAGTTACCACTTACCATAATTAGGTCGAGCCTGGGCTGCGCATGCGCTGCTTCTGTGAGGCATGCGGTATTCGAGTATGGACTGGAAGCTCTGCCCACTCTCCGCCCATAGTTTTAATGGGCTTGTGTCATTGTCCTTTGTAAATGCTGGCTTCTGATTTGTTAATAGGCTTGTTAGTCCCTCCTTAATACCGCCTTGTCTTCATTTGTAACCTCCCATGTGGACTGGCCTTTTTAGGGCTCGGACTCCTCCCCACTGAAAGTGGGAGGAGTTTCGAGATCCTAATGTTAAAGAAGAGAAAAAAAAGTATCTCCTAGGGCTTTGGCGAGACAAATTCCACACATTCCTTAGCGTGTTCTGTCATCTGGCCAGTGATTCGTCTTCGTTGTGTTGTCGTTTTAATAGGCTTGAAGTGATAGGGTAAATGTAGTTTTGTTCCGCCATCTTGGGCCTTTTTCGTTCGTGCTCGCGCAAAGAAGTACATTAATTATAATTAGGAGCTGTCAGGGTGCCTCCGTAAGTGAATCCAGATGGCCGGCGCGCAGCTGCTGCATGCCAGGCCGGGAAAGGGCTTCATCAGCCTCACTCATCCGGATCACAAACTCGGATCCTCACCATGATGGAACACACCCCTTGCTGATCTAAACTGTTCCAGTTCAGACTGGGCTTCCACACGCAACTCTTATTTCAAAGTTCAGGTAAGGTAAACCGAACTGCAACTCCAAGCTATATTTGTTTTTTTTGGTTTCGTAATTGAGGCCAAGACCGAACTTGGCAAAAAACACAGGCTGTGAACACATTGTGTGTGTTTTAATGTTGCACTTCGTTGTAAATCCTTGACATACCTTTTTTTGCACTTTGGCTGCAGCTTGTATAAAGAGACTCACCATCCTAAGTGTGCAATTCATTCCTTTCTTAGTTCGTCTCACCTCCTCCCTTCTTTTCTACTCTCCCCCCGCCCCTCCTATTTTCTTGCCATCGCTGGTTGCACTCTCTCCTCTCCGCTACTAGTAATACCCGATGCAGAGTGGGGGTGCAGAGTGGCGGTGCAGAGTGCAGAGTGGCGGTGCAGAGTGGCGGTGCAGAGTGGCGGTGCAGAGTGGCGGTGCAGAGTGGCGGTGCGGCGGTGCAGAGTGGCGGTGCAGAGTGGCGGTGCAGAGTGCAGAGTGGCGGTGCAGAGTGGTGGTGCAGAGTGGTGGTGCAGAGTGGCGGTGCAGAGTGGCGGTGCGGCGGTGCAGAGTGGCGGTGCAGAGTGGCGGTGCAGAGTGGCGGTGCAGAGTGCAGAGTGGCGGTGCAGAGTGGCGGTGCAGAGTGCAGAGTGGCGGTGCAGAGTGGCGGTGCAGAGTGCAGAGTGGCGGTGCAGAGTGGCGGTGCAAAGTGGCGGTGCAGAGTGGCGGTGCAGAGTGCAGAGTGGCGGTGCAGAGTGGCGGTGCAGAGTGCAGAGTGGCGGTGCAGAGTGGCGGTGCAGAGTGGCGGTGCAGAGTGGTGGTGCAGAGTGGCGGTGCAGAGTGGCGGTGCGGCGGTGCAGAGTGGGGGTGCAGAGTGGCGGTGCAGAGTGGCGGTGCAGAGTGGCGGTGCAGAGTGGCGGTGCAGAGTGCAGAGTGGCGGTGCAGAGTGGCGGTGCAGAGTGCAGAGTGGGGGTGCAGAGTGGGGGTGCAGAGTGGCGGTGCAGAGTGCAGAGTGGCGGTGCAGAGTGGCGGTGTAGAGTGGCGGTGCAGAGTGGCGGTGCAGAGTGCAGAGTGGCGGTGCAGAGTGCAGAGTGGCGGTGCAGAGTGGCGGTGCAGAGTGCAGAGTGGGGGTGCAGAGTGGGGCTGCAGAGTGGCGGTGCAGAGTGCAGAGTGGCGGTGCAGAGTGGCGGTGCAGAGTGGCGGTGCAGAGTGGCGGTGCAGAGTGGCGGTGCAGAGTGGCGGTGCGGCGGTGCAGAGTGCAGAGTGGCGGTGCAGAGTGGCGGTGCAGAGTGCAGAGTGGCGGTGCAGAGTGGCGGTGCAGAGTGCAGAGTGGCGGTGCAGAGTGGCGGTGCAGAGTGCAGAGTGGCGGTGCAGAGTGGCGGTGCAGAGTGGCGGCGCAGAGTGGCGGCGCAGAGTGGCGGCGCAGAGTGGCGGTGCAGAGTGGCGGTGCAGAGTGGCGGTGCGGCGGTGCAGAGTGGCGGTGCAGAGTGGCGGTGCAGAGTGGCGGTGCAGAGTGGCGGTGCAGAGTGCAGAGTGGCGGTGCAGAGTGGCGGTGCAGAGTGGCGGTGCAGAGTGCAGAGTGGCGGTGCAGAGTGGCGGTGCAGAGTGCAGAGTGGCGGTGCAGAGTGGCGGTGCAGAGTGGCGGTGCAGAGTGGCGGTGCAGAGTGGCGGTGCGGCGGTGCAGAGTGGCGGTGCAGAGTGGCGGTGCAGAGTGGCGGTGCAGAGTGGCGGTGCAGAGTGGCGGTGCAGAGTGGCGGTGCTGAGTGGCGGTGCAGAGTGGCGGTGCAGAGTGCAGAGTGGCGGTGCAGAGTGCAGAGTGGCGGTGCAGAGTGGCGGTGCAGAGTGCAGAGTGGGGGTGCAGAGTGGCGGTGCAGATTGCAGAGTGGCGGTGCAGAGTGGCGGTGCAGAGTGGCGGTGCAGAGTGGCGGTGCAGAGTGGCGGTGCAGAGTGCAGAGTGGCGGTGCAGAGTGGCGGTGCAGAGTGCAGAGTGGCGGTGCAGAGTGGCGGTGCAGAGTGCAGAGTGGCGGTGCAGAGTGGCGGTGCAGAGTGGCGGTGCAGAGTGGCGGTGCAGAGTGCAGAGTGGCGGTGCAGAGTGGCGGTGCAGAGTGGCGGTGCAGAGTGGCGGTGCGGCGGTGCAGAGTGGCGGTGCAGAGTGGCGGTGCAGAGTGGCGGTGCAGAGTGCAGAGTGGCGGTGCAGAGTGGCGGTGCAGAGTGCAGAGTGGCGGTGCAGAGTGGCGGTGCAAAGTGGCGGTGCAGAGTGGCAGTGCAGAGTGGCGGTGCAGAGTGCAGAGTGGCGGTGCAGAGTGGCGGTGCAGAGTGGCGGTGCAGAGTGGCGGTGCAGAGTGGCGGTGCAGAGTGGCGGCGCGGCGGTGCAGAGTGGCGGTGCAGAGTGGAGGTGCAGAGTGCAGAGTGCAGAGTGGCGGTGCAGAGTGGCGGTGCAGAGTGGCGGTGCAGAGTGGCGGTGCAGAGTGGCGGTGCAGAGTGGCGGTGCAGAGTGCAGAGTGGCGGTGCAGAGTGCAGAGTGGCGGTGCAGAGTGGCGGTGCAGAGTGCAGAGTGGGGGTGCAGAGTGGGGGTGCAGAGTGGCGGTGCAGAGTGCAGAGTGGCGGTGCAGAGTGGCGGTGCAGAGTGCCGGTGCAGAGTGGCGGTGCGGCGGTGCAGAGTGGCGGTGCAGAGTGCAGAGTGGTGGTGCAAAGTGGCGGTGCAGAGTGGCGGTGCAGAGTGGCGGTGCAGAGTGGCGGTGCAGAGTGCAGAGTGGCGGTGCAGAGTGGCGGTGCAGAGTGGCGGTGCAGAGTGGCGGTGCGGCGGTGCAGAGTGGCGGTGCAGAGTGGCGGTGCAGAGTGGCGGTGCAGAGTGGCGGTGCAGAGTGCAGAGTGGCGGTGCAGAGTGGCGGTGCAGAGTGCAGAGTGGCGGTGCAGAGTGGCGGTGCAAAGTGGCGGTGCAGAGTGGCAGTGCAGAGTGGCGGTGCAGAGTGCAGAGTGGCGGTGCAGAGTGGCGGTGCAGAGTGGCGGTGCAGAGTGGCGGTGCAGAGTGGCGGTGCAGAGTGGCGGTGCGGCGGTGCAGAGTGGCGGTGCAGAGTGGAGGTGCAGAGTGCAGAGTGGCGGTGCAGAGTGGCGGTGCAGAGTGGCGGTGCAGAGTGGCGGTGCAGAGTGGCGGTGCAGAGTGCAGAGTGGCGGTGCAGAGTGCAGAGTGGCGGTGCAGAGTGGCGGTGCAGAGTGCAGAGTGGGGGTGCAGAGTGGGGGTGCAGAGTGGCGGTGCAGAGTGCAGAGTGGCGGTGCAGAGTGGCGGTGCAGAGTGCCGGTGCAGAGTGGCGGTGCGGCGGTGCAGAGTGGCGGTGCAGAGTGCAGAGTGGTGGTGCAGAGTGGCGGTGCAGAGTGGCGGTGCAGAGTGGCGGTGCAGAGTGGCAGTGCAGAGTGGCGGTGCAGAGTGCAGAGTGGCGCTGCAGAGTGGCGGTGCAGAGTGCAGAGTGGCGGTGCAGAGTGACAGCAGAGTGACAGTGAGTGCAGAGTGACAGCAGAGTGACAGTGAGTGCAGAGTGACAGCAGAGTGACAGTGAGTGCAGAGTGACAGCAGAGTGACAGTGAGTGCAGAGTGACAGTGAGTGCAGAGTGACTGTAGAGTGCAGAGTGACTGTAGAGTGCAGAGTGACTGTAGAGTGCAGAGTGACTGTAGAGTGCAGAGTGACTGTAGAGTGCAGAGTGACTGTAGAGTGCAGAGTGACTGCAGAGTGCAGAGTGACTGCAGAGTGCAGAGTGACTGCAGAGTGCAGAGTGACAGCAGAGTAACAGCAGAGTGCAGAGTGACTGCAGAGTGCAGAGTGCAGAGTGACAGTGAGTGCAGAGTGACAGCAGAGTGCAGAGTGACAGTGAGTGCAGAGTGACAGTGAGTGCAGAGTGACAGTGAGTGCAGATGAGTGCAGAGTGACAGTGAGTGCAGAGTGACAGTGAGTGCAGAGTGACAGTGAGTGCAGAGTGACAGTGAGTGCAGAGTGACTGCGGAGACAGTGTGTCAGGGTGCACATTGTGTGAGTGTGCAGAATGAGTGTGCAGGGTAAACAGTGTGTGACTATGCAGGGTGACATTGGGAGTGTGCGGGTGAGCAGTGTGTGAATGTTACGGGGCAGTGTGTGAGTGTGCAGAAAACACCACACACACATACATCACACAAACATAACGCACACACAAACCACACACCTCAGTCTCTCAACACCACACACTTGTCACCACTCAACACAACACACTCACCACCACACTCACTCCCCAGGCTCACCCCCACAGACTCACCACCACACACTCACCAGCACACAGAAAACAACACACACAACAACACACCCCCAGCCGTCAATGAATGCTTTCACCATGCACAAACACCAACAACCATCATCCATCTGTGCACGCTTTTACCAAGCACACACCCACCAGCCGTCAGTGTACCCTTCCACCAGGCACACACACCTCCAGCCGGCAGTGCACTTTTCCACCAAGCAATCGCAGTATGGTACACTTTACTTTTAAACATATTCATATAAAGCACAGCATGCCACCATTGGTAAAATTACAATTCAACCAAGATACTTCCACTACACACCACATGCACACACTCCATAACACATGGCAAAAAGACATTGGCATTTACAATGCCATTAGCTCAAACTCAAATAAATCCGAGCCCGATTGCATTTCTAATGCTTGTTACTTTTGTTGCTACACAGTATGTCTGTCAGCACTATTTTCTTTGAGTTTCTCCTACAGCAGGCACAACATGCTTTCCTGCTACATTCAGCGCGCCAGCTTGGACAACGGCGGCTGCTTCTTAGAAATTGAATAGTCTCCCATTTACAAGAGTTTCAGCTATTGGCTTTGTAAATGACAATGCCTTTTGTTTATGTGATAATTAACAAAACAGATAAAAGGCTTTGTCATTTATGATGCCACTAGCTTAAACTCTCGCAAATGCGAGACCTTTTGCATTGCAAATGCTTTTATGCAGGTCGGGTTACTACTGATCGCCATGTGCAGATCTATCACCTCCATCATGGGCAGGGCATAGCACCAAAGCCAGATGGATGCCAAAATGTTGCAGCTCGAACCGTGCTCACACAAGCATCCCTTGCAGGCAGGGCGACTAGAATTTAAAGACCAAAAAAACAGGACAATCCATGAACATAGAAGCAGGACTATACTTTAGCATTAACCAAGGGGCACAGAAGGGCTTAATTGACAGTGCTTGCCAACATAAAAAACACAGGAAATGATTTGATAAGCGTAATTAAATGAAACGTTTACACACAGCATCATCTGTTTTAACTAAGTTGGGTTCTGATAAGGGCTGTTAACTAATCCTACACATGAAAACTTTCCCCCTTTTGTGTTCAGCTGTTCACCACTGAAAACTGGTAAATGTGCTAAACTTGCTATAGTTCACCAAGACAAAGGGTGAAAAACTTAGACTGTCCGAGCAAATCTGGGACATCAGGTCACCATACTCACAGGGACCCCAAAACATCTCAGCTAGACTACATCCAGTGCTTAATTTGAGCCAGTGGTTTCCGGTGCTTGGCACCGGCACTTAATCATCAGCACTTATGACCGTCTTTTGACAGTCTGCCACATGGTGGGGCTGTTTGTCTAATTAAGAGACAAGTACAACAATAGTTGTTTATTAATTCAATATACATTAAATTGCCTAATACCTGCGCCAAAGCCATTATCATAGCTGTGTGGTCTTCGAGTAGTCAGAATAGTCACACTTGTATGAGTGTGAACGTTTGTAGTTGTGTTGTTATTGTAATTAGCAGCTCTGAAAGCAGCAACGGGCGATACAAGTGGAAGTGGACTCCTGGCGAGGGCCCTGGCACTTATTCTTTTTACAAATTAAGCATTGACTACATCACAACCTCATGTACATCATGTGGCCCATGTGCTGTCACCCAGTGGTGCAACTCACTCCGTAGACAGCCTTACCTTACACAACCATCAGATGGCGCTAGCTCAAAGTCAACACACCCATACTTACAACATAACTTTGTAGCAATGTGATTAGATAACCAATCAATTCAACAGCACTAACTTTTCAATCCGTGCTGTGACAGCTGCTTACACCACGTTGTACGTCTTTAAATACCAAAGTCATGTGACATGCATGCAGACACATCGAACTTTCTTCAAATCCAATCTACATCTCACTAGCAGAACACAATGGCACCAGAAAAGCACATATAAAGTCACTGAGAACTCCCAGAACCACAGGAATGAATGTCTAGGTTCTGGAAGCGATGCAAAGGCTGTACACATTGTAGTAATATACTTTTAGTTGCTGGAAGTAGGGGTGCAGTGAGGGGGAAGGGGGGTTGCAGCACCCCTGAAACAACTGTGCTTGAGTTCATAAGGCAACTGAGCAATAAAGATGCTTTTAACTTTTGTTTTTTTAACTTTTGTTTTTACTGTGTCACACATTGTCTGTGCCCTTAAAGACAACAGCCATTGCCAGGCTATGTCTTCTGACAAATTGCTGCTTATTCTTTTATCGTAGAAATAGGTGTTTACTTTTTTTCTCTGACTGCAAAGTTATATGATTACAGGGATAGTGAAAGGAAAGGTTGTAAGATGTCAGTTTCATCTAACAAACAACATTTAAAGGCCTGTAAATGAACTGTACACATACTCCAAAATACATCAGCTGTTAGTAAAACACAAATGAAGCATATTTTTTTGTAATTCTGAAGTGTGATGGCAAAAAGATTTATGTACGCCACATGTGCACCTATGCTCATTACAGGGGTACGACAGGGTGTCCTTTTGACACCCTGGCACACTTGAAATTGCATTCTCAATGTGCGATTCACTAATTGGGAATCGCAAATTAAGAATGTCTTCCCATTCTAGGCCTCTAGGCCCATAGGAATGAATGGGGAGGTATTCCTTAATTGCGTTTCGCAATTAAGGCATATGTAGGATTCGCAAAATGTATTGCCAATCCTCCATACATAGCGTTTTGCGATTCTCAAATAGCGATTCTCAAAAATTTGCTATTTGAGAATCACAAACCCTAACATTGATACATATGGCCCTTAGTGACCATTTCAATGGAAACCTTGCTGTCTGTAATGACAATGCACTACCACGCTATGCTTTTGTAATATATTTACAACAGTGTGATCCAGAATACACCACCGGCTACATACTATACCCTTACCACTCTCCTGCTGAGTGGGCGTGGCTCGTTTCTATACCCCTGTTCTTTGTGGGACTCTTGGATTATTCTGATCATAATCCCTGTGACGTCTGTGATGTCCCAATGATAGGCGCACCCCCACTCTGAGCATTGTTCCAGCCCCACTGACATACTCTGCTGGTTACATGAGATGGCATGGCGAGAGCCGCCATCTTGGGTGTGTTGTTTCAGTGCAAGGGGGCGCAGGCTGCTCGCGTGCGCTAGCTTACCTGTTCTAGATGTCACTTAATGTTTCTCTTTCCCACCTGGCCTTTTCGATTGCCTGCCAAGATACACTGAGCTGACGTGCAGAGGTGGCGTCAGATGTCATGCAACATCTTGCTTCCATCAAGTTATTACGCAGTCTATAAACACGTGTAATTTTAGCACACACTCGGATACACTACCTGTGGATGTGCAGAACCTTTCCAAACCGGAAGATACACATCTGTGTCTCACAAGCTCTTTACCTGCTCTTTATTTATTAATATCTGCAGTTCTGCTTTTATTCATTTCCTGGGCACTTTCCACTGGTTGTTTTTTCCGATCCCACAGGCAGAAGCCAGTGTGAACTGTCACTGACAGAACCAATGTCTTTTCAATTTCTGCAAATGAGGCAGTGGGACCTGGTGCCCCCTGGCCCTCTCCCATCTAGCTGACCCAGAATCTAAAAGGACTCCTGTTGAATCATAATACTGCAAATAACACATTAAACTTCTGTATGGCATTAGAAAAGCTACAACCATTATGAGGTCTGCTTGACAGTCTAGCTGTCCACATCACATAATCCTACCAATGCCTAAAAAAATACAAAGAGTGGACTTTGGCGCCACCCAGAGGAGTATTTGTCTCTCACCTCAGGCTATTGGCTCTCTGGTTTCTCATTCCACCTTTTAAGAACTGTTTGCATTGCAGTGTATGATGAATTATTTTACATCCAAAAAGTACTTTGAATCATCACACATTAAATGCTTTATCTCATATATACATTATCACAGAAGCAGTCACTTTTTTTGGGTGTTTTCTTCATTTCAGCAGGATTTGTATGATTACGTAGGAGTTCAAAATGCAAGTAAACCTCTTGCCTTTGCCAATGCTAGTTAATATTCATAACATGTTTAGATGAATGGCACCAAAACATGCCAATTGTTCAATGGTTATACTAAAAGGAGCATGGCAGACTAACAGCCTTACCTGGATTATTAAATGCTACGTGGGTGTCCCTCCATGCTGCCCTCCAAAGGAGGGTGAGGGGACTGCACCCTCCCTCATACTGCTGGCACCCTAGGAGCTGTCTAAAACTGCCTGGCCCTAGACTCACCCCTGGGCTGTAATCTTTTGCAGTGATGGGGTCACTCTTTAGGGCAAGTCCCACATGTCTGCATTGTCCCCGGTAGTAATGTGCTTAGAATCAAACTTTACACCAGACCTTTCATGTTTAATTTCTTCCTTCTTAGTGAACCCTCTAGATGTGTGTTTTAGTAGAGTTAGGTTCCTAACGGGGGCACTTAAGTGAAGGCGCATCTTCTGAATAGTAGCACTTAAACAAACACTTCGACCCAGGGCATGGCCAAGAATGGCCACGGGTGACCCACCTACAAGAGAGATGGGCTACCTGCGCATATCCCCTTCCTGCGTCCTCTTCTAGTGGGGAGGCACGAGCCCAGCAGCGGCACCTGATTGGGCGGCACAAAGCTGAGAGTGACAGCTTCCCTGGAGTTGGTTGCCAGGCAACCGAGGCACACCTGAAAGGAAAATGCACTTTGACATGATTGGCTGCCCTAGAAGTCTATGGACAGCTTTGAATCTTAGGGACTCATTCACGAGGTCTTGGCGTAGGGCAGCGCCACAAGTCTTTTTGCAGCGCTGCCCTGCGCCAAATCGAAGGGGCAGGAGTACACCGTATTTACGAGATACAGTGAATTCCTGTCCTTTCAGCTGATGCACAATGTGGTGCCAAGTGCTAACACAGGCACCCTTGCACCAGGGTGCAAGTGTGCCTGCTGTTGTTGGCAGCATTGTTTTTGTGCAGGAAGGGCGACCTTCCTGCACAAAAACAATGCATGGTGGCGCTTTCCTTTTTCTATGTGTGCTGCAGAATGCAGAACACGTAGAAAGATTACATATTCCTTTACCTTTGTCGATGGGCTTGAAAGAAACCTGGAATGAAAAATATGACCTCTGGACATCGGGATATTCATTCCAAGAACTGAATCATTATTGGCACGGCCTGTCTTTTTTTACAATTATCACACACAGAAAGAGTAAAAAACAAGGAGAAATAAACATAGTTCTCCTCGTGACACCTCCCTTGGTGATGCGTACACTTTTGAGGCATTACCCGGTTTACAAATTCTTGTAACTCCAGAAATGCATCAAAACACATGGGTGTTGCGCGGGAACACCTACCGCAGCACCCATGGAACGCCTCCCTGAAGCAGTGTAAGGCAACGCAATGACTTGCGCTGCGTTGCCTCACACCATATCTATGAAGCCATGAAAACTGGCTTTGCGTGGCCTCTTAGATATGGGTCTGCACTCTGTCATAAAAAGTGATGCACCGGCGGCGCAAGAGACTTGTAAATAACCCCCAAGTGTTCCGTTGCTCAGACAAAGGGTGACCGGAGACCCCCTTGGCTTATCCATTGTTCTGCTTTTAGTTGTTGAAGTTCTGGACCCCTGTATGGAGGAAGGCTAGCAGTAGAGGCAGACTCTTGGTTCTGTCTCTTGGGGGGTCCAGTTTTAGGGACTATACCCCAGGACTGAGGGAATGCTTTGCTGCTGTGACATCTGAAGAGGAGGGGTGGACAGACCACCCTGGTGTGGTGAGTGTTCACCTGTTTCATCCTAGAGTCAAAGTCCATCATTCTAGGATTTTGCCAAGAGGTGTTCAGAAGGACTGAGTGCGACGAGGTCAGGAACCTGCGACCACTGCTCAGCCCACCCAGTGATTTCCAGTGGTGATGTCCAGTGAAGGCTTGAGTACCTCTGCATACTGCTGCTCTTTGTTAACTTCCATGAACTGTGACTGTTGCTTTTGCCTTCAATCGGCAGTCGAAGACTGGGTGCCTGAAGACCAAGCAAGGCGGTGACCGCCAGCGAGACTCCTACACACCACCAGTGAAGAAGCACACATGTTGCACTTATTAGGAACTGAATCAGGAATTGAACTCTGTGACGGAAAGAAATCATAAGATGACAGCATGCTTGGTGTAGCTTTAACAATACCCCCAACCAAATCCCTGAAAAAAGGCACAGAGACCCTGAGAGAAACAGATGTTACAGATTAATGCTGAAATGTATTCAAAATAATGATGATGCCTTCAGTAACTTCATGAAGTTACTAAGTATGTTTCCCTAATATAAATAAAGCCTTGAATCATTTTCTTAAAATAATACCACATTATTTGTACTTTGAGAGATATCTGTGTGATCTGAATTAGACATCCTATCCCACACTACCCTTGAATATTCAACCTTGTTACTCCTCGAAAGGCAAAGCCTGCAGAGTGGGTTTTCGACACTTCAGGGAGCTTGCAGCTGTATCTGGCTCCTGTGCTTCCAGAGACAGCAGCAGTACATGTCACAAGGATTGCCTGACTCTCCTTTAATCACACAGTCCCTGGAGAGCTGGTGGGCCTTACAGATGTCTTCAGGGGAGCCTGTCCAGCTGTTGAGCTTGTCCTTCCTACAACTATCTACAATGATCTTCTGCTATTCCCCCTTCACAACTGGAACTGCTGTTTCAGAGACCTGAATAGGGTTTGCTGTGTAGTGATCGCCCTTTCCCTTGGAGTTCCTGTCATTTGTTAAAGTTAGCTGTGTGTGTCTTCTTGTGGCTGACAAGTAACTATTAATCATGAACTGGATTAAAGAACTGATTCAATGATTCTTAGATGTTTTAGCTTATTTCGTTCGTATGTGGTTTGTGTAGAGGTGTACATGCTTAAAGGTATGTTACTTTCGTGTGCAGTTCTATGTTCCAGCAGAACTGCAGAGTGTTTAGAGGCCCGGGTGCCCACCTGGGGCACCCAGCCAACTGTTTTATGGTGGGGGCTACAGGGGGAGCCCCAAGCCCCCCCGCAGCCGGCTCCCCCGCCAGCCAGCACCCACTGTGGTGCTGGCGGGGGCTGCCTCTGTCACTTTGCTCCCTCGGGAGCTGCATTTTTCACTGCGCCCGCCCAGGCGGGGGCAAAGGTGGGCTCCCTGCCCCGGAGGATGCGGGCAGGATATATTCATATATTTCTCTCTTGCTTTGTTATAACTTCCCATCCTTGTTACCATGATTCCTATACATTGTTTCTGCTGTTTGATGATGTTTTTTGCAGGGAAGGCAGAGCTTGTAGTACTGTACATGGTTAACAATGTGTTTTTTCCCTGAGCAGTTCTCTGCCATAGCAGACGTGTAGAATGTTTTGATTCAATTCCTCTGGCATTCTTGCTTTTCTCACTAGATTCTGGTGTTGCTCTAGGGCTGTGGTGATAAGTAAAGCTCTCCGCGTTCCTGCAGCGGTGCTTTCTGCTTTTACTCACAGCAGAGAGGCAGTGCTGCGCTGAAGGGGTCTCAGAGAGCCCTGCCAGCCTGGCCTGGAAGGTCTTGATGTTGTAGCAACAGTGGGCAACGAGTTTTGATATAAACTGTTGCTATGTCATAGCAGTGAATTACCAAATTAAGAATCTGGTGTAAATTAGGCCTGGGCGGTAAATTCTGTTCCACTTGCCGAATTTGGGTAATTTTGCATTCCGCGGAGAACGTGGAATTGCCAAAAATTTCGCGATCAGCGGCTTCGTGGAATTTTTGGCTTGTTCATGCTTTCAAAATGCGTGTTCGCAAGATATTTCTCCTCGTGCGCGTAAACAGCTTTTGCGTGTACGCAGAGATTTTTTACCGTTTCGCGTTACGCAAATTCCGCCCACCCCTAGTGTAAATGATATTGGCTTCTCATCGAAGCCATGCATAACAAAGTTATATACCATAATTGACTAGATTATTACATAGGTGTTAGCACCGGGAGGGAAAGAGCAAGAGATAAAATGAGATGGGAGTGGTACCCGGGTGCGAAGGCCCGGCCGCATGAGCATACCGGTCCATGCAGCATTCCAGACCGTGACAAAAGGGTATCGAGCAGCTACAGGCCAATGGAGTGAGGGCATGAAACCTCAGATAGGGGCCACAGGATGGTAAAATCAAGATGGCATGCTGGGCAAGGGAGGGCCATAATTTAAATCGAGAGCTGTCGTTCTTGAAATATGTTTTGAGCATTCAACAGGGAATTCCACTACAATGTCAAAATCTGGTCAACCACTGTCACATTTGATGCTCCCACTGAGGTTCCAGATATTCTGTGATGAAAAGCCCAAGCGCCAGCATGTGTCCCACTCGCCCTTCGGTACCACTCAGTAGGGGCGCAGCTCAGTCGGTGAGATTCGGGAGTGTGAATCACAAATTTCCCAACTAATAAAGCAATGGACTGCAGGGTGAATGGGTGAGATGACCAAGGTTCGGAATGGACTGCTCCCATGAAGAGCAGGGTCAGAACTGATGTGCATTAGGGGGGGGGGGGGCTCTGTGGCTGATTTAGAGTTTGCAGACAAGTACTTCATTCCAACACTGATGGGGTACCTGTCCAACAAACTCAAGTTCGCCCACCTGATTTTGAGGTGGGTGAACCTCATGTTGTACACAGGCAGAGTCAAATTTGTTTAGTTAGTGTAAAACTTACTCCGACTGTTCAACAGAGTAGGTGCCGTCGATGTAAGGCACTTGTCCGTCCACCCTATTTAGAATGGGCGGTGGGATTGCTTTTTTTTTTACTGTCCACTGCCAGGTATATCCTTTTCCTGCATTAACAGGAACCGCCATGACTATGGTTTTTGCCAATGTACAGGGATGTCTGCGGGGCTGGTGGACATCTCCAAATCTGGTGGGCGGAGTAGAGGCAGGTTGGAGAGCAAAAGGTCCTCCGCCACCCTCTCTGCCTTTACTCTATCTGCCAAATCCTAGATAAGGCTCTCTGTCTAGAGTGACACTGTGAGTGAAAAACAACAGTTTGGTAGGCTACCCTAAGGGATGTCAGTGGTTATACTATTTGCAACCATTCGCGCCATCACGTTTGGGTGTTTGATTGTCTGTAGCATGCCTGGAAACCTGAGACTGGTGCATCTTACCAAGCTTACTACTGCCAATGTTTGTGAACTCTGAAAAGTTGTAAATTTGCACCCATTCAAGAATTACTTCTATGGGTGCAGATTTGATACTTTTTTGGTAAATGAGTCACTATAGACATAGTTCTTGATCAAAAAAATGAATATGTGAAACCTCTTAGTGAAATCAGGGAGATAAGCAAACAACACAGATATTGCAGAACCGACCCCGGGTCCCGGACCCAACTACCAAGCCAAGAATGCATTTATTTGCGGGTGTCACACCCCAAACAACCCTAAAGCTACACCCCTACCGCTCAGCAAACATCAACCGGTCTTCAAAAAAGGCCTCTTCATCCGACTGTATGCCTCAAGGCAACATGGCGGCTCCAGATGGGGCCCCGGGCACGGAAATGACCAGAAGTAATCTTTGTGACGCGCCAGGTCGGTCATCAGCAACAGAGGAAGGACTTCATTAGTGGAATAATGGGGCTGATGGCATGTGTGTGTACTTACCTATCCCCAAGAATTTACTGTGCCTCTGGCACCCGTAACATCTGTTTACAAGAAACTGCAACCATGTGTTACTTGCGGATAATAGAGGGAGGCGCCATACCAGCAGGACAGCTGTAGGAAAGGCCTGACAGTGTGAGTGTTACAACAATCCTTGAAGGTTATGAGGATAATGTATTCCAGCATTACCACAGCTCCTCTAACACAGCTGTGTTATTGTATGTAAGTAATAATAGTGCATGATAAAGCTTGATAAAGAATTACCGTAATAATAAGTGTACAGTGTGCCTGGTTGGAAGGCTCAATACACTTAGGGGCTTATTTATGAGCCCTTGCGTCATGTTTGCTCCGCTGGTGGGTCACTTTTTGTGACGCACCAGCGGAGTAATAAATGTGCCTTGTTGCACCATACTTACAAAGTGACGCATCTAGGTAGATGCGTCACTTTGTAAACCCCTGCGCCACATTATACCTGCGCCAAGTATAATGTATGCAAGGGGAGCGTTTTGATGCAAGAAAGAGTCATAGAAGTGACGCAGTGAAATCTATAAGATTTAATTGCGCCATTTCTTGGATGCTAATGCGTCAAAATCTTACGCTTGCCTCATGGCAGGCGTACAACTGACGCAGACACTAACAATATGGGACTTGCCCATGTGAAAGTACACATTGCTGGAGTTGCGTCACTTTTGTGACACACTCCAGCAATGCGTCACTTTTACGCCTACAGATAAGTCAGAAATACTGACGTATCTGTAACTCATTGCGACATGATGCGTCACACTGTAAATATGACACATCGTTAGTGTCGCAGGGAGAGCGCAGTGAAAAGTGACACATCTCTGTTTTCACGCAGCGATGCGTCACTTCTCATAAATGAGGACCTTAGAATGGACCAACGTCATTTGACTGCCACACCCCAGGGCTGCAGGTTCAAAACCTGGCGGGTCCACTTACCCTTCCTCCACTCAAAAAACGAATACCATTGAATTAGGCAACAATAAGCATATGTTGCTATCTGCCAATAGTGCCAAAAGATATCCTTGGGGGTGTGTGGACACTAAAGGAATATGCCTGTTGTTGAATTGTGTAACAGCGTTGGCTAAATTATGTGGTAAGAAAAGGCACTTTATGTGACATCATTTGGTGCATTTTGAAACAGTATTACTGCATTATTTTCTCTTTTCTACTTATGTTAACACTGCCTGGACAGAGATTCAGTTCATTAAGGACCATATGTATGAATCCAAATTGACTTTGCAAACGTTTGTGAATGCAATTTGGTCTAATGGTATGCATCAAGGAAATCTGCTTGAAAAATAAGGAATCTCAAAATATGCGATTCCTTAACTTGCGATTGCATTTAAGGAATCGCAAATTTTGCGATGCCTTAAATGCAATGTAAGAAGCCAAAAAAATAGCAAATTGGCCTTAAGGAATCGCAATGGTGGTAAGTTGCGAATTCCTTTCAAAATGCATATTTTTTCATTTTTCAAAGTGCCATGTGACGCACATACATGCCCTTAGGGCATGTAAGTGCGCCACATGTGCACCCATGCAGATTTCAGGGGTGCAACAGGGTGTCCTTTGGATACCCCTGCACCCTTGAAAATATTCTCAATTTGCGATTAGCAAATTGCGAATCGCACATTTCCCCTTCATTCCTATGGGCCTCCTGGCCCATAGTAATGAATGGGAAATTATTCCTTAATTGCGATTAGCAATTTGCTAATCGCAATTAAGGAATTTTAAGAAATCGCTAAAAAGAAGCGATTTTCTACATACATACCCTTTTTGCGATTTCTAAATAGCAATTCCTTAAAAATCGCTATTTAGGAATCGCAAAACGGAATGTTGATACATATGGCCCTAATAGTGTAATAGTCAAGTACAGCAATTGGCAGTTGAAAGGTGACCTGTTGACTATTACAAAGACTGTCCCACTGCACGGCAGCATGTGTCACCACCTTTTTTAGCAACATTTGATCCGTTTCTCTTCTTTTTCTTTATTCTTTCAAGATATATTTTTTCTGGTGCACAGACATAATATCGACTCCACAATATCGAACGGACAAAATATCGAGTTTTAAATATCGTTTGGAGAAAATATCGACAGGACAGAATATCGACAGCCAAAATATCGTTTTTAAGGTAAGTGAAGTAATATCGACTGTAAATAATATCGAAAGTAAAAAATATCATTTTTTATATAATATGTAATTATTTATAGTGTTTTTATGTTATAATATGTGTGAAAAGTGTCATTTTATGTTATAATTATTTTTAATTAATGATTTTTCTTAAATTATTGTGTAATTTTATTCTGTAGCGGGTTGTGGGTTTATAGGGGAATAGGGTGGGAAGTAATTTAATTATAATTAATTAAATATGTAAATTTATTAATTGGTAGTAATAATTAATTAATTGGTAATTAAATATTATATGTTAATTATTAAACAATTTAATTGGTAATTAATTTAATTTAATTGATTAATTGCTAATTATGTAAATTAAAATAATGTATTTCCTGTAGCGGGTTGTGGGTTTATAGGGGAATAGGGTGGGAAGTAATTTAATTATTATTTATTAAATATGTAAATGTATTAATTGGTAGTAATATTTAATTAATTGGTAATTAAATAATATTTGTTAATTAATTAAAATGTAATTGGTAATTAATTTAATTTAATTGATTAATTGCTAATTATGTTAAATTAAAGGGGTATTTTTAGGGTTCAGGGTCAGTTTTTAGTTTATTGGGTAAAGGGGTATTTTTAGGGTTCAGGGTCAGTTTTTAGTTTTTGGGTAAAGGGGTATTTTTAGGGTTCAGGGTCAGTTTTTAGTTTTTGGGTAAAGGGGTATTTTTAGGGTTCAGGGTCAGTTTTTAGTTTTTGGGTAAAGGGGTTTTTAAGGGTTCAGGGTCAGTTTTGAGTTTTTGGGTAAAGGGGTATTTTTAGGGTTCAGGGTCAGTTTTTAGTTTTTGGGTAAAGGGGTATTTTAAGGGTTCAGGGTCAGTTTTTAGTTTTTGGGTAAAGGGGTATTTTTAGGGTTCAGGGTCAGTTTTTAGTTTTTGGGTAAAGGGGTATTTTTAGGGTTCAGGGTCAGTTTTTAGTTTTTGGGTAAAGGGGTATTTTAAGGGTTCAGGGTCAGTTTTTAGTTTTTGGGTAAAGGGGTATTTTTAGGGTTCAGGGTCAGTTTTTAGTTTTTGGGTAAAGGGGTATTTTTAGGGTTCAGGGTCAGTTTTGGGTTTTTGGGTAAAGGGTTTTTTAGGGTTCAGGGTCAGTTTTTAGTTTTTGGGTAAAGGGGTATTTTAAGGGTTCAGGGTCAGTTTTTAGTTTTTGGGTAAAGGGGTATTTTTAGGGTTCAGGGTCAGTTTTTAGTTTTTGGGTAAAGGGGTATTTTTAGGGTTCAGGGTCAGTTTTTAGTTTTTGGGTAAAGGGGTATTTTAAGGGTTCAGGGTCAGTTTTTAGTTTTTGGGTAAAGGGGTATTTTTAGGGTTCAGGGTCAGTTTTTAGTTTTTGGGTAAAGGGGTATTTTTAGGGTTCAGGGTCAGTTTTGGGTTTTTGGGTAAAGGGTTTTTTTAGGGTTCAGGGTCAGTTTTGGGTTTTTGGGTAAAGGGTTTTTTTAGGGTTCCGGGTCAGTTTTGGGGTACAGGGGTACAGGGGTACAGTGTAAAAAGAAAGTAAAATTAAATTTACATTAATTTAATTTTATGAAATTAAAATAAATTATATTTAAATAATTTTAAATAATTTAAATAAAAAAAAATTATTATATACTTACCAATACTTACGTTGTAATGGTAGTGCGTTGTAAAAGTTGCGTTGTAACGTCATATATCCACTGTTGCACTCTTTGCAGTGGGAATAGTAATTTTTACTCTTTTGTATTTGTACGTTAATAATATTGGCTATTATTTAATTAAATTTTGTTACTATATATATATATGTTTTAAGAAATATGATTAAAAAATATTATTTTTTTACTTTCATTAATTATTTAATTATTAAAAGTTATTTTAAGTATTGTTAATTATATTTTAGTAATTAATTTTTTATATTAATGTAATTAAACATTGTTTTTATTAAAGTCGATATTTTTTACAACTATATTTTTGTACACGATATTTTGTACTCGATATTTTTGTACTTACCTGTTTGTACATACAAACTCAATATTTTGGTTGTAGATATTTTCTCGTCGATATTTTGGGTAGTCGATATTTTGGTAGTCGATATTATTTCAGTGATCCATTTTTTCTTTTGTTTATGCACTATGGTCCAATGATTAAGGATATGCTAAAGAGGTTGCTTTGGTGGCAGGGCCGCTGTCATGTTAAAAAGCACCTACCTAAAGGAAAATCTAAGATTAGGTGTTTTTCTCCAACCAAGAGGTTAATTTGTGGACCGGGAGATAGATTATGTGGCAAAGTGGCACATTCATAATTATGCAGAAACACTGCGGAGGCAGAATTGCATTAATCACACTGGCCCGGACTAAAATCAGACACATTTACAGTGATATTCTCTAAGCAGTAAATCTAAATGTGGTGACATACACAGAGTATCACAAAACTTCAGGGAAGCAATCAAAACCTAAAAAAATGCAATAAAGACCTAGAGACACAAAGATACAGTGGCGTAACGAAACTTGAGGGGACCCCCCCCTGCAAAGTGCATGCCAAGGGCCCCCCACGCTCCACACCCTGTCAGGAGCTCTCTGGCAGGCACCGTCAGTATTGTTGTGTTAAGTGGGGTTCACTCCTTGTCAATGCCACTGGAGTAAAACACAAACAGTGAGTCAGTCAGAGGGCAGGACACATTTTTTTCCCAAGCCTTGCAGGGGACTTTCAACTGGACAATTCATTCACCCAATAAACAGACAAATGTTATTGGTGATGTAAAAAACGGGGAACATCCATGACAACGCGGTCAAAACACAGTATTGCAATTACCACGCGTCTTTTACAACGCAAGTCGTTACCACGACTTGCGCTGGAGGGCGCTCTAGACTAAGGAATAATAGATTTACTATTCCAACACCTTCCCTACTGTACTTAGGCTGGAGTTGGAATAGTAAATCTTACTATTCCTAAGTTCAGCACCCTACAGCCCAAGTCGTGGTAATGACTTGCGTTGTAAAAGATGCGTTGTGATGTACCGCGATCTAAAAGATCGCGTTGTAACATCATACAACCGTAAAAAACTGTTGTCTAACAGAAGTAAAGACAATTTACATCCAATTTAAGGACTGTCTAACACAAACTCAATTTCTGTCAGTGGTGGCTTAAGCACCCAAGTGAGGTGTCTGTACAGAACTAATAATGTATCTGATTTAGAGGTGTCTGGTACTACACCTTGGCATAGATAACAAATAAGCCTGTTTTTGCTGTAGGGTTTACCATCATTGGGCCCATGAACTGGTGGTGGATTTTCAGTCAAAGTCTAATGCCGCTGTGACACATTTGCAGGTAGCGGGATTGTACCTTTTATAAGAATGTATTCTGCTGGTACCTGTTAGAAAGGCGATCCCCGGGGAGACAGAAGATGTCTGACTGACCACCCCGGGACCCACCTCTCCTTATGGAATAGGACGAGCGTCGTCGAGAGGCCTCCTTGGCGAGGCTCCTCTCCTACAGTCGTAACAGCTGAGCGATCACACCACTACAGAGGGACACCACACAAGAGTAGATTATTAAGAGTCTTTATATAAAGAATAAAGGCAAGTTCTCGCAGCAACATGTACAAAGGGATCGAGGGATCCTTAAAGTCTCGGTAGCAGGGGAAAGGGGGTAGCGGGACAGTCTGGGTACCAACTGGTACTAGGATACCCTGCACACAGCTCTCAATCCTCGAGCTGGGGGGGGGGTTGCGAGGAGCCGCGACGTCGTCAGCAGGGCTCCGAGGATGGTTCAGCGATGTCGGGCCGCGACAGCGTCAGCAGGGCTCCGAGGATGGTTCAGCGATGTCGGGCCGCGACAGCGTCAGCAGGGCTCGAGGGTGGTTCAGCGATGTCGGGCCGCGACAGCGTCAGCAGGGCTCCGAGGATGGTTCAGCGATGTCGGGCCGCGTCAGCGTCAGCAGGGCTCCAAGGATGATTCAGCGATGTCGGGCCGCGACAGCGTCAGCAGGGCTCCGAGGTTCCAGGTTCCAAGCACAAGAGTTCTTATCAGGATCAGCCGCGACGAGGTCAGCAGGGCTTCGACTCCAAGATACAACTGGAGTCCCTATCCAGGGCTGGCCCAGATATAGGACTGGAGTTCTTTGATGTCCAGACCCTCGCGCCTGGGGGTCAGAGGGGCCGGGATGAGAGTGCCCAGACACCCAGCAGGGGGGTGGAGCCAGCGCCCAGGGAGGCCGGAGGGCGATCGATACCAGGCGTCCGAGGACGGCTGGAGGGCCATCAGAACTCCCCTCCTCCTGGATCCTTCAAGTGGCCACTCTACCACCTGGGTGGATCTTGGTGCCTCGATGTCGGGGTCTTGCAGGGACCGCGGCCGGGGTCGGGCCGAGGCCACGTGCTCGGGACGTGATGGGCCCAAGATGGAGTCGGGCCTGAAGTGGCGGTCCGGGGTGGTGGCCGGACCGGCAGGGTTGGGGGCGAGCAGGGTTCGCCGGGTTCCAGGGGGGAGAGTCGTGGGTTGCCAGGGGGGCTGCTCTCGTTGAGAGTTCGTGGATGGTATTTTCAGGGGGGCAACAGCGGGTTGATGTAGGGCCGATGTCGTCCAGGGCCCGCCATGTGGGAGGGGTAGGACCACGCCACGAGGCCGGGTTCAACACACGTCCCCTCCAGCTGAAGGTAAGGAGAGTCACCCATCTTCTTGGGGGTTCTCCTCGCCAAGGCGGAAGAAGCGGGACAGGCCATCGGCATTGGCGTGGTCGTTGCCAGGGCGATGTTCCACGGTGAAGTCCATCCCTTGCAGGGAGATGGACCACCGCAGCAGCTTCGGGTTCTCGCCACGCATCTGCATCAGCCACCGCAGGGGCCGGTGGTTGGTCTGGACCCGGAAGTGGGTGCCGAAGAGGTAGGGCCGGAGTTTCTTTAGGGCCCACACGACGGCGAAGGCTTCTCTCTCGTTGGTGCTCCACCGTCGTTCTCGAGCCAGCAGTCGCCGGCTGATGAAGGCCACCGGATGGTCAATCCCCTCGGGGTCAACTTGAGATAGGACCGCCCCGATGCCGTGCTCCGAGGCGTCGGTTTGGACTACAAACTCTCGGCTGTAGTCGGGGGCTTGGAGGACAGGGGCGGTGCACATGGCAGCCTTCAGAGTCTCGAAGGCCGTCTGACACTCGGGGGTCCAGTGCACCTTCTGTGGCTGCTTTTTGGAGGTCAGTTCAGTGAGGGGCCCCACAATGCTCCCATAGTATTTTATGAAGCGCCGGTAATACCCAGTGAGCCCCAGGAAGGCTCGGACTGCTGTCTGGGTGACCGGGGGCTCCCAGGCCATGATGGCGTCAATCTTTGGTTGGAGGGGAGCCACATGGCCGCTCCCCACTTGGTGCCCCAGATAGGTCACAGACCCTTGGCCTATCTGGCACTTGCTGGATTTCACAGTTAGTCCGGCCCGTCGGAGGGCCGTCAGGACCTCCCAGAGGTGCCTCAGGTGCTCGACCCAGTGGAGGCTGTACACCGCAATATCGTCCAGATATGCGGCACTGAATTCTTCTAGTCCCGCCAGCACCTTATTCACCAGTCTCTGGAAGGTGGCCGGGGCGTTTTTCATGCCGAAGGGCATTACCTTGAAATGGAAGTGGCCATCGCGGGTCGAGAAGGCAGATCGCTCTTGGGCACCAGGGGTGAGGCCGATCTGCCAATACCCGGCCGTGAGGTCGAAGGTGCTGAGGTACAGGGCGGAACCCAGGCGATCGATCAGTTCATCGGCCCGGGGTATGGGATGGGCGCCGGTCCGGGTGACGGCATTCAGTCCCCGGTAGTCGACACAAAATCTGAGCTCCGGAGTGGCGCCGGGGGCGGCGGCTTTAGGGACCAGGACAACTGGACTGGCCCAGGGACTGTCTGAGGGCTCGACCACCCCTAGGGCTAGCATCTTGGCAACTTCGGACTGGATGCAGGTCCGAACTCGGTCGGGAACTCGGTAGGCCCGGTGTCACACGGGCGGGCTGTCCCCGGTGTCGACATCGTGGACACACCACTGTGTGACCCCGGGAGTGAGTGAAAACAGGTCCGCAAACTGCCCCAACAGCTCTTGGCAGTCCTGGCGCTGTTCGGGGGTCAGGGCGGAGGAGAGGGTGACTCCCTCGATGGAGCCGTCTTTTTCGGAGCACTTCAGGAGGTCGGGCAGAGGCTCGGATTCGTCTTCGGCTCCGTCATCCGTAGCAACCAGCAGGCTCAGCTCCGTGCGGGCAAAGTGAGGTTTGAGCCGGTTGGCGTGCAGAACCCGGAGGGGGTTCCGGGGGGACTCCATGTCTATCAGATAGGTGACGGGGCTCTTGCGCTCCACCACTTTGAAGGGCCCCGTCCATTTGTCCTGGAGGGCACAAGGTTCGACCGGGGACATGACCCAGACCTACTGGCCCGGCTCGAACTCGATGGACGAGGCGTTCTGGTCATACCAGCGTTTCATCTCCTCCTGACTGGCCTTAAGGTTGGCCTCGGCAAGTTCCCGGAACTTCCGAGTCTGGTTTTCGGAGGGTCAGGAGGTACCGGTAGACATCCGGCGGAGCATCTCGGACTGTAGTCTCCCAGCCTTCTTTGACCAGGCTGAGGGGACCTCGGACAGGGTGTCCGTACAAGAGTTCAAAGGGGCTGAACCCCAGGGACTTCTGTGGTACCTCCCGATAGGCAAACAGAAGGCAGGGCAGCAGGACGTCCCATTTGCGGCGTAGGGGCTCTTCCAGGCCCTTGATCATTCCCTTGAGTGTTCGGTTAAACCGCTCCACAAGTCCATTCCCTTGGGGGTGATACGGGGTGGTGAACTTATATGTGACCCCGCACTGTTGCCACAGGGACCGCATATACTTTGATATAAAGTTGGTGCCCCGGTCACTCACGACCTCTCGGGGGAACTCCACTCGGGAGAAGATCCCCATCAGCGCTCGGCCCACCACGGGGGCCGTTATGGTCCGGAGAGGGATGGCTTCGGGGTATCGGGTGGCATGGTCCACCAGGACTAGGATGAAGCGGTGCCCCTGAGAGGTTCGGGGGTCCAGGGGCCCCACGATGTCAATCCCCACTCGCTCGAAGGGGGTGGTTACCACGGGAAAGGGTTGGAGCGGGGCCTTGACCTTTCCCCCGCTCTTTCCTCTGGCTTGACAGGTCGGACAGGTTCTGCAGTGATTGTTCACATCGTTGTGCATTTTTGGCCAGAAAAAATGGGTCACCAGGCGGCTGTAGGTTTTGTCCTGCCCCAGGTGCCCGGCGAGGGACACGTTGTGTGCCAGGTTTAGGAGGAAGTCTCTGAATCGTAGGGGGACCACCAATACTCGGCCGGCCCCCAGTTCGGCAATCTTTTGTTCGCTGTACAGGAGGTCGTGGTCCCAGTAGACCCAGTGTGACCCCGACGTGTCCCCGGCAGCTTCAGCTGCGGTTTGCTGCCGGGTTCCCTCGAGGGAGGGACAGGTCTTTTGTTCTTGCCGGAATTGTTCCCGGGTGGGACCACCTTCCTGGCGCCATTGGGCTAGTTCAGGGAGGTCGCCGAGCTCGGCGATGTCTTCGCGGGGGGCCCCGGTGGCTCGGACTCAGGGTCGGTGTCTTCGTCGACGGCGGGCGGCGGTGGCGCAGGCCACTCCAGTTCTTCAGTCGGGGCGGCCTCGGTCGGCGCCGGGGCCCGGGCTGCCATGGATCGGGTGGTCGGGCAAACCCACTCGGGTAGTCCCAGCATCCCTAGATGCTCTCTCCGCTCGACTTGGGCCCAGGGGGAACTCTCGAGGTCGTTTCCGAGGAGGCAGTCCACGGGGGCGTCGTTCCGGATGGTCACCTTTAGCAGGCCCAACACCCCCCCCCCACTCGAAGGGAATTCGGGCCATCTGGCACAGGGTCTCAGAATTGTCGGCGGTCAGTACAGGGCACAGCACATTTGGTAGTATCTGTTCGGGAGTCACCAAGTGGCAGCGGGCGGCCGTCACACTGGCCCCAGTGTCACGGAGTGCTTCGGCCCGGCGCCCATTAATGTTGACCCACTGGCGGTATTTTGGGGTGTTGCTCGGGAGTGGAGCCCGGGGGATCATGTCTCTTTTGCCCAGACAGACTAGGGCCATGGCGGCGGGCTCCCACTCGGTCTGGTCCTCGTTGTAGACCTCTTCTTCTTCTTCCCCTTCTCCCAGGGCAGCAGCAGCGATCTGGCGGGTCGGAGGCCCGGTGGTGCCGGGGCGCTGGTTCATGGGGCAGTGGGGGTCACTGGCAAAGTGACCTGGCCGCTGGCATCTGTGGCAGGTAACGTTTGGTCGGAGCCCCGGTCATGTGGGGGTGCCCCTCTTCTTGTCAGGGATGGCGAAGTGTTGTTCTGGGGGGGACCCCCGGGGCGGACTCCGGGGCGGTGCGGCCGGGAAGTCTCGGTTCCGGTTCTGGCCTCCTCCGCCGCCTCGCTGGCGGAGGTGCCCCTTGGGGTTCTGTCCGGATTCTCCTATCGGGGCCCGGGGGACCCGGGTGCTCACCCATCGATCGGCCTTGACGGCGAGTTTCCGTGGCTCGGTCAGCTTGCTGTCGCGTAGATGCTGTCTGAGCTCGACAAAGCAGTTGTTGGAGAGGTGCTCCCATACGATGAGGTCGAACAGCTGCTCGTAGGTGGTCACTTTGCTGCCCTTGATCCATCCTTCCAGCGCTCTGCTATAAAAGTTCACGTACTCTACCCATGTAGTACCGGGGATCTTTTTACAGTCTCGGAATCTCTGCCGGTACATCTCAGGGGTGAGGCCCTAACGGGCGAGCACGGCGTCTTTCATGTGGTCATAGGAGGACATTACGTCGTCGGCCAGTTCCAGCAGGGTGTCTCTTCCTTCGCTGACGAATTTCCCCCATAAACCGGCACCCCAATCTTTGCGGGGTATGCGGTGCGTGGTCATGGCGACTTCGTAGGCTTTAAACCACTGCTGGATGTCGTCATTTTTATAGTATTCTTTGACGATATCCTTGGGAATGTGGACCTTCGTGTCGGTAGGAGGCGGGGGCCTTCGGATCACAGCGGCGCCAGCTTCTTCGCTCTTGGCCTTGATCTCCAGTTCTTTGAGGCCACGCTCGTGCTCGAACGTGATTTTCTTTTCTTCCAATTCTCTCTGCCTCCGTCTCTCCTCCAGGTCTCCTTGCAGCCGTAGTTGCTCAATGGCCATTTTCTTTTCCGCTAGCTGGAGTTCTCCGTCCAGCCGGAGTCGGGCGAGCTCCAACTCATGGAGCTGGCTTCTCTCTCGCTCTCGGGCGTCTTCCTGGGAGAGGCTCGTGTCTCTGTTGGCGGTTCTTTCTTCCGCTGGTGCTGTTATGGTTCCCTGGGGCACGTCTGGGACCGTGTCGCCTTCGGTTTGGGGTGGTGTCGCTTCGGTCTCCACCCATGTTTGCAGCGCTTCTTTAAAATCCTCTTTGGTGCTTAGTCCGGTGGTAGCGATACCTAAGTCTTTGCTAAATTGTTTGAGTTCTTTATGGGTGTACTCTTCCAATAGTTCCTTCTGGATTTACGTCGGCTCGGATCCCACCTCTGCCACCAATGTTAGAAAGGCGATCCCCGGGGAGACAGAAGATGTCTGACTGACCACCCCGGGACCCACCTCTCCTTATGGAATAGGCCGAGCGTCGTCGAGAGGCCTCCTTGGCGAGGCTCCTCTCCTACAGTCGTAACAGCTGAGCGATCACACCACTACAGAGGGACACCACACGAGAGTAGATTATTAAGAGTCTTTATATAAAGAATAAAGGCAAGTTCTCGCAGCAATATGTACAAAGGTATCGAGGGATTCTTAAAGTCTCGGTATCAGGGGAAAGGGGGTAGCGGGACAGTCTGGGTACCAACTGGTACTAGGATACCCTGCACACAGCTCTCAATCCTCGAGCTGGGGGGGGGTTGCGAGGAGCCGAGATGTCGTCAGCAGGGCTCCGAGGATGGTTCAGCGATGTCGGGCCGCGACAGCGTCAGCAGGGCTCAGAGGATGGTTCAGCGATGTCGGGCCGCGACAGCGTCAGCAGGGCTCCGAGGATGGTTCAGCGATGTCGGGCCGCGACAGAGTCAGCAGGGCTCCGAGGGTGGTTCAGTGATGTCGGGCCGCGACAGCGTCAGCAGGGCTCCGAGGATGGTTCAGCGATGTCGGGCCGCGACAGCGTCAGCAGGGCTCCGAGGATGGTTCAGCGATGTCGGGCCGCGACAGCGTCAGCAGGGCTCCGAGGATGATTCAGCGATGTCGGGCCGCGACAGCGTCAGCAGGGCTCCGAGGTTCCAGGTTCCAAGCACAAGAGTTCTTATCAGGATCAGCCGCGACGAGGTCAGCAGGGCTTCGACTCCAAGATACAACTGGAGTCCCTATCCAGGGCTGGCCCAGATATAGGACTGGAGTTCTTTGATGTCCGGACCCTCGCGCCTGGGGGTCAGAGGGGCCGGGATGAGAGTGCCCAGACACCCAGCAGGGGGGTGGAGCCAGCGCCCAGGGAGGCCGGAGGGCGATCGATACCAGGCGGCCCGGGACGGCTGGAGGGCCATCAGAACTCGCCTCCTCCTGGATCCTTCAAGTGGCCACTCTACCACCTGGGTGGATCTTGGTGCCTCGATGTCGGGGCCTTGCGGGGACCGCGGCCGGGGTCGGGCCGAGGCCACGTGCTCGGGACGTGATGGGCCCAAGATGGAGTCGGGCCTGAAGTGGCGGTCCGGAGTGGTGGCCGGACAGGCAGGGTTGGGGGCGTGCAGGGTTCGCCGGGTTCCAGGGGGGGGAGTCGTGGGTTGCCAGGGGGACTGCTCTCGTTGAGAGTTCGTGGAGGGTATTTTCAGGGGGGCAACAGCGGGTCGATGTAGGGCCGATGTCGTCCAGGGCCCGCCATGTGGGAGGGGTATGACCACGCCACGAGGCCGGGTCCAACAGTACCCAGCATGGACACGCTGTGGGGTCTCCACTCCATGCCAGGGTTTTTATACTTTACTTTTTCTACCGGCTCTACCGTCTTGTCTTTGATTTGCAGCAATTTACAGAAGTAAATCCCCTGATATTGGGGTGGATTTTTCAGCCTAGATTCATCAGTTTCACCTCTGGTCTTTTCAATGGATTTAACTCTGGTTATTTGTGGTTAGAATGGACAGCTCCTGAGGGAATTGCTGGAGGAACGAGAAAAGTGAAAGGTCCCCCGATTAACAGAACTTAAAAGCAGTATTTATTCTGCTTCTGGTGGATACCAGATTTGCCTCATTTTTGGTAGGATTTTATGCCACAACACTGTCCAAATTAGCCCTTCTTCTAATGCAAGAATTCAATTCTAATCAGACACTGTTCTCTCCGTAGCTAATACCAACACCCTAACTTTGGAAGATTGTAATTATCCACTTGCAGTGATTGCGTCATACTTACTGCAAATCTACAGCGCAGAGATGAATTGAAAAGTAATTTTGTAGCAGCTGTGTTCACTGACTGAAAACAAACTAAAAAGTTAAGATGGGCATTGCCCCATCACACTTTCCACATGTCATTTAAATTCTTCTTCTCTGGCTTCGATTATCTTGCGTTTTCCAATTCAGCTGAAAAAGAGGCCAGTAGAATCCAAATATATTCATTAGAGAGGTTGTCTGTGACCCCCTGCGAATGGGCATTTGCGATGCAACCTATTATTACACAGGTGTGAGCTTGAAATGAAAGTCACGTTGCAAAAAGTCAGTGTATAATGAGTACCACTATTTGTGACCTGTCTCTATGTGCATTGGGTCTTTAGTTCTGAACCGTGGCATTGCATTCGCTGGACCTCTAGTTTTTCATTCAACGACAAAAAGGGTTTGTAGGCGGGCCGGGCATTTTGTAAAACAGATGCAGCTGTGGTCTGTCACTTGCCTCCGCCAGCTGCTGGATGCCAGAGGGGCAGGGGGTGTGTCTTGGTGGGTGATCTGAGATGGAGAGTTGGCACGTCGTCTGAAATCATTGCTTGGTGGACCCTGAGCTATATACCCGGAAAGCAAGAGGGCATAGTCTTTGCAAATATAGGCCCGTCCGCCGAAATATAAGTCCCATAGGATATAATGGGGTATAAATCCCATAGGATATAATGGTGTATAAATCCCATAGGATATAATGGAATATAAATCCCATAGGATATAATGAAATATTAATTCCGTAGGCTATAATGGGATTTATATTTCAGCCTACGGGATAACTGTCCCCGTTATGATGGAGTAACCCGTCTGCCGAGGTCTAGATCAGGCTCATAGTGTTGAAGACAATCCCTTTCCTCAGAGGCTGTACCAAGGAGATAGTAAGAGGAGATAGTAGAAGGATGATGCCCAGTTGATGAGGTCCGGGACCCCGTCCGCTTTGTCTCTGTATTTGTCAGTGTGCTTTTAAGCTCAACCTGCATCCCACAGTTGAGTTTGTTAGTTGCCTAATTGCTGCTAGTTCCTCTTGTGGGCCTGCAGCAACCATTAATGTTGGCCATTTATGTCTTGGATTTGTTGTACGTGGCCATGTCTGTCTGCTGTTTGTAGTTCAGAAAGTCACTTTGTATCTAATGTGGCGTATCATTGCCTTCTCAGTTTTATGTAGGCTTTATTGCTATTTTGGCATCAACGTGCTCTCTTTTGTTCTGGTGGACATTATTTACGTTGGCCAACCAGGTGACGATGTACCCGAAGGAGAATATGCCTGCCCTCGGCTGACCATAGGAAAACACCTGCAAATACCCACAGAGGAGGTGTGGCGAGGGAGGTACCATGTAAGACAGTTCAAGACACTGGTGACCTCCACTGTGGACAAGACGATGGAGGCTTCTGTGTTTGATGTTGTCCTGCCAAAGGTACGACTGGCCGGAGGAACTACGGATCCAGTCAGTATCATTCACTCACAGTGGCCTGAAGGGAGCCCTGGGAACACTGTCTAATTTGAGTCGGTGGTTTCCAGTGCTCGACACTGACACTTAATTGTCAACACTGACACTAGGGACAGTCTGCCACAAGGTGCCGCTTTCTGGCTAATTTAGAGATGACCATGACAACTGTTAATTATTAATTCAATATACATTAAAAATTACTATTGCCAGCCGCCCAAGCCGTGCTTACAGCTTTGGGGCCTGGAATAGTCCGAAGTGTCCCACTTGTAGGAGTATGATGATTAGTAGTCGTGTTATTACTATCATTAGCAGCATGGCAGGGGCAATGTGTGGCGCAAACTGCAGTGGCCACCTGACGAGAGCCCTGGCACTTATTTTTTTTAACAAAATAAGTATTGGCGGGAATTGTGGGACCCCGGTAAAGGAAGCACTTTTGGACCAAAAGAGGCTTGACTGGAATGGATGCTGGCTCATGTTCTAGAGATGCTTGGCACTGTTCTCCTGAAGCAGTCGCGAGGGGCTTTAGGTGGGTGGATTGATGGAGTCTTTTACTAAAAGGACTCAGATTCGAAGGCCTTGTGGTTGCTTTTCCTCAGATCCTACCAGTAAGACATAGCTCACTGTGAGGAAACCTCCCCGCGTGTCTTTACGATTCATAAGCACGCGCCGGCCCCGCACTCCCATTAACAAGGAGAGGTGGAAACTTGTGGAGGACATTATTGAGATCCAGTCTAATCTTAAATCTCACAGAGGACCATCGATAATCAAAAGGTTTCATCTGTACAGTGCCAGCTTTGTGACATCACAGCCCTCTGACAATGTGTCCCAATTGATGTGAATTCCCAGGGGGGCCTATCAGATGCTTTGATGGCCAGATGAAGGCTCAAAGTTCACGTGCCCTGTGTTTACAAGGGAAGGGAGCTGAGACCTTCTAAAGCCTCCAATCCTGGATTGAATGTGTGCCCCAGACGGTCATGAACCTTTGACTCTCAGTCCAGGATGTGGGAGCAGCGCCCTGGGGAGTGGCTGGACAGGGCAAACAGCTGCTGATGTGGACAGTTTGCATCTGGTTGCTGCTGGTGGAGGTCAAAGGGTAAAGTAAAATCCAGACTGTGGCGTTTGTGTCTTCGGGTGTAGCCTTTTTTTGTAATTTTGAATTGCCCAAACTATGGAAATTACCCAAACCACTGCATCATTTGCAATTAATGCAACTTTTGCTGGCTTGTTTCCAATGCTTGTTTTTCCATCTGCAGCTGATGACCAGAGTCACTGTAAGCAGCAGGAGGCAGAGGTAGAAGGAAACAATGAATACTACTACGTGCAACATAGGCAGAGGGATACTGCACACACAGCAAGGAAGGTCATTTTTAGGTCTCACGTACCAGGGCGTAAGACTTCTCGTCGACCATATGATAAACTCACAGTTTACAGCCCAAGCCGTGCTTACCACTGGTTTGTCTTATTGTCACTCTCATTCGCTAGCTTATTGACCAATGACTTGCCCTCCTCTGCTTGTTTTTGTCCCTCCCATGGACCAAAACCTCTTTACTGTCCTTCTGATTGGATGATTTATATTCTTTCTCTGCTCACATTTGAGCAACTATCTTTGTCTTTATTTATCAGCATTCCATGAGACCTCGTGTGTTTTCTCCCTCTCTCCACCTTGGAAGCTGTTTCCCCCTCAAGTCCTTGCCACCCACTTTTTCAATGTTGGTCTTCACCCTCCCAGCTTGCCAGCAAAAGCCAAGCAACAGGTGTGTTTATGTGAGGGTCTGACTAAAGAACAGGCATTAAGATTCTTTTTTGTTTTATCTTTTGCATTCCACATATAACTTGAGTGACCAAGCTTTGGCACACAAAGCCTTCTATAGTGCTGGAGCAGGGGCCGTCTGCTGTACACAATGCCGTGTGGAAAACAGTGGGGCATATTATCAAGGGGGTTTATCTCCGCTTTTTTGGCTTTAAAAGCCAAGAAAGCGGAGATAAAATGATCTCCCTATTACCTAGCTGTCGCTAACACCAGTTAGCGACAGCTAGTAGGAGATAGCGACCATCTTGGGCCCCGCTTTGCATGTCAGAGAAATGTATCACTAATGACATGCAAAGTGGGCGTGCCAAGATGTTAGCGACTGGAAACAGTCGCTAACATCGCTATCTCCTATTACCAACTTTTGGAGATATTCGCGCTAAGCGCGAATATCTCCAAAAGCTAACACCTGCCCTGAGCAGTTCTTAGCCATGTTATCCAATGGGAGGTGGATAACATGGCTAAGAGCATTAGCTCGATAATGCATGAATATCGCTGACTTTTCAGCGATATTCATGCATTGCGGACGTTTTTTATCGCATTTGCGATAAACCTTGGTAATACCAAGGTTTATCTGCGATAAAAATCGTCGCAGCTCAGTGGTAAATTTTTGTCTCTAACCAAGCAATAGCGATAATTATCGCTATTGCTTGGTAATATGCCCCAGTGTACTTAGCAAGACTGAAAAAGAGATGTTTCTTCTCCTGGTGGCCCACACACCTGACCCCTGGGCTACCGAGCTAGGCCAAGAGGAACGAATGGATCTTGCATTTGTTTCAATTCAGACCCCTGTGGAAAATAAATTAGCCCATAGCAAACATTTTCCTTTAAATTCTTATACGTCCTTATACCTTTTTAATTCTGTCCTGTTTCCTGAGTGAAATGTATTTGAAAAATAAACCATGACTGTCAGAGCCGCTTTCAGAGGGCTACAGTGCACGCATGGGCTACTGAGCCCAACCGTGGTGGTTGAGGCCTTGTACTCCTCATATCCCGGGGCCCGAACTACTATGGGTCCCGCTCAATGAGGCCAATTACCTGTTCTGCACTTGACTCTCAGTGATAGCTGTGGACGAGCAGTCAAAGGCTCTCTTGGGAAGGAAATGTAGGTAGAGATTAGTAAACACGACTCATAACACAAAGTGCACTCAAAATGCCAATAAAACAATGTCCAGTCAAATAATGGATTTTAGATATAAAAAGAAGTATTTTATTTCTAACTCTACGCATTCAAAGACATAACAACACTAGTAAGCAACAACACAATCCCCTTGAGGTCAGGCGGCAATGTTTATCTGGCAAAACCCTGTTCCACCCTCGCTGATGCAATGTGATCTAGGTTATTCCCCATTCATTGGTGGCTGTGTCCATTGAGTGCTGACCAGTGGGCCTTACTCAAGAGTCCCCTTTGACTTTTTAAGAAATAGTCAAAAGTGTCTATGGTGCCGCAGCACCTATAGAAGCGAGTCATTTGCGGCCTGACAGGCCCAGTTCACATCTTCCAGCAGCACGTATGAGTTCAGAGGTTGAATGGGTGCCACTACTGCGCCCACTTGCAGCTCTGCTCCTGTTCGGAGGAGTCGGGCTGATCACGGTACACGTGGCAGCACCTGGCAGGCACAGGCTCTATCTGCTGAGCTGTGCTGCCGGCCTCAACAGTGATCGGAGGTGCTCCCAGGTTCTGTGGGTGTGTGGTAAGTACTGTTTCCTTGCACGGGGGAAGGGGGTTGATCTTCGTGCTCCCAACTGGAGTCCAGTGGTAGAGCAAAGTCCTCACAACGCCCTCAGGTTTCCGCGGGGTCGGTCAGAGGGCAGGTCTCAATGTCAGGTTGCAGCTTCAATTTTCCTGGGTGATGGCCAGATCTTTGGAAAAACTCAGTTCCTGTAGCCCCACCTGGCTTACGCCGTTAACGCCGTACTTGTGGGCCAGGCGTAGTCTTCTCTGGTGTGATTGCTGATGCCACAGCGGACCCACCTGACATATAAGGTCTCCGTCAAGGCGCTTTGTCACATAGTCACTTCTATGCTGGTACCCTCTGGCGTACTGGGTCATGGCAATGAGGTGGTACAGGCTTGGCACTCCCCGTACAGCACTCAATGTATGGCTCAGTCCACGGCGGTCCTCTCCTGGCACAAGGAGGTTTGTCAAATCACTCCTGCACATGTTCAACGGCCTGATCGGTGCACAGCCATCTCCTCACACCTCGCACCATGAGTACCCTTGGTAGGACTCCCTACTTGACCCCTCAATCCCTCCAATGTTCTTCCCTTCCTCACAGAGCCCACTGGTTTTTTGCATGCAGGTAGGTGCAGATGCTCCAGGCTCCACAGCAGGTGGTCTTGATTTCCTTGGGTGATGTTCCTCACTCAGCAGGGAGACTAGCAGGCCTTGATTCCTAGTGCTGGTCCCAGGTAGATGTCTTGCAGAGCTTTGCCTTCTCACACAGCCCGTCGGGCTGCTTGGCAGATGAAAAATGTTGGGGTCTCAACTTCTCCTTCTCATAGTACATTACCAGACACCAAATGTGATTTAGGGTTCTGCTTCTTTTGAAGTGCACACTTTTGTCTCTCGTTTTTCTTCCTTTTCAAGGGCTGTCTGTCACAGCAGGAGAGTCTTCAACACTGATAGTCCCACAACAAAGGCCAGGGAGTGACTATATTTCACACCTGGGTGTCAGCCACACTGAGATGTGCTTCAATAGAGGAATCCCTGGCTCCCAGCCCTACTCATTAAGATTCCCTTATAAGCCCCATCTCCCTCCTGAGCTGTGTCCAGGCCCTTTCCTTGTGCTCTATCACTGAATCAAAGAGCCACCTGTGCAGGAGGGAGTCTCTCTCTCTCTCTCTCCTTTCCTCCAGTGTGTCCCACCCAGCTCACAAGAATGCAGCAAAACACAAATCTGCCTGGGGCGCAGTCCTCTCCTCCTTATGTCTTCACCAGACAGGCCTGGGACTCCCCAAAATGGAACCCAGAGTCCTCCATGTAATGTACCATTACAGGCACACTTTGCATTCAGTGTATATACACAGCACTCACACGGGAAACAACCATTACAACTCAGTCATTACAACGCACTACATTTACAATGCAGTCATTTCAACGCAACAACCTTTACATCCCATGCCATTACAACGCAGCCTTTACAACGAATGTCACTACAACGCATGCCATTACAATGCATGTCACTACAACGCATGTCACTACAACGCATGCCATCACAACGCATTATAAGGTAAGTAATGGGGAATAGTAATTTTTACCCCTACACTATCCAACACTTACCCTACTGTTGCACTCAGTGGAGCTGGAATAGTATTTTTTACCCCAACACTATCCAACACTTATTTGAACGCTCCTTAGCACTCGTTACAGTGTTCAGCACAGATTTGCACATGTGTATTTCACTCATACATTAGTTATGAAAAATTTAAAAATTGAGGTCCTCGTGATTCAGGTTGTTCCGCAGGTGTAACACGTGTTTCGTCAGTAGGGAATGTAGCAAACGCGGAGCAGAGGGGACATTCGAAGATACGTGAACATCAACAGCGAAAGCTGCTTTAATATGTACCGATACTACGGCAGACAACTGAAGAAAACCTACTAACGAACTGAAGTCCCCAAACAGAAACCCCTTCGAGGGTTGGAATTATCACCTCAAGGAAGAAAAAGGAACACTCGAGGAAAATAGCCTTGAAAAAGTCAAGGGTTACATTCCCTACTGACGAAACACGTGTTACACCTGCGGAACAACCTGAATCACGAGGACCTCAATTTTTAAATTTTTCATAACTAATGTATGAGTGAAATACACATGTGCAAATCTGTGCTGAACACTGTAACGAGTGCTAAGGAGCGTTCAAATGTTTTAAGGCATAGCCTATGTTAGAAGAGGAAGTGTGGTTCTCTTCTCCTTATAGCACCGTTTCCAATAGAAGAAGAGATATTTAAAGGTGTACAGTCCCCTGAGGCGCCATATCCTAGTACAATACCACCAACCAATCCTACTATCCAACACTTACCCTACTGTTGCCCTAAAAGTATTTTGCGTTGTAATGGCATGCGTTGTAATGGTATATATTGTAATAGAATGAAATGCGTTGTGATGGCATGCGCTGTAAAATCATGTGTTGTAATAGATGTTGCGATGTAAAAACTGCGATGTAAAGGCATGCGTTGTAAATGTTTGCATTGTAACGTGTCCTATTCCACACACACTGTCCAGTACTGTCACCTCCATGTAATGTACCACTCCCCAGGCACCCATACATCCAGTGCAGAGATGACACTCCTGCTGTATGCTGCGCAGCACCCGACATACAGCTATTGTAGGCAAGGGTGAGTTAAGCGCGCTGCAGCAGAACTTTAACAAAAGGTGGGTGAGTCTGTCGGCCTCACTCCAGTGACACAGGGTCAAAAGGACCTGTCCACTCCTACTGATCACTGCACGGTGTGCTGCCACCACTGTGCCCATGCTGCTTAACTCTAGTCTTCCACCACTATAACCACTGTGAGGGTACTACAGATGGGCACTCCGGGCAGGGGTACAGGTCTTTTCCACGCTGAGTTGTTTTCCGTCCCGACAATTACATTTAGAACAAATGAAATCTCCGATATCATAAGACAAGAGTTTGTATCATCTCAAGTATTTAACATTTGTTTTGTTATTTTTTTTTATAGACAAAGTATGCTTTATAAACAAGCATTGGTGGCAAAGCCAATGGGCTGGCATTCACATCATGAAGGTGAGACCTACCGGTATTACCAATGCTGTTTGTTTCCTTGGCAGTGGCCGGGTGCACCGTAGGTAATTACACCTTTCATCTAAATGGTGCTAAACTACCAGCAATTCAAAACCTTTTAAAAAGCTATGCTTTAACTGCAAAAAAGTACCAGAACTATGAAAATATTTGTACTGCAAAAATAAAAAAGAGTAGAACTCTGTTCCTATTACTTCCTGCCCCCCCCCACACCTGTGAGTCCAAGTGAACTTTAGCAATCCACTTATCCACTTCCAACTCACATGTGGCAATTTAAGGTGACCAGTGAAGGCAATTCATTCAAGTGTATTCAATGCAAAGGGAAAGAAAAGGCCTCCCAAACATGGTGCTGCGAATGTATCAGTTCGAGAGAGACCCCCTTCGCCCTAGCACGGCTTTGGAACCGGTGGAGGTTCCAGTAAAATATAACTTGATGAAAACCGCCCCTACTGTCTTGGACAGCCGCCCTGTAGCGCTTTTGTGTTGAAGCAGCCGGACGGCTTGCAGCAAGGTGCTGGCTGGACTATGAAATCACCTCCCATTGCTTTGATGGTAAGCTGAAATATGATGTTGCTTGGGCATGAGAAGCTCTATAAACCCAAGTTATGATGTGTGATGTTCCACCGCCATCTGCAAAGGCTCAAGCGCTTTATTGAGAGACCGGTCCGCTCTGCGCTCCGCCGACAGAGCAGCTGTTCTGAAGCATCAGTCGGTCTCTGGAGCAGCGCTTCCCAAACTTTTTAGAACCACGACCCACTTTTTAGAACAATAAACGTTCACTGCACACCTACCTTTAATGTACATGAGGAGGAGCCATTTGTGAATGTAACTGAAGCATTGTGTGGTAGCGCAGTGCCATTTACAGACAGCCCACTGAAGTTGCACAGATGTACAGTTTTACTGATAAAGCTACACTCAAATGATTAGGTGTGGAAATTGGGTTTCTGTCAAAATGTATCTTTTGTGCATCACCAAGTAAGTGTCTTGATCCTATTGAAATCTCTGGGGTATATTACCAACAACTAGCAATAATTATCGCTATGTTGGCTTAGCGGCAATATTTTTATCGCCGAGCTGCGGCGATTTTTATCGCTTAGGAGCCTTGCTATTATCAAGGTTTATCTCCTAAGCGATAAAAATCGGCCGAAATGCATGAATATCGCTGAAAAGTCAGCGATATTCATGCATTACCGAGCTAATGCTCTTAGCCATGCTATCCACCTCCCATTGGATAACATGGCTAAGAACTGCTCAGGGCAGGTGTTAACTTTTGGAGATATTCACGCTTAGCGCGAATATCTCCAAAAGTTGGTAATAGGAGATAGCGATGTTAGCGACTGTTTCCAGTCGCTAACATCTTGGCACGCCCACTTTGCATGTCATTAGCGATAAATTTCACTGACATGCAAAGCGGGGCCCAAGATGGTCGCTATCTCCTACTAGCTGTCGCTAACTGGTGTTAGCGACAGCTAGGTAATAGGGAGATCATTTTATCTCCGCATTCTTGGCTTTTAAAGCCAAAAAAAGCGGAGATAAACCCCCTTGATAATATGCCCCTCTGTTTCTAGCACACTTCAGACTTGCAAAAAAAGTGCTTAATTTTTCTTTTTCTAACTGCTGGATGCACACAGTTCATTCACAGGCATTTACATTTTATTATGTATTGCAAAAACCAACACCCTACATTGTAATATAATTCACTTTAAAAACTCTCACTTTGAAGTCAGGAAAGAAAAGTAAACATCAATGCCCATGTTAAAAGAATAAAGCAGCCTGACATTTGACCTGTCTTTTGTTCACCAGCAAATGTGACAAGTTAAACACAGATTTTAAAGGTTCAAAATTATTCTGATCCCAATGTCCAAATTACAAGCGTCCACAAAAGTTGATATAGTTGTAAACTCCACTTTATTTTCAATCTTTATGTGTCCAATAAATTCCACATGAAAATGTATCTAACACGTGTTTCGTCTATGGTAAGTACACAACTGACTTAATCAGGGCTAAAAAAATAAAAATAAATCTACCTTAGTTATTTACATTGTCAATTTTGATCATCACCATGGTGTTTGGGTTAATAAGAGGACATAACAAACCCCAAGCCAGAAAAGAGCTTTAGAGTAGTGTCAAATGTTAATTCCCAGTGCAAGGTCGTCAAAGTTCCATAGTCCACCTCAGAAACTGTCAATTCACCAATATGAACAGCCAATGGACAAGAGTGATTGTTGAATTAAGAAAATAAGGATGGAGGAGCAAAAGTGCCCTTGTGCTGAGGGCATGCCATGCTTCACACCACAATATGTTGATCAAAACATAAAGCCTTCCAATGACAAGCTACACTAAACCCAATAAATTTATTCCCATCCATCATTTCTATCAAAGACAGCCTTGGGGAGAGGAGTTGGCCTATCGGCTAAGGTGGTAGACCTCGAATCTGGGGAACCGGATTTGAGTCTCGGTAACGACACTGAACATCCTGTGATTCTGGGCAAATTCACTTAATCTCCCCGTGCCTAACAAAAATGAATATGTCCTCATGTAACGCAACTGTTGCTATGTAAAGCGCTCTGAAACCCGATACCTTCAGCTCAAGTTTGCGCTATATAAAACTCTGTACAAAGAAAAAAACCTTGATTATAGCATCCGATATTAATTGCTAGTGCATCCTTTTATGCTATACTAGCAGCCCGTCCCGACGTTTTCCGGGTATGAAATAGAATGTGTGTAATGTGTGTATTTGGCAAGGGCAATTTATTTTAAAATCTCGCGGTAGACAACATTTTTTGTTTCATTAGAATCGGGATGGAGAAGGCCCAGCTGCAGCCCTGGTTGATGTTAGCAGGCGCGTGTAATTGGTGTAGTGATCCGCCGCCTGAGCCTGGCTACAGCCCTGGTTGATGTTAGCTGGCGCGTGTAATGTCGTTGAATGAGAGAGTTATCAGCCGCGGGTAAATCTGTTTAATGAGAGAGTTGAGTGACAGCGAGTAGGAGAGGCTGCAGTAATTGTCCCCGCAGACACGCTCATTTGTGTGTCCCCCCACTTGAGGCCCAGATGCAGGCCTGTTTGAAGTTAGCAGGCGCGTGTTCACCCGCTTGAGGCCCAGCGGCAGCCCTGGTTGATGTTATCAGGCGCGTGTAATTAGTGTACTGATCCGCCGTCTGAGCCCGGCTAGAGCCCTGGTTGATGGTAGCAGGCGCGATTAATTTCATTCATTGAGAGAGTTTAGTAACAGCGCGCAGGAGAGGCTGCAGTAACGTTACTTACCACTCCTCCAGCTGAATGCGTTTGTCACGCCCCCAGCACACGGCCACAGCAGACGATCTTCTGATTAATGTACGACCCACATGGCATGAAGGGCGGAACGTAGCACACGCCCCCAGCGTTTCTCACGCCCCCAGCGTGCCCCTTGAAGCGGCGCAAATGCGTTCACATGGCATGAAGGCCAGACGCACGCCCCCAGCGTTTCTCACGCCCCCAGCATGTCACCCCCCCAGCGTGTCACGCCCCCAGCGTGCCCCTTGATGCTGCGCTGCAACGTAATTGGCGCTTGTATGTACGACTCACATGGCATGAAGGGTGGACACACGCCCCCAGCGTTTGACACGCCCCCAGCACATGCCCACAGCCCACGATATGATGCCCGTACCACACGCCTCCAGCGTTTCCACAAGGGACTACTTTGCTGGCACGGTTCTTTTGCCTTTCAAATGTATATGGTGGCCGTCTGCATAGCCTATGTCCTTCTGCTGCAACTGCCCTTTCCAAAGCTGTATTGGGTGTTGTGATTGGTGCTGTGGTTACTGAGATTACCCGCCTCAAAGGTTTGGGCTCTCTCTTTATTATATTAGTATGGACGGACAAAACTCATATTTGATAATCCAAACCTGCCTAATGGTCCAAAACAAATGTATATAAATGTCAATATCGGCTTCTTGTCGTATCTTTCCCTGTGGCTACCACCCGTATATCAGGAAAATCTTCAGATTAAAAATATGTATATCCTTCTGTAACAAAGTAATTACTTCATAGCGTCAATCTCGGCATATCTATCACCACTATGTCAACATATCATGCAGTTAATATGCGACCCTACCTTTCCTTTACCTAAAAAAAACTCTATCAAATGCACAGAAACATGCTGAAAAACTCTCTCTTTATACATCTCATTATGTGTATCCGGGAGAAACTCCCCATAAGTAATGGCGAGCCACAGGTAATAGGAGAAGGTAGGTATGCACATGATCAGTGCAAAGCAAATACTGAAAGCTGTGCCCAAAGATTAACAACTAAAATATTTTAAATAATGTTACTGGGCAGAGGGCAGGCCAACCACGCCTTGTACCACCGGGAAGTTGTGGGGAGAGAATTTATTTCATTCTGTTCAAACCATTTTTGTCCCACAACTATTTGATTGGCAACCAACAGACTGTCTTCTACTACAGCTGCAACAACTGCCCAGCACCTGCCAAGCCACTGAAACACTGTCCAGAAAGCCTCTGGTCCTGTGAGTCTTCAGGGTTTGGTGTACATCATTCCTGAAGAAGGAACAACTCTTCTGGCTACACAAGCAGCTACCGGGGTCACACTGTAGGGGCGCCTACATTCTGGTGTGAGCGCTGTCGTGTTCTGGTCGTGCGCCGGGAAGTACATCATACACGGGACACAGTTTCATCTCATACACCTTTATTTGCATCGCGCATTACAGCGGGATAGCATCTGGTCAGCTGCTGGTCAGCACGTCCGTCTCCATCTGCCCCTTAGCCATTGTGTGTCCCCTTCCTGTCCCCGTCACCGGATCTGGTGTCCGGTGACTTGGTCACTCTGCCTGAGGCCCCACAGGGTCCTAATGCCCCACTGTCCATTGCCCACACTGTCGGGTCACGACACCTCCCTCCTTGTTGCAAACAAAAGTTTGTGACACATTTACCATAGTCCTCATTCACAATTATATGGATGGGGGTGAACGAACGAGAGAGAGAGAGAGAGAGAGAGAGAGAGAGAGAGAGAGAGAGAGAGAGAGAGAGAGAGAACTTGTCATTCTACATTTCTTTATGAATCTAGTGTCTCCATCGCTTCCTTGTCCTCTATCTTCCACCGTCCATGTGGCTGCCGTTGTCGCTGCCATTTCTTCTTCCTCTGCCTTCTTTGTCCTTGAAATGCTATCTGTTTCTTGTTATTCGTTGTTGTTCGTCGGCAGCCGTTATCATCTATCCTTTCACTTTTGTCACCGCCCGTGACTCTTTGGAGAACTTGGTGTCTTGTCTCTATGTTATTTCTGTCTCAACACCTTTGGTCCTGGCCCTGAGGTGCCTCTTGCCTTTATTTCCTTGGTGGCGCTTGTCCGCTCTGCTCATTGCACGTCTTTGTCCTTTCTTCTTCTTCTTTTTTTTTTTTTTGCTGCTCTTTCTCCTGCGGTATGTCTTTCCGTGTTGCTCCTTTTTATCCCTTTTTTCTAGGCTCTCCTTGTCCTTTTAGCCTTTTCTAGGCTCTCCTTGTCCTTTTCTCTTGTGTCCTTTTTGTGTCCTTTTTTTCTTCTTCTTCTTCTTTTATTCTCCTTTTATGTAGCCTTCTCTGGGCTCTCCTTGTCCTTTTAGCCTTTTCTAGGCTCTCCTTGTCCTTTTCTCTTGTGTCCTTTTTGTGTCTTTTTTCTTCTTCTTCTTCTGTTATTCTCCTTTCCTTTTGGCCTTTTCTGGGCTCTCCTTGTCCTTTCAGCCTTTTCTAGGCTCTCCTTGTCCTTTTAGCCTTTTCTCGGCTCTCCTTGTCCTTTTCTCTTGTGTTCCTTTTGTGTCCTTTTTTTTCTTCTTCTTCTTCTTTTATTTTCCTTTTCTTGTAGCCTTCCCTAGGCTCTCCTTTTCTTTTCCTATTTCTTTGGTCCTAGCCTTCCCTAGGCTCTCCTTTTCTTTTCCTATTTCTTTGGTCCCTTCTTTCCTCGTTATTTTACTCCTCTTTCTTCTTTCTTCTTTTCTTTGTTGGGTCTCTTTCCTGTCTTTTATGTAGCCTTCTCTGGCTTCTTCCACTCTCTTGTTTCTCTTTCTTATATGTGTATATATTCTTTCCTTCTTTCTCTTTCTCTATTTGTCTTTTTGTTATTCTCTGGTAATCTCTTTTCTTGTTGCACCATCATCTTCCTTTGCCTTATCGCTCTTTTGCCTTTTATCTTCCTTTTCTTCTTTGTCTTCTTTTTCTTCCTGTCTTTTCTTCTTGCTCGCGTTCTCCTTAATTCCCCTTGTCCTGTGTTCTTCTTCTTCTTTGCCCTTTGCCTGGTTTTGAAATGGCTGCTCTCCTTTTTTTTTTTTTTTTTATGACCTTTCCTTGAATGTCCCCTTCAAATGTCCGCCGTCATTCTCACAATACTTTGGTCGTCTTTGTCCTTCCTTTTCTTTTATGCCTCTTTATTCTCCTTACTTTTTTCCTTTTATTTCTCTGTTTCTGACTTTTGGGTGTACTTCTTTTCTTCTCTTTTGTCTTCTTTTGCTCCTTGTTTTTCTTCTATGTTCTTTTTGTTGTGGGAGTCTTTAGTCCCTTTCTGCCTCTCTTTGCCTTTCTTTCTCTTCGTGTTCTTTAATTGTCTCTTTTCCAATGTTGTCTCACTTCGCCTGGCCTTGAAATGGCCGCCCCGCTTTTCCTTATGGCCTCTTTCTCCAATGTCCCATTTAAAATGTCGCCGTTATCTCGCGAGATTTCGCGATCGAAATCTCGCTTTTCCTGACCTCATGATGGCCTCCTCATTCCTTTTCCCTTTTTTGATTGGCTCAGCCGCCTGACTTCGTGATGGCCGCCGAGACTCCTGAGCTCTCGCGGGACCTCGCGCCTTGTTTTCAAAGGCCCGCGCTTGGTCTTGGCTCTTACCGCGATCTGCTGCATCTTTCCCCTGTCGCTGTTTGGTGTGCTCCCGCGTCGCTCTTCCCATCTTCCATTTTTCTTGCGGCGCATCCAGGGTGAGCACCTTTATTCTTTTTTTTCACGATGATGTACTTGCTGGACACACTTTCATCCACGCGTCCATCCGTTTCTTTACCCTCGTCGCCAGTTGTCGTGTTCTGGTCGTGCGCCGGGAAGTACATCATACACAGGACACAGTTTCATCTCATACACCTTTATTTGCATCGCGCATTACAGCGGGTTAGCATCTGGTCAGCTGCTGGTCAGCACGTCCGTCTCCATCTGCCCCTTAGCCATTGTGTGTCCCCTTCCTGTCCCCGTCACCGGATCTGGTGTCCGGTGACTTGGTCACTCTGCCTGAGGCCCCACAGGGTCCTAATGCCCCACTGTCCATTGCCCACACTGTCGGGTCACGACAAGCGCGTGCACACATTATTGACAGGTGTGCTAAATCCCCCTTCTGAACATGTGAATAGAACATCAAACCTCACATAACATATTGTGTGTATTTGTAAAGCACACGTTCACCCTTGGATATCTTGGCACTGATTAATAGATGTTTATTGTTACCCAACGGTACTCATTTTATTGACCTGTGGAGAAGTGTGGCTCACCGGTTAGAGCGGCAGACTCTGAAGCAGAGATCAGGCCCGGGACCAGGGTTCAAGTCCCGACGCGGCAGGGTCTTGAGCTCAATGTCCGCGGACTCAATAATTCTCGCCTCGGTGCCTACTCTAATCATGGGTCCCACGCTGCAACTCTGGGCAATAGCTTGCTTAATCTCCACAACGGCCCCAACAGCGCTGGGATGCCTGGCTTCACCTTGGGGGTGCCCAGGAGTGGACATTTCACAGGGAAAGGCCAGGAAGGGTTCCACAGCGTTATACAGCGCCGGGACGCCCTGTTGGGGCAGCTGTGCGCTTTACAAAATACACTACATTGACCTCAGATGGATGAAAGGCTGAGTAGACCCGCCGGGATTTGAATGTGTGACCATGAGGTAGGACACAGGCCCCTGCAGTGGACGAATTAGTCCACTGAGCCACCTTACCAGACACATGTCATTGTGTTTAAGGGCACATAATGTTGCCTTAGTGGGTGTTTAATTCATCTGCACAATACAGTAGAGTAAGTCAATCTTCACATTGGTACCATGTGCCGCTTATGCATTGTTTGGAGAGAAGGGAGTCATTTGCCAGAAGAGGAAACTCAAACTTCATTGCCCATTGGGTTCCCCTCACAGCCCTCTGCTGAAATTCCTATTTCCTCTGGAGCACACCTGCTAAGAAGCCCCCTACTACCTTATCATGGCCATGGAGTGCGGGTAAGTCACTTCTTATAGCCGCAGAGGCCATCTTTGAATCAAACATTATCAACAACCAACAAGAATAGTTATTCTAGAATGTTTGTTAATTTGATGACGTGAGCTGGGGTTTTGAAACACATTGTGACATCATTCTCCAAATTGACCCTTTCATCAAACCTATGTATGATAATACATTGACTTTGGTTCCACCTCACCTGGTGGAAACACACAGGGTTTTCTTTACAAGCCCCAAGGGCCGTCGGTGCGTCACTTTTTTTGATGCATTAGCGACACAATTTGCCTGCCCATATTTACAAGGTCATGTAAAGCCACCCTGCGGGGCTTATCACATAGCCTTGTTTATATGGCCTCCTTTCATACATTACTCTGCGTGAAAGGGGCATTCCATAGGTGGTCCTGTGGGTATTTCCACATGAAATTCATGGAACCTGACGCATTTCCATATTTACAAGATTTTGTAAACCTGGAAATGTTTCAGATTCCTGTGCCTCCTGAGGGGAGGCATAAGGGAGGCGCAACGAGAAATAACTTTATTTCTCCTCATTTTTCCTTTTTCGATGTGTGCTGCATTCCTCTCGTAGTTGTTTTTGTGCAGATAGGTGTCCCTTTCTGCACAAAAACAATCATCCCTGCAACACAGGCACCCATGCACCATGGTGCTAGGGTGCCTGCGTTGGCGCATGGCAGCTTATTGTGTGACAGCATGGGGGGGAAATACAGGAATCTTGTATAGACATGGTGCATTCCTGCCCTTTTCTTTTGATGCACGGCAGCACAGCAGGAAGTCTTGCTCCACTGCTCTGCCTCAAAATATTGTACATGAGGCCCACAATCTGTCTGACTCACTTGACAAGATCTCCAAATATGGAGAATGTGAGCTCAGACATGGAACAGAGATAGTGATAGAAAGGGAGAGAGTGAGTGACAGACATGGAAAGAGAGAATATGAGCGAGAGAGAGAGAGGGAGAGAGCTTCTTTGTTTCTATTATCTGATGCAAGATGTGGGGCATTAACAGAGACCACATGTGGAAGTCTGACCTCACTCCTACAGTCTGTAAGACAGAGCCACTGACAGTGTGAGACCTCTGCCAAGTGACAGATCTGGCTCAGCTGCAGTGAGATGTGATACCAGTGAGACTGGCCATGCTCCAGTACAAACTCGGGGTGCTGGGAGAGGGCGGGGGTGCCTCATGGCCTTGTTCGCAGCTTGCTCATTAGCTGGATACCCCATGGTAAAGTGTGTGAACTTTTCCCAGACTGTGCTGGCTTATCGCTCTGACAATATTTTTGTTTCGCTGTCATCCCTGGTTGTACCACATGAGAACACTCACACTCACATACGTCAGAAGCATTTCATGTGTGGCCTGAAACAACATCTGTGCTGTATATGACTATTTTTGGAAGTTCAGTTTACAGAGCACGATACATTAATATTCATAGATGCCCCAGATTGTCTAAACCTTCTGCCTTTCTTTAGTCTTGGCAGTGCCAGTGTTGGGTTGGAGTGAATGAGTCAGAGGTGTGAACATGGTGCCTTCCGACACAGGTTACCGCTGAACCAGAAAGAAAAAGCTCACAGGTGTATTGAATCGGCCAAATGGAAATTCATCTGTCGAAGTCTACTGGGGGGACTCTGAGTGAAGGACCAGCATTCATCAACAAATGCATGACCTTCCACCAACCAACCAGACACCTACGATCCGTCTCCCTCTTTCTCACAGAAACCCCAGGATCTGCCGAGGCAACAGCAGAGGATGCTCCTTCTCACACCTGGCGGCCAAAGCCTGGAACGACCTTCCTCTGCACCTCACAGTCAACCCGTCACTCTGGCAATTGAGGGAAGGACTCAAGACCTGGCTGTTCAAATGAACAAGATCACCACAAAGCAGTTAGCAACTCCAGCGTCTTGAGACCCTCTCGGGTGATTTGCTGTGCTTTTTAAATCCTTGATTGATTGATTTATTGATTGAGGGCCGACTGTTCGCATGCCACCACCTGAGCACCCGTGGCCAGTGAAAAGATCCAAAGAAGTACATAGGGAAAGGTAAGATGTTTATTAAGCATAGATCAACCAGGAGGGAGACTTCCAGCACCTGCCCAGTATCCTACATTCCATGCTGGAGCCGTCTTGTCCCAACCTTCTGCTGCACGAGAATGCAACACATCTCCCTCCATTAAACAATTTTAACAACTACAACAGTTGGCGAACAGCACTGATTCAAGGAGGAACTCGGAATGCTGAAAGGATTCATGCACAAGATTATTTTAAAGAAGGATGCTGTCCCCAAAGATCCTAAGCCACATCCGACCCCTGTTATTGTGAGTGAAACCTCTGGCCCTTGAACAATAGCCTAAAACAGTGCCTGGGAGGCCTTCTCAAAGACGAAGGAGTGAAGTTCGGTGTTTGCTTCCACTCTGCCAGGATACGCGTGGGGCAGACCCCTACGAATGGAGGCATCTGAGTGAGGCAAACCCCTGGGTAGGCAGAGATACAAGAGGGATACGTCACTAGGTAAAAAGGGATGTATTTGGGACAAGCCCCTACGCACAGACAGGCATAAATACGACAGAGTCCTAGGCAGAAAAGAAATGATTGGGACAACCCCCTAGGCAGAAAGGATAACTGTGGGAGAAACCCTGGGTGGTGCCTGGGACAGGAAAGGGTATAAATGGGTAAAACCCCTAAGAAGATGACTTGGACTAACTCATAGGACTGAAGGAATATGTGTGGGACAAGCCCCTAGGTAGAAAGGGATATGAGTAGGACAGACCCCTATGCAGGAAAGGATATGAGTGGGACAGGAACCCTTTATCTATATATGCCAAGTAGTGCGGATGCCGCTTTGAAGGCTTGATAATAAGTAAGATTGGACAGGGCAAGCCCCAAATGTGCCTGGAAGGTTGTTTGTTGAGGACTGGCCATCAAGTGTCAAGGACATGCTCCAGATACTGCCTCTTAGGTTGCCTTATGGGGGCTTTCCATGCCACCACAGGTGGTCTGAAGAAGTCTTGCTCCTTATACACCTAAGAAGGTCTGCTCGGTTTGTCTGCACATTTTGTAGGGTTTCTTTGGGCTGGTTCAGTGTGGGGTTTCTTAGGGTTGGTTGAGTGTAAGCTGGCTTGCGTTGGTTCAGTTGAGGGCTGCTTAGGGCTGGGTTATGGTAGATTTGCTAAGGGCAAGTTCAGTGTAGTTTTGGTAGGGTTGGTATTGTGAATGGTGTCTTGGGACTGGTCCGTTGTGGTTTTGCCTAGTGTAGAGGTGCTTAGGGTTGGATCAGAATAGAGTCACTTTGGGCTGGTTCAGTTTAGGGTTGTGCAGTGCTGCTGCAGCGCAGATTTGCAAAGGGCTAATGCCGTGTAGAGTTTAGTAGTGATGATGCAGTGGAGGGATTCCTGGTGTAGTGTATGTTTTCTTTTATCTGCCACAATGTAAGGTTTAGTAGGGTTGAATACATGTAGAGTTTCCTAGGCTTGAAGCTGTCCGGTAGTTCTCGGGGCTCATGAAGAGTAGAGTTTCCTCGGCTTGAAGCTGTCCGGTAGTTCTCGGGGTTGATGAAGAGTAGAGTGTCCTAGGCTTGAAGCTGTCCGGTAGTTCTCGGGGTTGATGAAGAGTGGAGTTTCCTAGGCTTGAAGTTGTTTGGTAGTTCTCGGGGTTGATGAAGAGTGGAGTTTCCTAGGCTTGAAGTTGTTTGGTAGTTCTCGGGGTTGATGAAGAGTAGAGTGTCCTAGGCTTGAAGTTGTCCGGTAGTTCTCGGGTTGATGAAGAGTAGAGTGTCCTAGGTTTGAAGCTGTCTGGTAGTTCTCGGGGTTGATGAAGAGTAGAGTGTCCTAGGCTTGAAGCTGTCTGGTAGTTCTCGGGGTTGATGAAGAGTAGAGTGTCCTAGGCTTGAAGTTGTCCGGTAGTTCTCGGGTTGATGAAGAGTAGAGTGTCCTAGGCTTGAAGCTGTCCGTAGTTCTCGGGGTTGATGAAGAGTAGAGTGTCCTAGGCTTGAAGCTGTCTGGTAGTTCTCAGGGTTGATGAAGAGTAGAGTGTCCTAGGCTTGAAGCTGTCCGGTAGTTCTCAGGGTTGATGAAGAGTAGAGTGTCCTAGGCTTGAAGCTGTCCGGTAGTTCTCGGGGTTGATGAAGAGTAGAGTGTCCTAGGCTTGAAGTTGTTTGGTAGTTCTCAGGGTTGATGAAGAGTAGAGTGTCCTAGGCTTGAAGCTGTCCGGTAGTTCTCGGGGTTGATGAAGAGTAGAGTGTCCTAGGCTTGAAGCTGTCTGGTAGTTCTCAGGGTTGATGAAGAGTAGAGTGTCCTAGGCTTGAAGCTGTCCGGTAGTTCTCGGGGTGGATGAAGAGTAGAGTGTCCTAGGCTTGAAGCTGTCCGGTAGTTCTCGGGGTTGATGAAGAGTAGAGTGTCCTAGGCTTGAAGCTGTCTGGTAGTTCTCGGGGTTGATGAAGAGTAGAGTGTCCTAGGCTTGAAGTTGTCCGGTAGTTCTCGGGTTGATGAAGAGTAGAGTGTCCTAGGCTTGAAGCTGTCCGGTAGTTCTCGTGGTTGATGAAGAGTAGAGTGTCCTAGGCTTGAAGTTGTCCGGTAGTTCTCGGGTTGATGAAGAGTAGAGTGTCCTAGGCTTGAAGCTGTCTGGTAGTTCTCGGGTTGATGAAGAGTAGAGTGTCCTAGGCTTGAAGCTGTCTGGTAGTTCTCGGGGTTGATGAAGAGTAGAGTGTCCTAGGCTTGAAGCTGTCTGGTAGTTCTCGGGGTTGATGAAGAGTAGAGTGTCCAAGGCTTGAAGTTGTCCGGTAGTTCTCGGGTTGATGAAGAGTAGAGTGTCCTAGGCTTGAAGCTGTCCGGTAGTTCTCGGGGTTGATGAAGAGTAGAGTGTCCTAGGCTTGAAGATGTCTGGTAGTTCTCGGGTTGATGAAGAGTAGAGTGTCCTAGGCTTGAAGCTGTCCGGTAGTACTCGGGGTTGATGAAGAGTAGAGTGTCCTAGGCTTGAAGTTGTCCGGTAGTTCTCGGGTTGATGAAGAGTAGAGTGTCCTAGGCTTGAAGCTGTCCGGTAGTTCTCGGGGTTGATGAAGAGTAGAGTGTCCTAGGCTTGAAGTTGTCCGGTAGTTCTCGGGTTGATGAAGAGTAGAGTGTCCTAGGCTTGAAGATGTCTGGTAGTTCTCGGGTTGATGAAGAGTAGAGTGTCCTAGGCTTGAAGCTGTCCGGTAGTACTCGGGGTTGATGAAGAGTAGAGTGTCCTAGGCTTGAAGCTGTCCGGTAGTTCTCGGGGTTGATGAAGAGTGGAGTTTCCTAGGCTTGAAGTTGTTTGGTAGTTCTCGGGGTTGATGAAGAGTGGAGTTTCCTTGGCTTGAAGCTGTCCGGTAGTTCTCGAAGATGGTGCAGGGTACGGTTCCTAATCACAACCTGTGTTACGTCAAACCTCCAGTCTCCCTTTACTTTGCATCGCTTTACCGACACTGACAGCCTGACTCCTTTCCTGTCTTCAGTGATCACTTTCTTATGCCCACTAAAGCACTTAACCCATATCAGTCGTTTTCACCTCGCCCTCCCTGTCCCACCTCATTTTTCATTCATTTACCATCAATGCCTTATAGGAGTGGAATGCCCAGTGCCGTCTTAACGCATGGGCACGCTGGGACAGCTGACGATCATAGGGGCCCATGCAGACCAGAATTTAACACAAATTTTCTGTTAAATGTTTTTATTCCTGTGAGTGATTGTGTAGGCAGGGCCCAATGCACTGTTTTGCCCAGGGGCCTATAATGCTGCTAAAACGGCCTTGGAAATGCCGAATATATGACGTTACAACGCATGCAATTACAACGCATGCTTTTACAATGCCGTCTTTACATCGCAACCACCATTACATTGCATGATTTTACAATGCAAGCCATTACAACACATTTTTACAAACTACCATCACAACGCATACCATTACAACGCATACCATTACAACACATAATATTTTTAGGGCAACAGTAGGGAAAGTGCTGGATAGTGTAAGGGTAAAAATTACTATTCACACTCCATGGAGTGCAACAGTAGGGTAAGTGTTGAATAGTGTAGGGGTTAAAATTACTATTCTCACTCCAGAGAGTGCAACAGTAGGGTAAATGTTGGAAAGTGTAGGGATAAAAATTACAATTACCATGTACCCCAAAACCCATACCCACCCTAATACTAAAACAATCTCCATTACTTACCTTATAATGCATTGTAATGGCATGCGTTGTAATGGTACGCGTTGTAATGGCATGTGTTGTAGTGACATGTATTGTAATGGCATGCATTATAATGGCATGCGATGTAAAGGCAGTTGCGTTGTAACAGTTGCGTTGTAAAGGTAGGTCTTTGTAGCAACTGCGCTGTAATGGATGTTTCCCAGAAATGCCCTACCCCTACCTGCCCACACTTCTCCACTCCAACTTCCTTTTGCTGTGAGTGCCAACCTTCACCTGCCTGTTCTTGCTACCCACCTCTCTTCACTTCTTTCCTGGCCTCCGTCAAGCACTTTGGCATGGAAGTGATGCAGAAGAACCTAAATGAAAACTGACCGAATGTATGACGTCATGCAAGTTCATTCGGAACTGGGTAGTACGATACCTAAGCATTCTAACTCTCGAGCACACAAAGGCGGTGCATAATGTGCGCTATTATTAATATGTATAATATTTGTATTAATATTATTGTGCATGTTGTTATTTTTGCCTTTATTATTAATAATAATGATAATATTAGTTGTTGTTATTGGTATTATTATTGTTGTTATTATTATTAATAACAACAACAACAATAGAATGTATGACGTTACAACACAAACATTTACAATGCATGCCTTTACAACACAGTTTTTACATCTCAACTTCCATTACAAAGCATGATTTTACATAGCATGCCATCACTTTGCACTTTTAGAAACTACATTTACAACGCATTCCATTACAACGCATACCATTACAACGCATAATACTTTTAGGGCAACAGTAGGGTAAGTGCTGGATAGTGTAGGGGTAGAATGTACTATTCCCACTCCAGTGAGTGCAACAGTAGGGTGTGTTGGATAGTGTAGGGGTAAAATTACTATTCCGCATTACTTACCTTATATTGCGTTGTAATGGCATGCGTTATAGTAACATGCGTTGTAATGACATGCATTGTAGTGACATGCGATGTAAAGGATGTTGCGTTGTAAAGGTAGTGCGATGTAATGACTGTGTTGTAAAGATTGTTTCCCACAATAATAATAATAATACTTGTTATTAGTACTACTACTAACCTTAATGATAAGTGTAAAATGTCTGCAGGTGCTGATGATAGTGGCCATCATGAGCTGTCCAGTTGCACAGAGACCAGACCTGCCTCCATGCACTTGCTTTAAGCCTGCACTCCAGGTTGTGCACCAGTGACATGAAATGTTCCCCCCACAGAGCTGGGAGTGGTATCCGCCCACGGGAAGAGGGGGCCGCGCGCCAGTGCTTCTGAAAGGGGGTCTCAAGAGCTCGAATTCTGAAGGCTTCCTTTTAATTAAAGTTTGGGATATTATAATCTTCTTAAGTCACCGAGCATTTGCAATCGCTTCTTTCTGGCCTTTGATTGGACCTGGTGATTGCACTGAGCATTAGCCCTGCTTGTCACCTTTTACTTTAAGTCTTAAGTTTAGGGCCGCTGGGGACCTAGAGGGCCATGGATTCCATTTCCATCCTTGACCCGTGTGAGGTAAAACCCACCACCTCCCTACAGCAACCTAAAGTGTAAAGCACACACGATTTCTTGTCACGTTTTGCTTCACGTGATGAAAAATGCAACATTTTCTAAAAATGTTCTGCAATGATGTATTGTAAACCAACACCTGGGGCCAGATGGAGGTCGGTCGATAACGGCCGAAAATCGGTATTTTTGGCCGTTACCGACCGGTATATGGGTGACAGGTATGTAGGGGGCATTATTTTAACGAATCGGTAAAATTACCGATTCGGTAATTATACCGATTCGGTAAAAAAAAAAATCGGTAAATTTACCGATTCTGAGGCACCGAGATGTAGGTGGGACTCTTCAGAGTCCCAGAGGCCTTACAGAATCGGTATTTTACCATCAAATCCAATTTGATGGTAAAACACCGATTCCGGTGTGCATGCACATGTGTGCATGCACACCTATGCCATGTGACAGGCAGACCTGCCCTTAGGGCATGTATGCCTGCCACATGGCACCCAAGCCTGTTTTGGGGGTGCCAGAGGGTGTCAAAGTGACACCCCCTGCCCCCTTGTGCAAATCGGTATTTACCGATTCGGTAAATGCCCAAAGCCCATAGGAATGAATGGGCATTACCGATTCGGTATTTACCGAATCGGTAAATACCGAATTCTTCAGAATCGGTATTCCAGCACATCTGGAATACCTACATATCCACCCCTTAGATTTACCGATTTTTAATTACCGAATCGGTAAAATTCGGTAATTAAAAATCGGTATATCTATTTTACCTACATCTGGGCCCTAGAGCCTTATTTATGAAAAGTGACGCATCGCGATGTGTCACTTTTCTTTGCGCCCTCCTTGCGACATGATGAATGCGTCATATTTATTGTATGATGCATCATGTCGCATGGAATGACAGATACATCAGTTTTACTGATGTATCTGTCGGCGCAAAAATTACGTATGGCTGGAGTTGTGTCGGAAGAGTGATGCTACTCCAGCAATGCAGGGAGAGGGCTATGGATATAGCACTGCGTCGTAAGGTTTTGATGCATTTGCGTCCTAGAAGTGACGCAGTGAAATCTACTTGCGTGTGAACGCCCCCCCCTCTGCATACATTATACCTGACACAGGTATAATGTAGCGCAGGGGTTTACAAAGTGACGCATCTGCTAAGATGCGTCACTTTGTAAATATACAAAAAGCACAATTGGTGCACAGAATGCCGAACAATGTCATACATTCACCCCAGTACAGAGATCTGGGCCTAAATCCATCGTTTTTGTGCTCCCTCTGTCATTCCAATTTGGACCCAACCATATGCAAATCAATCTTGACCCTGCACCCAATGGGAACAGTCCAGCCCGAACTGCCAAGCCAGGTCCTTCCTGGACTGGAGACAAGCATCCTAGGATCGGTTTTGGGCTTTCAGCCCTCATCAGCCAGGATAGCTTGATTCCAGTGGCATGGAGAGTACGGGACCCACGTCTGAGCATACCCGTCCCACTCGGGGTGACAAATGCAAAAAGAACAATTGATGGACAGAATGTAAATATGGCACAACAGGGGACATATTTTACACCGTCGATGCGTCACAAAATTTGACACAACGGCAGCGCAAAACTGTCGCAGGGGTGCATAAATAAGGCCCCCAGTGCTCACAATCAACAATGCCGGACTCTTCTATGGGCCCGATTTAGATGTTGGCGAACAGGTTACTCGTCACAACGGTGACGGATATCCCTTCCGCTGAAATATAAATTACATATGATATTATGGGATTTATATTGATGGAGTAACCTGTCCACCAACTTCTAAATTAGACACTATGTGAGGATTTCAAGCTTACTAGTTTCAAAATACATAAAAACCAAAAACAGCATGCTCACACCCACTTGGCAGACGCTTGTACACAATCTTCATACACATGAAGTCGTGATGTAAAATAAGGTGCAGCGCTCACTTACTCATTCCCCTGCCTTCCACTCACTGGGTTGTGATGGTGTCAGTGGCTAGTGTGATGCTGGCGACTGCTGCTTACTGTCAGGATTCAATGATCCTTCTTCACTATGAAATGCCTCACTTTAATATACAGGGAAGTCCAACCCATGGCAAGCATCCACGCAGCAGCCAATCTGAGGCCACCCTGTCCCTTCCTCCTACAAATATTGTTTCATTTGAGAAATGGGCCTCCCAGGAACAGCTTTATAGGTCCAGAGTCCACTGCAAAGAGGTTAGATGGCCCGATGGCCCCATCCTACACCAAGCTAGCAGAGACTTTTCCCATCAAGGACCCGAAGGGCTCAGAAGCCACCTCTAAGACCACCCATCAATATCAAGTCAACAGACACTTTAAGGTTGACCTGTCCACTCCTGCCACCCCATGGTCTTATCCTGCTGGCCTTCCAAGAGCATCCCTCCCAGGGCGTCTGAAGCAAAAGGTGGAAGAAGACAATTGTGATAAATTGTTGGACTTGTCTTTAGTCCTGTTAGGACCTTGAAAATGCTTTGGGCCACTTCAGGAGTCGCATACACATCACGTACACTCCAGCCCTACCTGTTTCCACATTCTTCTACACAATTCACATTAATTGACCTCTTAACAAGCACAGCATGCCCACAAAGCACACATGTATCTCCAATCCTAATAACCGCAGGTATATCTTACTCACACCAACTCATAAACCTTAAACAAAACAGACACTACGTCATATGTGCATGCAAGGAGGTCTTGTGGCTGATTGCAAGGGCGCCACGTCTCTTGTACTTGCCATTGATGAGCATATGACGTAGTGTCTGTTTTGTTTAACCCCTCCCACGCTCATGACGAGCTCAGCTCGTCACGAGCCACGGTTCTCGTGTGCTCATGACGAGCTGAGCTCGTCACAATCGTTAGAACGCTCGCACGCGGGGATAATTCCCCTGCTGTGCTGAGCGTTCTGAGAAACCGGGTGTGGCCGTGACGAGCTCAGCTCGTCATGAGCACACGAGAACCGTGGCTCATGACGAGCTGAGCTCGTCATGAGCACCGGGGCGCTGTGCACACCCTCCCTCTCCCCGGCACAGTGGGGGAATCGGGCTAGCAGCGAAGGGGTTAAGGTTTATGAGTTGGTGTGAGTAAGATATACCTGCGGTTATTAGGATTGGGGATACGGATCACTGAATATCGAGAATATCAAAAACACAAATATCGTGTGGACAGAATATCCTGTCAAAAATACGGTGGACCTAAATATCGAGAAGGTAAGTGCAAATAGGTAAGTATAGATTTACTATTCTAAACTCCATGTCTACGTGCCTTCAAGATATATAGATATCATCTAAGTACATAAATGTGGAGTCATATATAGTAAAACTTTACTTACCTATAGAACTTTACCTTCGCGATATTTGTGTCCTCGATATTTTTGACACAATATTTTGTCCCACAACACTTGAGTTTTCAATATTCTTCCTAAATACCTCTCTTCACTCATCAGTCTCATTAAAAGCCACAACTGTGCATCACTCCCACAACATTTCTTGAGGACTTCCACCTCTTGGGAGATTCACCCACCAACAAAATTAAATAAATGTTGTTTAACCGTAACACCATGGGGTTAAAAATACGAAATAACCAAATTAGCCAACATCAACGACAATGCCTCAACCTATTCTGCTCCTCTGAGACTTGTCTCAACTGCTATTCCTTTGTCACTGAAAGTGATCACAACCCTCTTCTGCACTTCCTCCTTTATATCACAGCCATAGGCCATGGTCAGCTTTTACTAGGAAAATAACAGTTGTTCTGTGTCGAAGAGTTTCTCATAAATCCCATCAAACAAGACGTCATCACCTGCAGCGTCAAACACGTAAACGTAAACAATGTCAACACTCTTGGACTCACTCTATCCCAATAAAAGTTACTGTGGATGTGCATATCTCTGTGAAACTCTTCTCAAGACCAAAGTTCTCAGCATCTTGGTGCACCCAAGAATTCACTGATAGCAATTAAACCTTCAGAAAACAAGAAAAGTCATAAATTCAAATGACTAGTCTATCTAGGACCTTTGAATCTCTCTACTCAGCTCACAGGAAGCTCAACGCACAACCATAACAACTCACATCAAAGCAACCATCACAGAAGCCTCCAACAAAAGCACAGCCCTCTTGAATCTATGACATAAATAATATCGACAGACAGAATATAGACATACAAAAATATCGACACAAAAATATCGAAATCAAAAATATCGGAGTTCTATCTACATAAAGGTAAGTACAAAAATATCGAAAAAAAATATAGTAGTACAAAAATATCGAAGTTAAAAATATAGTTTTTTTAAATGTATTAACAATAATGTAAAAATAATTTAAAAATACATATAATTTAGCAAATTATAAATATAAACATTAAAACATATTTAAAAAATATTAACTAATACATACACATTTAAAATAAATTTAAAACTACATATAAATTAATATATTTACTTACTCTACATATTGCAACAGTAGGAAAAGCGTTGGATAGCGTTGGGGTAAAAATTACTATTCCCACTCCAGATGGTGCAACAGTAGGGAAAGCGTTGGATAGCGTAGGGGTAAAAATTACTATTCACACTCCAGAGAGTGCAACAGTAGGGAAAGCGTTGGATAGCATAGGGGTAAAAATTACTATTCCCACTCCAGAGAGTGCAACAGTAGGGAAAGCGTTACATAGCGTAGGGGTAAAAATTACTATTCCCACTCCAGAGAGTGCAACAGTAGGGAAAGCGTTGGATAGCGTAGGGGTCAAAATTACTATTCCCACTCCAAAGGGTGCAACAGTAGGGAAAGCGTTGGATAGCGTAGGGGTAACAATTACTATTCCCACTCCAAAGGGTGCAACAGTAGGGAAAGCGTTGGATAGCGTAGGGGTAAAAATTACTATTCCCACTCCAAAGGGTGCAACAGTAGGGAAAGCGTTGGATAGCGTAGGGGTAAAAATTACTATTTCCACTCCAGAGAGTGCAACAGTAGGGAAAGCGTTGGATAACGAAGGGGTAAAAATTACTATTCCCACTCCAGAGAGTGCAACAGTAGGGAAAGCGTTGGATAGCGAAGGGGTAAAAATTACTATTCCCACTCCAGAGAGTGCAACAGTGGGGAAAGCGTTGGATAGCGAAGGGGTAAAAATTACTATTCCCACTCCAGAGAGTGCAACAGTAGGGAAAGCGTTGGATAGCGTAGGGGTAAAAATGACTATTCCAACTCCAGAGAGTGCAACAATAGGGAAAGCGTTGGATAGCGTAGGGGTAAAAATGACTATTCCAACTCCAGAGGGGGCAACAGTAGGGTGTGTTGGATAGTGTAGGGGTAAAATTACTATTCCCCATTACTTACCTTATATTGCGTTGTAATGGCATGTGTTATAGTAACATGCGTTGTAATGACATGCATTGTAATGACATGCGTTGTAGTGACATGCGATGTAAAGGATGTTGCGTTGTAAAGGTAGTGCGATGTAATGACTGTGTTGTAAAGATTGTTTCCCACAATAATAATAATAATACTTGTTATTAGTACTACTACTAATCTTAATGATAAGTGTAAAATGTCTGCAGGTGCTGATGATAGTGGCCATCATGAGCTGTCCAGTTGCACAGAGACCAGACCTGCCTCCATGCACTTGCTTTAAACCTGCACTCCAGGTTGTGCACCAGTGACATGAAATGTTCCCCCCACAGAGCTGGGATCCGCCCACGGGAAGAGGGGGCCGCGCGCCAGTGCTTCTGAAAGGGGGTCTCAAGAGCTCGAACCCTGAAGGCTTCCTTTTAATTAAAGTTTGGGATATTATAATCTTCTTAAGTCACCGAGCATTTCCAATCGCTTCTTTCTGGCCTTTGATTGGACCTGGTGATTGCACTGAGCATTAGCCCTGCTTGTCACTGTTTACTTTAAGTCTTAAGTTTAGGGCCACTGGGGACCTAGAGGGCCATGGATTCTATTTCCATCCTTGACCCGTGTGAGGTAAAACCCACCACCTCCCTACAGCAACCTAAAGTGTAAAGCACACACGATTTCTTGTCACGTTTTGCTTCATGTGATGAAAAATGCAACATTTTCTAAAAATATTCTGCAATGTTGTATTGTAAACCAACACCTAGAGCCTTATTTATGAAAAGTGACGCATCGCTGCGTGAAAACAGTGATGTGTCACTTTTCTTTGCGCCCTCCTTGCGACATGATGAATGCGTCATATTGATTGTATGATGCATCATGTCGCATGGAATGACAGATACATGAGTTTTACTGATGTATCTGTCGGCGCAAAAATTACGCATTGCTGGAGTTGTGTCGGAAGAGTGATGCTACTCCAGCAATGCAGGGAGAGGGCTATGGATATAGCACTGCGTCGTAAGGTTTTTGCGTCCTAGAAGTGATGCAGTGAAATCTACTTGCGCGGGAACGCCCCCCCCCCCTGCTTACTTTATACCCTGCACAGGTATAATATAGCAAAAGGGTTTACAAAGTGACGAATCTGCTAAGGTGCGTCACTTTGTAAATATGCAAAAAGCACAATTGGTGGACAGAATGCAGAACAATGTAATACATTCACCCCAGTACAGAGATCTGGGCCTAAATCCATAATTTTTGTGCTCCCTCTGTCATTCCAGTTTGGACCCAACCATATGCAAATCAGTCTTGACCCTGCACCCAATGGGAACAGTCCAGCCCGAACTGCCAAGCCAGGTCCTTCCTGGACTGGAGACAAGCATCCTAGGATCGGTTTTGGGCTTTTAGCCCTCATCAGCCAGGATAGCTTGATTCCAGTGGCATGGAGAGCACGGGACCCACGTCTGGGCATACCCGTCCCACTCGGGGTGACAAATGCAAAAAGAGCAATTGATGGACAGAATGTAAATATGGCACAACAGGGGGCATATTTTACGCCGTCAATACGTCACAAAAATTGACGCAACGGCAGCGCAAAACTGTCGCAAGGGCTCATAAATAAGGCCCGCAGTGCTCACAATCAACAATGCCGGACTCTTCTATGGGCCCGATTTAGATGTTGGCGAACAGGTTACTCGTCACAACGGTGACGGATATCCCTTCCGCTGAAATATAAATTCCATATGATATTATGGGATTTATATTGATGGAGTAACCTGTCCACCAGCATCTAAATTAGGCACTATGTGAGGATTTTAAGCTTTCTAGTTTCAAAATACATAAAAACCAAAAACAGCATGCTCACACCCACTTGGCAGACGCTTGTACACAATCTTCATGCACAAAACTACTACTACTACACTCCACCGCTCCTTATCTTTTAATGAAGTTTTGATGTAAAATAAGGTGCAGCGCTCACTTACTCATTCCCCTGCCTTCCACTCACTGGGTTGTGATGGTGTCAGTGGCTAGTGTGATGCTGGCGACTGCTGCTTACTGTCAGGAGTCAATGATCCTTCTTCACTATGAAATGCCTCACTTTAATATACAGGGAAGTCCAACCCATGGCAAGCACCCACGCAGCAGCCAATCTAAGGCCACCCTGTCCCTTCCTCCCACAAATATCGTTTCATTTGAGAAATGGGCCTCCCAGAAACAGCTTTATAGGTCCAGAGTCCACTGCAAAGAGGTTAGATGGCCCGATGGCCCCATCCTACACCAAGCTAGCAGAGACTTTTTCCCATCAAGGACCCGAAGGGCTCAGAAGCCACCTCTAAGACCACCCATCAATATCAAGTCAACAGACACTTTAAGGTTGACCTGTACACTCCTGCCACCCCATGGTCTTATCCTGCTGGCCTTCCAAGAGCATCCCTCCCAGGGCGTCTGAAGCAAAAGGTGGAAGAAGAAAATTGTGATAAATTGGTGGACTTGTCTTTAGTCCTTTTAGGACCTTGAAAATGCTATAGGCCACTTCAGGAGTCACATACACTTCACGTACAGTCCAGCCCAGCCTGTTTCCACATTCTTCTACACAATTCACATTAATTGACCTCTTAACAAGCACAGCATGCCCATAAAGCACACATTTATCCCCAATCCTATCAACTGAAGGCATATCTTACTCACACCAACTCATAAACCTTAAAACAAAACAGACACTACGCCATACACTCATCAATGGCAAGCACAAGAGACGCGGAGCCCTTGCAATCAGCCACAAGTCCTCGTGGCCTCCGCTTTGCAGGAGATGACAGCCTCAGCTTTCCAGAGCTCCTCTCTTGTCCCCATGCCTCCTGGTCACATTCCAACCAATTGACAAACCAACAGAAATGACACAATGCTTGTTCTCTTGAAGGATCACTGACAGAATATTGAAAACACAAATATCGTGTGGACAGAATATCGTGTCAAAAATACAGTGAACCAAAATATCTAGAAGGTAAGTGCAAATGGGAAAGTATGGATTTACTATTCTTAGCTCCAGGTCTACATACCTTGAAGATATATATAGTGTCTAAGTACATATATGTGGAGGTATATATAGTAAAACTTTACTTACCTATATAAACTTACCTTCACGATATTTGTGTCCTCGATATTCTTGACATAATATTTTGTCCCACAAGACTTGAGTTTTCGATATTCTACCTAAATATCTCTTTAAACCATCATAAAAGCTACCTCTGTTCATCACTCCCGCAAAATTTCAGGAGAACTTTCACCTCTTTGGAGACTCATCCACCAACAAAATTAAGTAAATGTTGTTTAACCGCAACACCATGGGGTTCAAAATATGAAATAAATGACAAAACTACCCACAATACCATGATCTATTCTGCTCCTCTGAGTCTTGTCTCAACTGCTATTCCTTTGTCACTGAAAGTGAGGACAAACCTCTTCTGCTCTTCCTCCTCCATATCACACCCAAAGGCCATGGTCAGCTTTAACTAGGACAATAACAGTTGTTCTGTGTCGAAGAGTTTTTCATAAACCCCATCAAACAAGACCTCATCACCTGCAGCGTCAAACACGTAAACGTAAACAATGTCAACACTCTTGGACTCACTCAATTCCACTAAAAGTGACAGTGGATGTGCATATCTCTGTGAAACTCTTCTCAAAACCAAAGTTCTCAGCATCTTGGTGCACCCAAGAATTCACTGATAGCAATTAAACCTTCAGAAAACAAGAAAAGTCATACATTCAATGACTAGTCGATCTAGGACCTTTGAATCTCTCTACTCAGCTTACAGGAAGCTCAACGCACAACCATAACAACTCACATCAAAGCAACCATCACAGAAGCCTCCAACAAAAGCATAGCCCTCTTGAGGTCTATCAACCAATAAATGACAAGATAGCTGAGTTGATATCTGGTGTGACTTACCGGTCAGGAGTTATAATCCTAAAAAGGTCAACTCAGCCTTTCAGCTCCATAAAGTGATCACCATTAACCCCTTGGCTGCGGCGGTAATTCCGCCGCAGCACTAGGGTGGAGGGGGGCCGCGTGGCGCCGCCATGCTCGTGACGGAACCACTCCTTCACGAGCCTCAGGCGCTGTGCTTGTGACGGAGTGGTTCCGTCACGGCCCCGCCCGCTCAATGGAACGCTCAGCGCAGGCGCAAAATCACTGCCGCGCAGGCGTGGCGGCCGGGCCATGACGGAACCACTCCGTCATTAGCACAGCCCGTCCGAGGCTGGTGACGGAGTGGTTCCGTCATCAGCACCCAACGGGTTAAATGCAGTTTTAGTAACACCTGCCATTTACAGTCCATGAGGGATACAGCCTGAAGGTTTATATGAAAACAAGATATAATCATGTCCATCCTCTCCAAGGCTCCCACATAAACCACTCAATCAACAAAGGAAACAGCATCAGTTAATTTTTGATACTTAAGACTGACAATATCAAAAGAAACTTCGATAAGCACCCAGCCAAGCCAGACCACCAGAAATCAGCCTATGAGTGTTTCCTTGTCTGTAAATGTAAATTGATACTTGTATAGCGCACTACTCACCCGCAAGGGTCTCAAGGCGCTTGTACGACCACCGCTGTGGAACCCATCCTGACTTTCCCTGTGAGGTGTCCACTCCTGGGCACCCCCAAGGTGGAGGCCAGGCATCCTTAGCGTTGTGGAGATTAAGCAAGTTATTGCCCAGAGTTGCAGAGAGGGATTCCATGGTTGGAATACGCACCGAGGCGAGAATTATCAGGTCCGTGGAATTTTTGAGCTCAAGACCCACCGAGGCAGGGAATGGAACCCTGGTCCCGGGCTAGACCTCTGCATAAGGGTCTGCTGCTCTAACCATTGAGCCACACTTCTCCTGTCTGGTGTGATGTCTCACAAGGAATGTTCAACGCTGCAGTTGCTTATTCCTTGGCTGTGTAATACTGCACCTCTTCATGCTTCTCAAATGCTATGTCAAAAGGAAAACCCCACTTGTATCTCATTCCCTCTGTGCTCATCTCAGAGTTTTCAGACCCACCCAGTGGACTCTATATAGACAAACCTCTGCATGTTCTTCTTCCAGCAGGTCTGAGAAAGGTCCACCATGCACACCTAGGGATGTTGCTTCTCAGCTTCTTCTTGTAGGCCTTGCACCCTTACATTCCCCTGTGTTTCCCCTAGCGCTGGCGGAAAAAAGCTGCCTATCACCAGCGCAGGCACCCTGCTGCCATGTTGCAAGGGTGCCTGCGCTGCGGGAACGATTGTTTATGTGCATGAAGGAACACCTTCCTGCACATAAACAATCGATAATGGCGATTTGCACCTTCTATGTGTTCTGCAGAATGCAGTACACATAGAAAGTTTATGAAAAAAGAAGGACCCGGTCACTGTTTTGATCTGCCACTTTTTTATTTTAAGCAGAATCTCACCCGAAGGTAATTAATCCTTGGGTGCTTTTATATACTTTTTTTTAAAAGGATAATACAAATTTCAAATTTTTTTTAACCAAGTCTGAGGTTTGTTCGTGGCCGTGCACTGGACATATATTTACATTTACTATAAACACTTTTTACAATACAAAAGACATTGAAGACATTTCACAATTACACAATACATTTATCAAACTTCACAGTTGTACCCTACCAAATGATTATACCAGGTTTATATATTAGACATTTGTATTTAGTTTAAACCTGATCACGCAAAGGCTCAAAACATAATATGCAATTTTTGATCCATTACATTCCTGGAAATATTGTGGGGCCTTTTGCGGAAAAAGCATTCGTTTTTACGACTGGAGCAAAAACCTGGCAAGATGCAAGCAGCTACAAGCGAACACTGCAGTGCATGCGGCAAATAAGACACGATCTAAAGAGGCGGCGTCCTTCCCCAAACGACGGCATCTTGTAAACATACCGAGAGCCTGAAAACCTGGTGAGCCTCTCGATAGAAAGCCTGCAATAAACTCGGATCAGAGGACATGCATGGGCAGAAATGAAAGCTCATTAAATTAATAAAGTCAAAACGCCAGTCAAGAGTCTGAAATGGGAAACAACCATTACATCGCAACTTTTACAACGCACTACCATTACAACGAAACTTTTACAACGCAAAAACCATTACAACGCAGGTATTTACAACGCAGGTATTTACAACGCAGGTGCTATTACAACGCATACCATTACAACGTAAGTATTGGTAAGTATATAATTATATTTAAATTGTTATATGTTTTTTTTTAATGGGGTATTTTTTGGGTTAAGAGTGAATTATGTGTTTTTTGGTAAAGGGGTATTTTTAGGGTTCAGGGTCAGTTATGGGTTTTTGGGTAAAGGGGTATTTTTAGGGTTCAGGGTCAGTTTTCAGTTTTTGGGTAAAGGGGTATTTTTAGGGTTCAGGGTCAGTTTTCAGTTTATGGGTAAAGGGGTATTTTTAGGGTTCAGGGTCAGTTTTCAGTTTTTGGGTAAAGGGGTATTTTTAGGGTTCAGGGTCAGTTTTCAGTTTTTGGGTAAAGGGGTATTTTTAGGGTTCAGGGTCAGTTTTCAGTTTTTGGGTAAAGGGGTATTTTTAGGGTTCAGGGTCAGTTTTCAGTTTTTGGGTAAAGGGGTATTTTTAGGGTTCAGGGTCAGTTTTCAGTTTTTGGGTAAAGGGGTATTTTTAGGGTTCAGGGTCAGTTTTCAGTTTTTGGGTAAAGGGGTATTTTTAGGGTTCAGGGTCAGTTTTCAGTTTATGGGTAAAGGGGTATTTTTAGGGTTCAGGGTCAGTTTTCAGTTTTTGGGTAAAGGGGCATTTTTAGGGTTCAGGGTCAGTTTTGGGTTTTTGGGTAAAGGGGTATTTTTAGGGTTCAGGGTCAGTTTTCAGTTTTTGAGTAAAGGGGTATTTTTAGGGTTCAGGGTCAGTTTTGGATTTTTGGGTAAAGGGGTATTTTTAGGGTTCAGGGTCAGTTTTCAGTTTATGGGTAAAGGGGTATTTTTAGGGTTCAGGGTCAGTTTTCAGTTTTTGGGTAAAGGGGCATTTTTAGGGTTCAGGGTCAGTTTTGGGTTTTTGGGTAAAAGGGTACAGGGTAAAAATAAAGTAAAATTAAATTTATATTAAATTAATTAAATTAAATTAAATTAATTAAATTAGAATTATCTACATTTGTAATTTAAATTATATACTTACCTATACTTACGTTGTAATGGCATGCGTTGTAATAGCCCCTGCGTTGTAAATACCTGCGATTTAATACCATGCGTTGTAATGGCACCTGCGATGTAAAAGTTGCGTTGTGATGGCATGCGTTGTAAATGCATGCGTTATAACGTCATACATCCGTCTGAAATAAACAGAATAGACCAGTTCATACATCACAAGGAGGTACCCAACTAATAAGCCCTGAAGAAAAGTCCGATAAATGAAATACGGGCTTGGAAACGCGTCAGCTTTGGTACATTCGTCGTAAAAACGAATGCTTTTTCCGCAAAAGGCCCCACAATATTTCCATGAATGTAATGGATCAAAAATTGCATATTATGTTTTGAGCCTTTGCGTGATCAGGTTTAAACTAAATACAAATGTCTAATATATAAACCTGGTATAATCATTTGGTAGGGTACAACTGTGAAGGTTGATAAATGTATTGTGTAATGGTGAAATGTCTTCAATGTCTTTTGTATTGTAAAAGTGTTTATAGTAAATGTAAATATATGTACAGTGCACGGCCACGAACAAACCTCAGACTTGGTTAAAAAATTGTTGAAATTTGTATTATCCTTTTAAAAAAAAGTATATAAAAGCACCCAAGGATTAATTACCTTCGGGTGAGATTCTGCTTAAAATAAAAAAGTGGCAGATCAAAACAGTGACCGGGTCCTTCTTTTTTCATAAATTTAGATGTTGTCCTACCCGGCCACAGTGCAGGACACAACCCCCCATTTTTGGTGAAAAGTACACATAGAAAGAGCACAAAAACAAGGAGAAATTAATAATTTCTCCTCGTTGCGCCATTCTAATGCCTGGTATTCCATGGTGTTTGTTTTTGTCGCTGCCTCAGCCTTGTAGATCTGGAGCGGTGCCAAAAAGCAATGGGTGTTGCGGTGGAACGGCCACAGCAACACCCATTGCAGGCCCCTTTGCCTGCGGTGGAAAGGTGCATATCTCGCTTAGCGCCACCTTGTAAATATGGAAATGGCGCTGCGTGACTGGAGCGTCTCAAAAAGTGACGTTATGGTGGAACTGAGGGCCCCATAGTGAGTAAAAATCTTCACCCAGAGCATCTGCCTTAGAACCAGGGCAATCTCTAAGCTCCTGACATCTAGGCCTAGGCGATGCTTAAATTATGGAAGAGATGGTGCGACCTCTCACACCATGTCCAGGCGCACAGCGATCACGTGTGCATATCAATAATGCAACATGTTAGTCCAGATTTATTCATCATTTATTTTAATTTTCATCACAATGAGTATTTTTAATCCCAAATTTTATCAATGGCCACATGAGAGACGTCTCACATTTGTCACGATAACCTTTAATGCTGCAGACATGCCAAGTGCCTTAATCTGAAGCTCGGCGTAACTGTGAGTAATCCTCTTAAGTTCATCCAGATAACCCAATGCATTTCGGGCCATAAGTGGCCCTTCGTCAGGGGTATTCTACGGTTTAAAAAGACAATGTTTTAGTACCAAGCATTTCAAACTACATGCCTATGCTGCCTATAATTCAAAAGCGTAGCGCGCCCTTGTCTCATGATTCCTCCACATCATTAACGTATTCCCGCTAATCGTAGCTGAAAAGCCACCACTAAATCGATATCCACATCCCCATTACTCAATCTCCCACAATTCATTCAAGTTTGAATATGCCACATGGTTTCGGTACTACGGTTCCATTATATGCAAACCTTCCAAATCATAAATTAATTAAGAACAGATTTTCATCAAACCGGGTGGTTACCTTTCAACAATCCTTCCCTTTACTTTTCCCTTAAATTACGCCAGTGTAATTTTAAGGAATTCTTGAAATTATGCCATTACGTCACGTTGTGTAATTCTGCGCCGTTTGTGGCAAAAGTTTGCAGTGAGCACATGAGAATAATGCAAATGCCAGTATGCCAATCACTGTTGCTTGTGCCACTTTTTTGTGCTTTTTTTTGCAGTGAAATGTGTCCACAAGTCAAAAGTTGGCGCACTTCACAATAGAATATGTTGCTAAATGAGATTTGTATTTTGCATAACTATGTGTAGTTTTACATAATTTTCCCCACATTTTGTGTGATTACATAAAACCAAATTATGCAAATGTTGCACTTCCATGCTGAAAACCTTTACGCAAGGTCTTTGCTTTTTATACAGACTGGCCTTTCGTGTTCATACAGGCTGGCGTATGATGTTCACTACTGACTGGCCTTTGAAGTTCATTCAGACTGGACTTTGCTGTCCATTATTGACAGATTATATGATGCGCATGCAAACTGGACCTCTGATGCTCATTACAAACTGGCCTTTGGTGTTCATTCAGAGTGGACTTTGATATTTATTACTGACCTGGCCTATGATAAATACAGACTGCACAACTGGGCCTGTATTATGTATCAGGTGCTTTGTTCAGATTTCAACAGCCAATCCGTGTCGGAACGGCCAATTAGGAAAGGATGTCCGAATCTGCCATCGTAATCGCTCGGTCGGAAACGCGGACCGTTGACCTGTACGAGTCGGCTCCGATCGACTTTGTTTCTCCGAATGACATTTGGAACCGAGTCAGAAAGTCCAAAACCTTTCCTAACTTCGTAATTAGTCGTTCAGAAAGCTTTCCAAATCGGAGAGAAAGACCGGTTCCGAATCGGATTCGGCAGACTCGAATCCCATTCGGAGCCTTTCCAACCAACATCATAATCGATTCCTGAGATGTTTATTGGATCGATATCTAAATTGTAATTAACAAGATGAATTGACTGTTGATACTAAATATTCATTAGAACAAAGCACAATTTATGAAGATAGTCAAATGACAGGCATGCAGTGTATTATTTTAAGTGATTGGTTGTGAATTGACATCATGCATTTAGGCAGACAGTATTGAATTCAGTAAGTGAAATGATTTGAAATGAGGGTGTACGAAAATATAAAAAGTATTCAGTTCACATATTCAAACATTGCACTTTTTGAAAGGACAGTATTTTGATTATGAAATTAAAAAACAGGTTCGTTTTTTGCAATATTGGGAAAATTAACTATTAACGATTTATGTTATTGTTGCATGCCTCAGATAAAGAATACCAGAGGCAGAGTCTTTTGTTGTTGAAAGTGTCACGTGGTTGTATTTAAGAAGGCCACTAAGACGCTGTGCGTCATGTGAGCAAGGTCACAGGCGTGACCGAAACGCGTTATGGTGGATGTGTTAAGAAAATAAACACATACAAGTGGAGATTCTTTGTGTCTGTGCCTGGTCTTTTGGATTCAAGGAGTACGGGAGGTGATTATATATACACACACATATATAAATATATATATACTGGATGAAGGCCAGAAATTCAATTGTAAGTGGGGTTTCACTGCAGCTGGAGAGGTCCGCCAAGAGCAAGGACACTGCCAGATGTTGGGATCAAAGACAACTGGAAAGCTTGAATCTGATTGGCCAGCGGCAACCGGTGATCATGAAAGACCCATTGACTGCTCTTCTCCCCCTGGTGGGGAGCCCAGTCTGAACTCACAAATACTGCTCTGCTTTATTTGAACTAGTTAACTACAAAAGGAACACGCTTTGGAATGGGGGCCATGTGTCCTCGTTCAGTGCCTTCAGAGCCAGCATCAAATCCCTCCACGCCTTGCCTCAACAACCAGCACAGGATGACACAAATTGTTGACACGTGTCTGAAGGAACAAGCCCTCGCTAATCAACAGCAGGAGTACCACTAATGTACGGGTAATAAGACAACAGTTAATCCTTTCCTCGATGAAACCCACATCCCATATGTTTTCTGTAAGATGTTCTGCAAAAAAATGATGCTATTTTTACACAGAAATTTAAGCAGCTTGGCATGATTTGTGTGTCTCGCATGCACATTACTGCACTACAGAGATGTTGGCGATAGATAGTTCCATGAGGCTTCTCTGTGGGTTCCTGGATGTGTCAAAAAAGTATTTTATGCCCTCATATGTTTGAATATTCTCTCTCCATTTAAAAACACTATAAGGAACACTGATACTTAGATATCTCGTGATTCTTTTGCCTTTTATCCGTAGTACCTGTAAACAGTGCTGCTTGAAATGTAACATCTTGTATGTATGTCTCCATGTATGTGCTCCGACGTCAGAAAAGGCCTGATCCATGCTGACAGTGTCCTATCAAGAGATGCCAAGACCTCTCGTTAGCCCCTCAGTCCTTTCTATGGGTGGCACTACCCTCAGAATGACAGGTGTCCCAATAGGTCAAATGGAAACTCTGAGGGTTTAAGAAGGGAAAATAACCATACACACAGTAAGAGAAACATAAACTACACTCCCCGCACCACAATCTTGTTCCTTTATGGTGTCCATTATTCATGAATTCGGCTCAAATAATAACACTGGCCTCTAATGCCTTGGACTGGAAATAGTGTACGAATTAGACAGGGCCACTGGAATGATGCCATTGTGCGGCTGTGGTAATGTTGGCATATTTATAGATTTGCTGCATTTGCCACATATTCTATCATATGCCGCATAATCTGCAGATTTTAACAAAAAAATCGTTTCTAGCTCAAACTGTTCAAAAGTTACTAGAAAAGCAGCGACAAGTGTTGCAGCCATATGCAAAAACTGAATAGGTCACCATTCTGTAGCTTATTGCCAAATATTGGGTATTAAACTGGTACTAATGAGGCAGCAGCTGTCTGCACAGGTAAGAGCGATGGGGCGGAGGGGCCGGGAAGGGAGGAATTTTAACAGACGACGATGGAAAATGTATTATTTATTGAATTTTTCCTCGTGGTTGTCTGTCGAATTCCTCCCCAACCCGGCCCCATTGCTCTTACCTGAACGGGCCGCTCCTGTAATGAGGTGCAACCATTGCTCAGACAGTGTTACCAAGTTTAACAAGCATTAGAAATGCAATCGGGCTCGGATTTATTTGAGTTTGAGCTAATGGCATTGTAAATGCCAATGTATTGTTGCTATGTGTTATGGAGTGTGTTCATGTGGTGTGTACTGCCAGTGATCTCCTTGTGAGTGTGAGAATATTGCACCGTTACTGCCTGTGATGTCCTTCTTGTGAGTGTGAGGAGCTTGCACCTCTGCTGCCTGTGGTCTCCTTGTGAGTGCAAGAAGATTGCACTGCTGCTGCCTGTGATGTCGTTCTTGTGAGTGTGAGAAGCTTGCACCGCTGCTGCTTGTGATGTCCTTGTGAGTGGGAGAAGCTTGCACCTCAGCTGCCTGTGGTCTCCTTGTGAGTGTAAGAAGCTTGCACAGCTGCTGCCTGTGATGTCCTTCGTGCGAGTGTGAGAAGCTTGCACCGCTGCTGCCTGTGAGTATGAGAAGATTGCATTGAGCATCTCTGTGCTGTGCCTGTTCTTTGTAAGGGACTCTTGCTCTGTTGCTGCTGCTGCCTTGGCACAGTACCTGCTGTGAGTGTGTAAGGGAAGCTTGCACCACTGCTGCTTGTGATGTCGTTCTTGCGAGTGTGAGAAGCTTGCACCTCTGCTGCCTGTGGTCTCCTTGTGAGTGTAAGAAGCTTGCACTGCTGCTGCCTGTGATGTCGTTCTTGTGAGTGTGAGAAGCTTGCACCGCTGCTGCTTGTGATGTCCTTCTTGTGAGTGGGAGAAGCTTGCACCTCAGCTGCCTGTGGTCTCCTTGTGAGTGTAAGAAGCTTGCACAGCTGCTGCCTGTGATGTCCTTCTTGTGAGTGTGAGAAACTTGCACCGCTGCTGCCTGTGAGTATGAGAAGATTGCATTGTGCATCTCTGTGCTGTTCCTGTTCTTTGTAAGGGACTCTTGCTCTGTTGCTGCTGCTGCCTTGGCACAGTACCTGCTGTCAGTGTGTAAGGGAAGCTTGCACCACTGCTGCTTGTGATGTATTTCTTGCGAGTGTGAGAAGCTTGTACCTCTGCTGCTTGTGGTCTCCTTGTGAGTGTAAGAAGCTTGCACTGCTGCTGCCTGTGATGTCGTTCTTGTGAGTGTGAGAAGCTTGCACCGCTGCTGCTTGTGATGTCCTTCTTGTGAGTGGGAGAAGCTTGCACCTCAGCTGCCTGTGGTCTCCTTGTGAGTGTAAGAAGCTTGCACAGCTGCTGCCTGTGATGTACTACTCACTACTCTACTCTACTCACTACTCTACTCACTACTCTGCACTCACTACTCACTACTCTGCACTCACTACTCACTACTCTAGTCACTACTCTGCACTCACTACTCTACTCACTACTCTACTCACTACTCACTACTCTACTCACTACTCTACTGACTACTCTACTCACTAGTCTACTCACTACTCACTACTCTGCACTCACTACTCTCCACTCACTACTCTACTCACTACTCACTACTCTACTCACTACTTTCTACTCACTACTCTACTCACTACTCACTACTCACTACTCTGCACTCACTACTTTACTCACTACTCTACTCTACTCACCTCACTACTCTACTCACTACTCTACTCACTACTAACTACTCTACTCACTACTCTACTCACTACTCTGCACTCACTACTCACTACTCACCTCACTACACTACTCACTACTCTCTTCTCACTACTCACTACTCTGCACTCACTACTTTACTCACTACTCTACTCTACTCACCTCACTACTCTACTCACTACTCTGCACTCACTACTCACTACTCACCTCACTACTCTATTCACTACTCACTACTCTACTCACTACTCTACTCACTACTCTACTCACTACTCTACTCACTACTCACTACTCTACTCACTACTCTGCACTCACAACTCACTACTCTAGTCACTACTCTGCACTCACTACTCACTACTCTACTCACTTCTCACTACCCTACTCACTACTCTGCACTCACTACTCTACTCACTACTCACTACTCACTACTCTACTCTCTACTCACTACTCTACTACTCTACTCACTACTCTACTCTCTACTCTACTCACTACTCTACTCACTACTCTACTCACTACTCACTACTCTACACACTACTCTGCACTCACATCTCTGCACTCACTACTCACTACTCTACTCACTACTCTACTCACTACTCTACTCACTACTCTGCACTCACATCTCTGCACTCACTACTTTGCACTCACTACTCTGCACTCACTACTCACTACTCTGCACTCACTACTCACTACTCTGCACTCACTACTAACTACTCTACTCACTACTCACTACTCTACTACTCTACTCACTACTCTACTCACTACTCTACTCACTACTCTACTCACTACTCTACTCACTACTCTGCACTCACATCTCTGCACTCACTACTCTGCACTCACTACTCTGCACTCACTACTCACTACTCTGCACTCACTACTCTGCACTCACTACTCTGCACTCACTACTCTGCACTCACTACTCACTACTCTGCACACTCACTCTGCACTCACTACTCACTACTCTGCACACTCACTCTGCACTCACTACGAGCCGGCTGCGGTACCAGCGAGGCAGAACAACAGGTCACCACGGAGAATCCTAAAACTGCAAGAAAACAAACACCACAAATGTCCAGCCATGAAGAATCGCCCGCGCAGTCTTAAGTACAAGATTCTGTTAGCAGCGCTAATAATTGCAAGACGGAAATGTGTTCTTCTGGTCTTAAAAAATAGACAATTGAGGAGGATTGTGCCTGGGGGAAGGATCGGTTATTTTAAGCTACGGCTGTGGACGCCCTCAACAGCCTGGAGTCACAAGTGCAGCCCTTGCAGGGCTGACTCAGGCTTTTATCCTCCTAGAGCCGTACAATCTGTAAGACTGATTGTGTAAAGAGCCTCGTATGAAATTCCCCTGAGAGATCCCCAGCGCATACCAAAAGGTGCATACAGTTACTAAAAGTCATAAATGCTAAAGATGGAAAGGCCAGCCAGGCATGAGAGATTTAAAAAAAAATGCGCGGGGTCCGTCTTTACCCCGAAACAGGTGCACAATGGAGAAGTACAAGAAATATACTCAACCCACACTTAATCTTCAAACTAGGTCATTTCTCGCTCATTTATCAGGTTCGGTCAGCTGAAACCTTAGCAGGGCGGGCACAGGTTTGAATGTGCAGTTTCTCGCTGGTTTTTACTCAGTAGACAATATATTTATGTTTAAAATGTTAAGACCGTAACTTTTTGTGCGGGTTTATAGGTGCATGTGCCATGCTCCTCGAAATCCTGCGAGTGCTTTCCTTGCCCCCATCCTCAACACACACACACACACACACACACACACTTAATTTCCTATTATGCCCTAGTCGCTTATTTCCAAACTTGGGGATTGAGTGGCCGGGAGATGAACGATCTGTTTGTGCTTGGGACTGGAGTGACACTTTTTTATTGGGTATGATATATTTATTTTCGGAGGAAAAGAGTGCCTTTCTCGGGGCGATAAAATCTGCCAGCAGAGACATTTGTTTTGGTTGTTTGAAGGAACATTGCGATGTTGGAGGCGTCATGTCACTTCGTGTTTGTGGGGAGACGGGGGCTCCTTCTCGTACTGCTGGAAGGGGCGTGGGCATGAATGGGGGCGCCGTGGGGATGGGACTGTGCAGGGCCTGTGAAGTCACTGGCCCGAGCTTTCCGGGGCGGTGTGTGCAGGGCGCGCTGACAGCCCGGCCGCGGCCGCCCTTCTTTGCCACTTCCCGGGGCTGTTTCTCCAAACGGAATAGCTTTGTTTCCTAGATGGATCCGGCTGGCGGCAGATTCTTATAATCACAAATATAGTCATGAAAATGAGATACAAAAAGTGCCGATATTACAATAAAAGCGGGGTTCCCGTAACGGAAGAGAAGGGAGCCAGGCAGCGCGCTGCCCGGGTCCTGGACTGGTAATTGAGCCCGAGCCGGTGATGTCTAAATCAGGCGGGGAGACGGGGAGTGAGCCAGAGAGCGGCAGAGCAGCTCCCCGGGCCGGCAGGAAGGAGCCGCACACGGCGTCTATGCCTGTGTGCACGTGAGGAGGACGCGCGCCCGACAAACACACTGCTAGATGGTGAACGCGCGCACACCATCTGGAATGCATTACACGGCCACCCTGACAGCTCCTAATTAAGATGAATGCACTTTCGAGCACGTAACCGCACGAAATATGCCCAAAATGGCGCCTGAAAATTACAACTGCCCAATAGCATCAAGACTACTAAAAATACATCACCGCGAAGACCAATGACCATTCAGATAATAAAAAAAATAAGGAATGTGTCTTTCCCGAGGCCTTAACACACTTTTTTTTCTTTCTGTACTAATAGGATCTCGGCGCTCCGCCCGAGCCCTAAAAATGACAAAATAATGAAGTAATACTATTACAAAATGTACTGAATTATGCAGCATAATTTTCCTTTTCTTGCCGCATAATCTGTTCAAACCTGCTGCATTATTCCAGTGGCCCTGACCATAGATGCCTTTCAAAGAGGCCCTTATTATTTACAATTCCATAGCTGCCAAGTGTGCACTCAGCATAATTATGCACGTCTGAGTTTTCAGTGTGGCTGTGCATGGCATTTGCCTACCTCATGTGTGACACTTTGAGTGATACTACATCGCAAGCTGTTGTGCATGAAATTCTCTGTAGGGTTTGGCTTTGAATTCAGACACTGTGTTCTGTGTTTTTGATGAAAAATACTGAGAATTTCCACTGAAGTCACGTGACTTGTGAATATCACAATAGTGCACATGGCTTCCAATTCTGTTTCTGAAGCCATCCTTCTCGGTTCTGAAGAGGGCCTAGATGAGCATGAGCACTATTTTTTACGTGCTAAGAATTCACAAGATTTTATAGCAGTTTTATTAACCGCAAGCTCAGACCAATGATACCGCTCCACATAAGCACCAGTTACATTACACAAGGTCAGATTCATGGCTTTTTAGGCCTGGGGGAAATTAAGTGATTTGCTCAGTCACAAAATGTTGAGCCAATGCTGGGACTTGAACCTGAGGCCTGATTATGATGATGGTGGGACAGCCACAGACAGCCTGTTGTGTTATGAACCCCAATGTACCCCAATATAGGTCTAGGTAGTTGCACGACCCTTTACCTTCATCTGTCCCACCATTGCTCTACATAACGGGTCTGGTGCTGACCTTTTACCTTGTTAGGTGCTACATAAATGTAGTGTGGTTTTCTCCGAAAACTAGCTTAATTTATTATGCATGAGGATTCTCAGTATCACAGCAGAATTACGTCTTCTGCATAATAACACTGTATAAGGGTCACCTCTATCGTCATCTTTGCCCAACATGCCCATAGTACACTTCTATGTAGAACAACTGAGGCTACCTTTTGGATATATAAGCACTACATCTTTGCTGGACAAACCAGAGGAGAAAGACTTCCAGGCTGACACACTGACACGAGACCCTGAGGTTCCTGCACGCAGACACTCTAGCACGCAGTGGTCTGACATCCCTCGCAGGGTGTCCATCTCAAGACCAAGACGGGGTCCTTCGCTCTCCCACATCAGTGAATGGGGTTGGCTCTATCCTGAGGGGATTCTTGGCTATTCGCCTACATACATGCTAGGTACATTTAGGTACATCTACTTAAGGTTTGCATCATAGGAGTTCGCCTTATTACTGTCATGTATCTATATGCCTGCATACATTCATTGTTTTAGCACTATGGTAGAATTCAACCTTTTCTTTACTCTGCTGGTGCTTATAACCGTATATATCTGTTTCTGTCTCACGGTTGCTTCAGCACATGTATTTTATACTATAATACACTGGTTGAATAAACACTTATTGAAAATGTCCCCACTGTTTATTATGGGTATATCTCTGAGACAAAAGTAAGCACAAGTGACTGAGCAAAAAGTACTGTACTGTTGCCACAATCCCTGAGGGGTCAGGGATGTCATGTTCAATAGTTGCCAGACACTATTTGCTCCTTGGTAAGAGGGGCTCATAGTTGCCCTGTGAGCTAGCTGGTCTACAGACTAACATATCCTCTGGAGCCAGTCTGGACACCAATCCCTTAGTTTATGTTGTCTATACGCGCAGATCTGATATAGATTTGTAGGAACTACACAACAGTCGGTGGAGGTCCCACCACCATCGTAATGCCGATTACCGCCTGCCACATTAGGATGGCTGGCTGATGGTTGGCCGTCGGAGAGACCATCTGCCAGGGATCCCTCCGACAGTGGCTGTGCTTGCCAGGCACCACCATAGGGATTACAATGTCCCATTCCACCGGCCTTTTCATGGTGGTTTACCCGCCATGAAAAGGCAGGCGGAAAGGGACATTGTCGGCCCATTGGGGGCCCTCCTTCGTCCCTGGTCGTCCGAAATGGTCCCTGCGTTGCACCTATGGTGCACCGCAACATATCCCTGCACTATGTGGCAGGCAACACATGGTGCCTGCCACATAGTGCAGGGAAATGCACAGGGTGCATATTTTGTACTGCGGCGTGTGCTGCAGCCTGCAGCACTCACCTCAATACAAAATATACACTTTGTGACTGCCTTGAAGGCGATTGCATCGTGATTCAGGGTGCCGGACCGCCTAAAGCTTGTCAAGCGTTCCCGTTTCCCACCAGGATGGTGGTTGAACATAAATCCGACCGCCATCCTAATCCCCCTGGATCCACAGTTCCATTGTAGGCATCCTGGCCGTTAGGCCACATCTCTTCCTGTTGTTTTTTTAATCTGCCGGAGAAGAAGCCTTACGCACTCAGAGAAAATAGGGAGCCGTGCAATGTACATATGCTTTCCGAAAGCCATGAAGGATCCGTCCTTGCTACCGCCTGGCTCTCACACACTGCTGACAGTCGTGAGATGTGTGTGTTACAGAGATAGAATGTGCCTTGATGAGGGTTCAGACCCTCCCTCCTATGGGTCCTCTGTACCTACTCTGCCGTCACCCTTGACCTTAAAGTCATTGCAGAACCACAAACCTCCACCGGAGATGGTGGTGAACAAGCTTCCTCACCTCTGAGACGACCTTGTGCTGTCATCTCTGCTGTCTGTGGAGTGGGGTGTGAACAGAGATGTTTTAAGGCAATGGTAAGTGGGCAATTGCCCAGGGCCCCCACCTTCCCAGAGTCCCCTTTGAAAGTGAATGTGTAGTCTGTCTTTCATCTGCCTATTTCTCTATCTCAACCCTTAACATATAATTTAATATTGTTTGGCATCATGGGACCTATATAAGCAGCAAATGGGTAATACAAATCAAAGATCTTCTGAAAAGGGGGCTCCAAAATATTTCTTGACCCGAGTCCCTCAAATCCTTATGATGACACTGGTTGTGAGTAGTAACCCCAATGGCTGGTTTCTGTAGCTTTGATGCAACGCCCCAAGTCTTAACCTAAGGTCTGCTATTAGGTATCCAACCTGACTAAGAGCTCGTGGTGTAGGAGTGTAAGGAGAAAGATAACATGCATTGGCAAATCAATAGGTCGCTCTTATGTGAGAGCTATTGGCTTTAATAATGTCTTATAGCCATGTTGTATAGCAGTGTGGCTGCTGTTCAGCATGGTTAAAAGTTAGTGCCGTGGCATAGATTTGGGTGGTGTAGAGTCGAGTCTCGTAAAGGAGTAGAGTGGAGTGGCGTAGAGTGGAGGGGCTTAAGGTAGAGTGGCATAAGGTAGAGTGTAGTGATGTAGAGTGGCGTACAGTAGAGTGTTGTACAGCAGAGTGGCATAGAATAGAGTGGCTGTTAGACCTGTCAGCCCTAGGGTGGTCTTACCCCGTTTTTTTGCTCTTTTGTCTCATTTTTACCACAGTCTTTTTGTTGGACCTAGGTCTCTGGGTGCCTTACCACTGCCAAACAGTGCTGGGGTGCAGGTGCTCTCTCCCAATAACATGGCTGCCACAGGCCCCTGCTACTGCAGAGTGGCCATTGAATACACGCACTAGCCGTTAGGAGAAGGCTGGGACATCCTGATACTGTACCTCTGCCGTCCCGCCTTTTTGTCCCATAGACCAACATATGGAAGCTCCTGGGAGGGGTTATGCTTTGCCAACCTTTACAGGAGGGTCATCTGACCTAGGGGTATAAGAGGAAAGGAGGGAAACTGAACTAGTCAGTTGGGGCACCGCTGGACCTGGGGGAACCTCTGCCGAAGTACAGGCGGTTGGGCCTAGGGGAGGAACCTACACTACAGGGACTGACTGAGCTTAGGCCCTGCTGTACCCAAGTTAGATGAGGGACTCTGCCAGCCTGCTGATCTTGCCCAGTGAGGGGGAACCCATGGGACCCACTTTAATGTGCTGCAGGGAGCCATCGTGCCTCTGATGCCTGCCAACTCAACCCCCTTCTTCCCCCCAAGAACCTGCAATGAGACCTGCTGTGTAATCTTCCCCCCAAGACAAGCGCTGAACTGAAGTAGTGGACTGCCGGCTGTGAGCCCTGCTGGGGATCGACCAGGTAATCAGCGCTATACCCACTAAACGCTTTATTGAGAGAACTGTGCCCCGCTGCGATGTGCTCCTAAAGCGTTGTGCCCCTGAAGCGCTGTGTCACTCCTAAGCGCTATTCTGCCCAGCACTTTGAGGAACTGCTGCTGCCCCCCCCCGCTTGAACCACTCCCAAGCACTGTGTGCCTAAAAGCGCTGCAGGCCCTAATCACCGCCGCAGCCCAATAGCTGTCTCCTAGTGCTATGCCAGGAAGCGCTCATCTGCCGGAGATCATCGCTGCAGCCCGGGCGCCATGGGACCCGAAGCGCTGCCTGCACCTCCCATGTGTGTGCGCTGGTGTTGGGCGCTGCTGCAGATTGCGCATTGGGGCCTGGAAGTTACCACCGTGGCCCCGGCGTCTACTGCCATAAGGATCATCTACTGCCCGAGTCCACCGCAGCGGCCCCTGAAGCCTGGAGAGGGCCGCCGCGGTATTGGAGAGGCCCGCACTGGGCCGAAGAAGCCAGCAAGTCCGTTGTCGCGATACGGGGGCGCCAGCCGCGTCATCGTCACGACACCGTTAGCGCAGCGCAGCCATTGGTTGAGGTTGCCACGCCCCCAGCGAGCCACACTGGGATTGGCGGTCACGGGCGTGCCTCCCTGGAGCCGTGTGCCGATTGGCTCTGAGGCCAAAGACAAAGCCGGTAAGCCGAGGCCAGTCCAGGCCTTACTGTGGGGGCTGCGAGAGGAGCGGGAACCCCCCTGCCTCGCCCAGGCCGACCGCGAGTGAAGAGAGGCCCGGAGGGCACGAGGAGGAGCTGCTGGGAGCCCACTTAGCCTGCGCGGGCTCCCGAATCAAGACCGAGGCCAAAGACACAGGTAACACCCCCTGGGGGAGGGCGGAGGTAACCAGAGATAGCGGGGCTGCCGAGGAGCCTCAGAACATCAGAGAGGCATCCCTCTGACTGCCCCTCCCTCAGGAGACTGCAACTGGGCCCTGTAGGCCCTGTCTAACCCTGCAATGGCCCTGTGGGCCCTGAAGGCCTAGAGTGAGAGTGAAATAGTTTAAAGGCCTCCTGAGCTGGGCACAAGACTGCTTTGGCTAGGGAAGTACTGTGCTTAAAATTTACCCCTTGCAGGGGACTGTTCCTTTTAGAGTGTCCCTACTTAGGAAATACTGTGTATGTTTCTATTGTGCAATTCATGCCTACGTTGGGTTATTTGAATGACCCCCATGCACAGGAGATGTTTTGATGTTGAATCCAGATCTACAAAATGTTGCATTTAATGATCCTGCTTATAAGAAATGTGGTTTGCCTTGAATTAGTATCTGAAAGATGTTGACCCCATTTGCCTGATATAAGAAGAGTTACTTACCTGCACTAAAGAGTCTAGATAAAGAGTCTTGAAGTGAACAGCAACCTGGTGTGGTGTCATTCTATTGCGTGTGCCTTCTTGAGTCAGTGTGCGTGTGTGCTGCACCACTGCTTTACACATTGCCTTCGGGTGCCTTCCTGCCTCGCGCCAAGCTACCATGTCAGAATTGGTGACCCCAGTTCTAACAGCGGCGTACAGTAGAGTGGTGTAGAGTAGCGTAGAGTGGAGTGAAGTGGTGTGAGTGGCATAGAGCAGAGTGGAATGGAGTAGGGTAAAGTGTCCCTAGAGTAGAGTGAAGTGGAGTTGAGTGGCATAGAGTAGAGAGGTGCGCTGTAGAGTACCATACAGTAGAGTGGCATAGAGTAGAGTGGTGTAGAGTAAAGTGGCACAGAGTAGAGTGTCGAGAAGTGGCATAGAGTAGAGTGGCATAGAGTGGTGTATCGTAGGATGGCACAGAGCTGATTTTTAGAGTGGCATAAAGTAGGTTAGAGGGGGTAGAGTAGAGCGCATAGAGTGGAGTGGTGCAGAGTGGAGTGCAGTGGCATAGATAAGAGGTGCATAGCACAGTGGTGTAGAGTAAAGTGGCACAAAGTAGAGTGGCATAGAGTGAAGTGGCTTAGAGTGGAGTGGCATTCAGTGATGTATAGTATGGTGGCATAGAGCAGAGTACAGAGGGGTAGAGTAGAGTGAGTTGAGTGGAGCGGCGCAGAGTGGAGTTCCGTGGCACAGAGTAGAGCGGTGCAGAATAGAGTGGCATGGACCGGGGTGGAGTAGAGTGAAGTGGCATATAGTGACCTAGAGTTGAGTGGAGTGGCGTAGAATGCAATGGCATAAAGGAGAGTGGAGTGGTATAGAGTAGAGTAGAGTGACATAGAGTAGAGTGAAGTGGTGCAGAGTGGCATCGAGTGTCATACAGTAGAGTGGCTTAGAGTAGAATGGCATAGAGTAGAGTGTTGTGGAATAGCCTAGTGTGAAGTAATGTAGAGAATTGTGGCATAGAGAAGAGTGCTATAGGGTAGAGTGTCATAGAATAGAGTGGTGTGGTGTAGAGTGGCTAAGAGTAGAGTTGAGTGGCATAGAGTAGAGTTGAGTGGCATAGAGTAGAGTGGAGTGGCATAGAGTAGAGTGGAGTGGCATAGAGTAGAGTGGAGTGGCATAGAGTAGAGTGGAGTGGCATAGAGTAGAGTGGAGTGGCATAGAGTAGAGTGGAGTGGCATAGAGTAGAGTGGAGTGGCATAGAGTGGTCCACCAAGCGCAAGGACGCTGCCAGATGTTGGGATCAAAGACAACTGGAAAGCTTGAATCGGATTGGCCAGCGGCTACCGGTGATCATGAAAGACCCATTGACTGCTCTTCTCCCCCTGGTGCGAAACACATTCTGAACTCACAATTACTGCTCTGCTTTAGCTGAACTAGTTTAACTACCAAAGAAAAACACCCCCCCACGCCTTTTCTCAACAACCAGCACAGGATGACACAAATTGTTGACACATGTCTGAAGAAACAGGCCCTCGCTAATCAACAGCAGGAGTAGCAATAATGTATGGTTAATAAGACAGCAGATATTCCTTTCCTCAATGAAACCCACATCCCACATGTTTTCTGTAGGATGTTCTGCAAAATATTATATTATTTTTACACAGAAATTAAGTTTAACCAGCTTGGCATGATCCGTGTGTCCCGCGTGCACATTGCTGCAGTACATAGATGTTGGTGGTAGATAGTTCTGTGAGGCTTCTCTGTGGGTTCCTGGAGATTTCTAAATTGAAATGTACTTTCTACCCTCAATAGGTTCGAATATTCTCTCTACCTTAAGAAACACCATAAGGAAACCTGATTCTTAGATATCTGCTGATTCTTTTATCTGTCATACTCGTAAACAGTACTGTTTGAAATGTGTGTAGGTCTCTATGTATGTGCTCTGACGTCAGCAAAGGTCTGGTCCACGCTGACAGTGTCCTAACATGAGATGCCAGGACCTCTTGTTAGCCCTCAGTCCTTTCCATGGGTGGCACTACCCTCAGAATGCCAGGTGTCACAATAGGTCAAATGGAAACTCTCGAGGAGGAGGGTTTGAGGAGGGCAAAGTACCACACACAAGCTAAGAAAAAAAGAAAATAAACACCCCACATCATAATCGTGTTCCTCTATTGGTGTCCCATAATCATGAATTCTGCTCAGATAATCACACTGGCATCTAATGCCTTGAACTAGAAATAGTTTACGTCACTGGCATCTAATGCCTTGAACTAGAAATAGTTTACGTCACTGCCATCTAATTCCTTGAAGTAGAAATAGTTTACGTCACTGGCATCTAATTCCTTGAAGTAGAAATAGTTTACGTTGCTGGCATCTAAAGCCTTGAAGTAGAAATAGTTTACGTCACTGGCATCTAATTCCTTGAAGTAGAAATAGTTTACGTTGCTGGCATCTAAAGCCTTGATGTAGAAATAGTTTACGTCACTGGCATCTAATTCCTTGAAGTAGAAATAGTATACGTTGCTGGCATCTAAAGCCTTGAAGTAGAAATAGTTTACGTCACTGGCATCTAATTCCTTGAACTAGAAATAGTTTACGTTGCTGGCATCTAAAGCCTTGAAGTAGAAATAGTTTACGTCACTGGCATCTAATTCCTTGAAGTAGAAATAGTTTACGTTGCTGGCATCTAAAGCCTTGAAGTAGAAATAGTGTACGTCACTGGCATCTAATTCCTTGAAGTAGAAATAGTTTACATCACTGGCATCTAATTCCTTGAAGTAGAAATAGTTTACGTCACTGGCATCTAATGCCTTGAAGTAGAAATAATTTACGTCACTGGCATCTAATGCCTTGAAGTACAAATAGTTTACATCACTGGCATCTAATGCCTTGAAGTAGAAATTGTTTACATCACTAGCATCCAATGCCTTGAAGTAGAAATAGTTTACATCACTGGCATCTAATGCCTTGAAGTAGAAATAGTTTACATCACTGGCATCTAATGGCTTGAAGTAGAAATAGTTTACGTCAGGTGCCTTGAAGTAGAAATAGTTTACGTCACTGGAATCTAATGCCTTGAAGTAGAAATAGTTTATGTCACTGGCATCTTATGCCTTGAAGTAGAAATAGATTACGTTGCTGGCATCTAAAGCCTTAAAGTAGAAATAGTTTACGTCACTGGCATCTAATTCCTTGAAGTAGAAATAGTTTACGTTGCTGGCATCTAACACCTTGAAGCAGAAATAGTTTAAGTCACTGGAATATAATTCCTTGAAGTAGAAATAGTATACGTTGCTGGCATCTAAAGCCTTGAAGTAGAAATAGTTTATGTCACTGGCATCTAATTCCTTGAAGTAGAAATAGTTTACGTTGCTGGCATCTAAAGCCTTGAAGTAGAAATAGTTTACGTCACTGGCATCTAATTCCTTGAAGTAGAAATAGTTTACGTTGCTGGCATCTAAAGCCTTGAAGTAGAACTAGTGTACGTCACTGGCATCTAATTCATTGAAGTAGAAATAGTTTACGTCACTGGCATCTAATTCCTTGAAGTAGAAATAGTTTACGTCACTGGCATCTAATGCCTTGAAGTAGAAATAATTTACGTCACTGGCATCTAATGCCTTGAAGTACAAATAGTTTACATCACTGGCATCTAATGCCTTGAAGTAGAAATTGTTTACGTCACTAGCATCCAATGCCTTGAAGTAGAAATAGTTTACATCACTGGCATCTAATGCCTTGAAGTAGAAATAGTTTACATCACTGGCATCTAATGGCTTGAAGTAGAAATAGTTTACGTCAGGTGCCTTGAAGTAGAAATAGTTTACGTCACTGGAATCTAATGCCATGAAGTAGAAATAGTTTACGTCACTGGCATCTAATGCCTTGAAGTAGAAATAGTTTACGTCACTGGCATCCAATACCTTGAAGTAGAAATAGTTTAAGTCACTGGCATCTAATGCCTTGAAGTAGAAATAATGTATGTCATAGATGCCTTTCAAAGAGGCCCATTTATGTACAATTCCATAGCTGCCAAGTGTGCACTCTGCATATTTATGACACCTCTGAGTTTTCACTGTGACTATGCGTGACATTTGCCTACCTCATGTGGGTTCACTGACAAAATATCGAGTCCAAAATATCGAAGTACAAAGTTATCGAGCCAAAAATACCTGCTACAAAAATATCAACAACCTATACTAAAAAGGGAAGTACAAATATATATTTTTTTAAATGTTGTTTTCAATGATATCGTAGTAAATATAATTTTTTTAATATAGCTATAAATAAAATAAAAAATAATTTAATAAAAATTGAAATTTATTTAATGTATGTTTTAACAAATATAACAAATAAACTTACTTTCAAAAAGTTAAACACACATTCATATATATATATTTAATTTAAAAAATGTAAAAATTAACAAATCGTTTTAAATGATATAATATATATAGATATGTATATGTATATATATATATATCTATATATCTATATGAAAGAACAAAAAAATCCAGTTCCCACAGGAACTCCATGGAAGAATGGCATGGACTCGAGGTGTTTTAAGATTCAGCATTATTTTATTCTGCCAGGTCGCCCTCAATCCCAGAGGTCAGGAGAGATATATATATATTTCGCCAATCTTTTCAAATAAACGCACTCTCAAAGTCCGATTCTGCAAAGCAGGTAGCTTTTATTGCTTGCTCTAGGGTTCTGGACAATCTTATCCATACCCTGTGCTGTTTGGATTAACAATAAGGTCTTACCTTATCATAGAAACTACAACTTACATTTGGAGCCTTGAAAAAGTCATCAAACGACGAAACACGTGTCGGCTGTGTCATTGCTGTAACAACGTGCCAACAGTGGTGAAGATCTGTGCTCTCAACAAATGTTCTGTTATTGTTTTTGTTATTGCCATTAAACTTAAATCTGACTGTGAAGAGTCGGTTGTATACTATATTGTGCTGTGCTCTGTCAATCAATGTACTATGCCCAAAGCCAAAACTTTGAGTGGGTGTTTATTCACCAAAACCCCTCTCGGGCTCTCCAAGGCAGATAAGCACCAGTCATGTGATCCCTAGTCTGGTTGTAGCTCAGACCCTGGCTAAAAGGGCACTCTGCACATGCGGGGGTGAGAAACAAAGCGTTTGGAAGATTTGGGGCTGTCCGCGGCCCCCGCAGGTTGCCACCACAACGGGTGGCCCTTTAGTGCCATTTGGGCACATGCCACCCACTGGGCAAGGGTTGGACTCAGGATTGAGTCCTTCGCCTTGGCACGCTAGGCGCGTCATTTCCGGCGGACAGAGGTCGGGGGAGGGTACTTATACCTCCCCCCACCTCTATGGCATCCTCTTTGCGCCAGACACGCCGTCTCCCACCCTACCGCTTACCCGGCGTGGGTTGGCAGGCAATGTATGTAGAATGTTGTAATGTTCTCTTTTTCGTTGTAGGCGGAGTTACAGGGCAATCTGGAAGCAAACGGCTACAGTAAGGGTACTTCTGCGTCAGACCGGTACAGTAAGGGTGCCAGAGCCAAAGACCAGGAGCCTCAGGGCAGGTTCCTGGAAAATCACGACAGCGCCCGGTTAGTCCTTCAGGCGGTTGGGGCCTGACCAACTGGGGGTTTGCCCTGCCACGCTTCGCCCCGGAAAGGGCATGAGTAATACGAGACCAACGTGTCACGTGATCCGGATGAAGATCACCAAAGATGTAGCACTGTCTGGGTATCCCACAGTGCTGGCTCATCAGGCGGGCCAGAACAAGGTTGTCTTGTGTATTTATTGATTCATGCATGCCCAGCCGGTGGGTGGGGGTAAGTTGCCGATAATGGCACTAGCTGGCCTGACAGAGCAAGAGTGAATCAGCTTGAGGATATTACCTGTTGCTTTTCGCTTGTCCTGCTGTTTGGGGAGCCATTGGCCCTGGTCCACTGCTGTGCACTTTGAGGGGTCTGCTGCACGTCTCCGGTGGCCAGAAGCTGCCATTGCCATCATCTGCGCCGCCGCGCCTGGGGAGACCACAACCCCCAGAAGCCCCAGCGGCGCAGCGCATCACGGCCCTGCGCCAGGAGGCGTATAAATAACACCAAGCCCCACGCAACGCGGGACGCGCGCGGGCGAAGCCCGGGCCAAGGGCGGGCCCGTCCACGCCCGTCCAAGCCAGGATAAGTCAGGGCTGGGCCACCCCCCTTTCAACGTTTACCCGGCATCTTCAAGGATCTGGTTATTGACTGTTATTTGGACATTTTAAGTAGGTTTTGGGATCAAAAGCAGATAATGTCTAAGTCTGTCCAAAAGGGTGTTGTCGGGACTCTTGATGCGTTCCTCTTACGAGCTGAATCCGTCCTTATTAAAGAAATTGAACTTACTCAAAAAAGACTGTCCCTTGACTCAAGAAGAGCCTCAGTTGGGGCTCCTGTATTGTGCTCTCAAGAGGGGGTGGGTGGTTCTGTTAATGTTTCACAGCAATCGTCGTTGGGGCAAACACTCCCTGTGCTACCAGTCCCCTTAACCCCTGTAAGTGCCCTCTCGCCCACCAACACCTCCACCGACATGGTATTAACACGCCAGCAGCGGCAAAATTTGTCTAACAGGGAGGAGGGTAGAGTCCCCGCACCACCTAAGAAAAGAAAAGCGGGTGGGCTCCCCTCTACCTCATATCAGGCCAGTAAAGTAGCAAAAACTAAAGGGCCGGCCCGTGGCAGGAAAGCCCATGGGCAAGAGGCGGTTACACCCAAACCTCCAAGCCACTCACCGACTGTTTCAAACCTTACTAGCCAGATACCCTGCGTCATGGAGGACAGGCTATTAGGTAGGCTTGAGGAGAAATTTTTGAAAATGCTGGATCCCCTAGTGTTAAAATTAGATGCCATTAGTGAAAGGTTATCATCCATTGAGGACCTTCTATTAAGGCAAGAAGGGAATCCTTTGAGTTTGTTGAACCTTGCATCAGTCCCTACTCCGTTGATTCCAGCTAGTACACACGTTAACAGCAATACTACGGCCGGCTCCATTGCTGAAGATCCCCAGCCCCCTCTATTGGGTAATCGACCAGTAGCGGTTGAGCCAGCACACAATGGGAGAGCAGTGCTTGGGAGTAGTACATTCAATAAGGTCCCACAGGAAAGCATACCCAGTCATCACGCCAATGAGTCCCTCAATCTACCACCCGAGTCCACCCCCTATACTATTGTTCTTACCAATGTACCCCACTTGCAATCTGGCGCTGAGGAAAACTGGGAGAAATAAGGCTCTCCATTTGATTAACTCCAAAACCAGAATGGGGGGTCTCTTATTTGCGAGATTTAAATTGCCACGTTAAATAAACTGGGTAGGCCCTGCCAGGAAAACAAGTAGAGGTGACTGTGTGGTGGTCAATTTTGGGTTACCCCACGTAGTCAAATCTATTTTTGACATAGCTGTCTCACGATTGAGTGAAGATGGCATAAACATCGTTCCACTAGAGTTTTTTTACCAAGACATAAGGCCACCGATGATATCCATGGGTGTATGTAATCCTATTCCGCAGGTACAGGGGCGATATGAGTTCTCTGTCCCAACCTTCAATAGATTTCAATCCTTTACAAATTTGGAGGACATAGACTGACTGGGTTTGGATACCCAGTCAAACCCAGCTCACCAGGGTCAGGCTATTGTAGGAGGGGGCAGTGTAACTACCCACTCAAATAGCGGGAGGAACCTAGTGTTACTGGAAAGAAGCTCGGCCCACCCGGTAACACCAGGGTTCGGTGGCAATATTGGGGGCTCACCTCTCTTGACCAATGATCAAGTACCTACTACCTTAATACCAAACACAGATCCTGGTTTAATGACTTCTGCTCACATGGAGCCCTGCCCTGCTCTTAAAATCATTTCATGGAACGTAGCGGGGCTTGCATCTAAAATTGGAACTACGGAATGGACCTCATTCATTGAGGAGCATGACATTGTATTCCTTCAAGAAACTTGGGCGGTGGATCAAGTATTCTTTGAGGGCTACATTAACTTCTCCAAAATAGCAGTTCAGGGAGATAGGGGTAGACCAAAGGGGGGCTTATTGATCTGGATTAGACAGCTCCTATCCTACAAACTTCAGGAGATTGTCATTGACAGTCAGGACATCCTTATAGGGAAACTTTTGCAAGGTAATCCCCCTGACACTATATTTGTTCATATTTATTCTAGGGGACAGCAAGGAGGGAGGGCATCAGAGACAATAGAACTTTTAGATATTTTTTTAACTCACTATAGAGACAATAGTAATATCATAATTGCAGGGGATTTTAACTGTACATATGAACCACTTGACTTTGAGGAGCTGAACACTAGCTTTGAGGAAAACGATAAGTGGCTGATCCCTTCACTAGAACTTCCTCCAATTAAATAGTGGACAAGAGCAGCACTCCAATTAAAAGCATTCTGCATGTAACATGGGCTAAGTGCGGCCAATGGGCGTACAAAATCTGATAAAGAAGGGACATCGACATTTAGCAATGGCCATCGATCCAGTCATATAGGCTACTTCATTTTAAGTAAGGAAATGTGGCCAGAATTGCTTGATATGAAGGTGGTAACCAGGTCTGAGAGCGATCACAATCCACTCTCAGTTTCAATGCGGGCACTCGCCCACAATGGTGGTGAAGGTGTGGTAGACTGTCCAGATTCTGTAGAAGCTATCCTATCCAATGACATCAGACGTCTCAAATGGTGCAAGGTAGCAATTGACCCTGAGAAGCTGCTAGCTAGGAACAATTTAGTAGTTAATACTATTGATATTCTTCAGACCAAAGCTGAATTGGGGGTTGCTAGGGACAGGTTTCCCCAGGTTCATGAGCATCTTTTTAATCAACTGAAAAGTTTTTTATCACCAATAATAAAAAAGGGTCAGCTCCACCTACCACAAAGGGGGCAGCATGGTATAACTCTAACTGTCGTTTAGCATACAAATCCCTGGCTATGGCAATCAGGAGTAAGGATCAGACCTCAATTAAAGACACGAGGCAGGCTTACACGGTGGCCAAACTGAAAGCCAAGCAAGAATGGGACGAGGCCCACTGGGCTGAACTTCTCGAGGCTTACTCAAGGAGGGATATGACTCATTTTTGGTACCTGGTGGAATGGGGGAGTGGTACTCCAAGAAATGTTCCAGTTAACCATGTGGAACCGGATAAATGGATCAGTCATTACAGCGGCCAATTTGCAAAGAGTTTGGGGGCCCAGGACAACTTCACTGTGCCATTGTCCTCTGTCCCACTTAACATCACTAGATTGGAAGTAGAACAAGCGCTTAAATTAGTTCCAAAAGGAAGGGCCCCAGGCCTCGACTATGTCCCTGCAGATCTTTTTCATTCATGATCAGACATCTTGGGCAATTTACATCTAACTAATGATGAATGCCATTGATGAGGGAGCAGCTATTCCTGGCTCGTGGGCAGGCGCAGTTATCCTTCCGATTCATAAAAAGGGGGACCCATCCCAACCAGGGAATTACAGGCCTATAAGCCTGATCGCCTGTATTCAGAAGGTAGTGGCAAGAGTGATTCTATCTAGAATGCAGGAATGGTTGGGCGAGCATAACATTCTTTCTGATTTACAAGCAGGTTTCCGACGAGGGATTAGTACGGTGGACCAGGTGTTGAGGTTTAATCTCATCTACTGGCGCACCGTTACTCTAGGAAAAGGGTCAATTTACACAGCTCTTGTGGACCCTAGGTCTGCATTCGACCTAGTGCCTCGCTCCAAACTGTGGCAAAATCTTATTAAGCTGGGTAGGCCACTGGATATCGTATCCTTTATGGTTAAATTGTATACAGACAACTATGCCCAGGTTAGATGGAACACCCTAGGACATACAACAGATACATTTTTGGTGGAAATGGGGGTAAGGCAGGGGTGCGTCCTTGCACCCACCATTTTTTCGATATACATTAATGGGGTACTTTGAAAATTGCCCCATGGACGCCCCCAACTTAGCTGGCAAAAAGATCCCACTCCTAATGTTTGCCGATGATACCCTCATACTATCAAAGACACGTCAAGGGCTCCATCGTGTGCTAAACAGATTCGAAGAGTTCTGTGCAGATCATGATCTTGCAGTTAATGTAGACAAAACTAAATTCATGATTCTTCAGAACTCTAGCAAATCAATTGGCGAAATTAGGATGCATGGGCGGGTCTTAGAGCAAACCGAGATATTTAACTACTTGGGTGTAGTTTTAGACAAACGGACAAACGGATAAGCTGGAAGCCACAAATCGACAGCCTCTTGGTTAGACATGCCCAACTCTCTGGTGTTCTGCTCAGGGAGCATAGTCATTCATTTACCAAACCTGTGACTCCAGCATTGCACATTTACAATCTAAAAATTAGTGCCTCAATTCTATATGGCTCAGAGCTTTGGGCCCATGCGAACTATGAGGCTCTGGTGGTGGCGCAGAACAAAATTCTCCGATCCTTGTTGGGGCTGCCACAATCCACCCCTTTGATTCTCCTGTATTTGGATCTGGGGTGCCATTCCATCAGAGACGTAGTCCGCTACAGGTTACTAACATACTGGAGAAGACTTTGGGTGACTCTTGAACTTACCATCTATGCTTTGGCTGTTTTAGAACTCTGTGACTTATATGTGAGCAATAACATTGGGTGGTTTAGGAGTATTAAAAACGTTATCTGTGATTTGGGCATGTACCAACTGTGGACTTCTCCGGCTGACAGCCCATTCCCGAGCAAAGCAGAATTTAAGGGTGCATACTGGCACCTGGTATATTCTAGGCAACTTGTATCCTCATGCAGTTCAACTCTATCTAGCACCTTTCTACAAACTAAGAGGCCAATTAGGATGGCGGAAGGACCTGCGTCCGTCCGCCACCCCCGAGGTGGAGGGACCGTCCGCAGGGACTGCGGCGTTCCCTCCCTCGGAATTAGGATGTGACCGCCATGGAGGATGCGGATTCACCACAATCATAATCGACCCCTAAACACGAACCCAAGTATGACCCATATTGGGATCTCATCACATCGTCCCGCGATAGAAAACTTTTCCACCAATTTAGAGTAGGAGCCCTACCTACCAAGACCTTCACCTCGAAATGGTCTAATTTGGGCTCCAACTCTAGTGATTGCACCTTTTGTCCAGGCCAGCGTGATACTGAGAAACATATGTTATTTTTCTGCCCAGCCCACTGCAATCGGAGAAGACGCTGGCTGAAACCAGTGTGTTTAAATATGGGTACAAGGGATCACAGTGAGGCCTATAGATTATTGAAAACAGCAGTGAATGGCCGCTTGGTGGTTGCCCTAGCCAAGTTCCTGGGTCGGGCGTGGGTGACTCGCTGGTCAGCAGGGAGGTATAGTTAAACCTCCTCTGCTTTTATATTTTAAAGTGTACAGATTGTGGATTACATCTATTTTTTTTATTTGATGCTCGTATGTATTTATTGTTTTAACATGTCATACTTGTGCGTAATATTTATACTATGTTTCTCGCGTCAGTGTAATTCTATCAATTAATCAACTAATTCACTCCCTTAGCGGTTCTGTGATGACTTTTGTGATTTTCTTTTTAAATCGAAATAAAGTTTATAAATTGAAATTGAAAATTGAATCAGTTTGCTTTGTGTTACTCCGCTGTTTGCACCCCTCCATGCACGCCCAGTATTTTTTCAATCCCAGAGCCTCTTGTTCTTTCTAGTTTACATAATGAGGCATCCGCTTCACTTTCTAGATTTTCCTCCCAGAACAACCTCCACTTTAATTATTATTAGAACATTAGAATGTTGATCGCTCCATTAAAGAAAATGGAGTGCTCCAGGATTCTACTGGCTGGTAGAAGCCTGGAGAACAACATTCCTATGTTTTTTTTCACAGCTGTTGCTGTAAACAAAGACCTCCCAAGGGGATTCCAGGCTCTGAGAGTCCTTTGCTTTTACAAATTAGATTACATTCTGCCCTCTGCTCTAATGGCCTTAGAACCCGATCTATCGGCCCCAGTTAAAGGCCAGAGCTGATTTACCCTGTTTCTTTTAGTTCGGCCAGGACAGCAGCATGGCACCAATTTTGTACTTTCCAATTTGTTCAATATTGGCCCAGCTCGTTACTGACGGTTATCTAAAAACACGCCAAAAGGTTTGCTGGTTATTTTTTATTGATGATTGTTGTAGCCAGGTGTTAAACTGGTACTAATGGGGTGAGCCATTTAACCAGATAGTATGTTAAAATTCCAAAACAATTAAATAATACTGCCTCACAATACAGCATCACGCTTCATAATTTGCCTTTCCTTGCAGCATAACACATGATTCCAATGGCCCTAGAAATATGCAACAGATTTAACGTACACTATTTTAGTATGCAATGACACCCATCTCTGCCACCCCCCTGCTGTGAGATGGAGCATCACCGAAGACCAGACATATCCACAGTGGGACTGTGATTTGATTTAGTGACACCTTCCGTAACAATGTAGTGGCACTGAGATTAGATGTCTGGCCTCTGCGTGCTGTAACACAGTTTTTGTATAGGAATGACAGGAGAAAACCCATATACCACGTTGGGATGGGTGTATCGTGTAAGCAGAAACAGTCCCCAACAGGTATTATGTAGAGACAATTTGAACAGTGTATGCAACAAGCATTACAGAAAGATCAGAGACAAGGAGTCAATTGATTTTTTCAAGAGGTAATATTATTTACCAAAAGGCAAGGAGGAGAGAAACTTTCATAGGCAAAATACAGTTTAAACAGCACTGTAAAGACCAGATCTTGTGACAACCCAGTGACACTTGGTGCAAGGTGCTATATACAATGAGTGAAGTGAGTGTGCAAGTGCTTAAAAACAGCATTGGCGACGCATTGAGCAATTATATACATCAATTAGAGGCTCCTAAAAACAAGTTACAGTCACTTGGAAAAACAATTATTTCTGCAGGAGCGCAGGATGTGATATGCGTCGTAAAATTCACGCTGTACAGTCGACGGCGTTTCGATCCCCTTTATTCGGGATCGTCATCAGGACGGGGTTGTCGATAAACACAGTGCTGTGGGCAAGAGAAGGGTATTTTTGAGCCTGGGGATATTGGCCAGGGTCAGACTGGGGGGTGAACCAGTGATCGAGAAAAGTTAACATTAAAGGTGTGTGTGTGGCGTGGCTGGGGTGGTGGCCAGCCCGGGGGATAGGAGTGTAACTGGGGGTGATTAAAGTGGAGATGCGGGTGGGCATCTATCAAGAAAAACAATCGCCGATTAGTGGAAGAGTGGCGCAATTGCTGCGTGGGCGGACAACTCACGGTTTCGTCAATCAGGCCGGCGGGGCTAGGAGGGCTCAGCCAAGTCAATAAATGATCGGGTGCTGTAAAAGGACATACGGGGGAATTATGAAAGGAGACAAGTGAGACTTGCGACATAAACTTGCCCCATGAAGCGCAGCGTTACCTGATTTGTTGTATAAATCGGATCAGCAGACGGGTTGCCTGCGCCTGTAGGAGGGAAAGGGGAAGATCAGCTTGGGCCGGTATTGTGCGAGGACAGGTATAAAGGTTACGAGTGCACTCGAGTCGAGCGCGCTTCGGAGTGCTGCAACTCTTCTTACCTGGCTGGCGCAGGGACACTGGAGGCAATTAAGGCTCTTCTGGCAAACGAAGTAACGGCAGTGAATGCGGTAGCTGATCAGGCGTGTGCGATCGTCCCGGGTATAAACCAGGAAGTACCGGGCGGGGGGCGGGGTGTCCTCGCTCGAGGTGGGCGGGGTACGGGTGACGTGACGGAAGAGTCACGAAGGTATCCACTAATCGGATGGATGGGGGCGGGATTCAGTTGCACCCAGAAGTGGGGCGGGGGGCGTGAGAACAGGTTGCCCGGGTTACCAGAGCAAACAGGAACTGACTGAATTCAGGTAGTATTCAGGACGGATATTAGCGGCATGACACGGAGGGGGCGTTTTTGGTGGCGTGACGCAGTGGAGGCGTGAAGGGCCGGAGCATGCTTGGGGCCGGGGAAGGGGTGCAGGCTACGATTACATATTTTGGTGAAAGCGGGCATGAGTACAGGGATCAGTTTACAAATCCATCACATTTTCAGTCCGCATTAGAACACCAATCAATGCTAAAAAATTGGAACAAAATACATTTTAGCAAGGCATAACTTGGAGCATCCATAAATACAATCGTGGTATGAGACTTATATTCGGTGACTAGAAATGAGGCAAAGTACATTCTAGCAAAGCATAACGGTAGGAAAGGCAAATTCAGAATAAAATAGAGAATTACATTTCGTAGCTAGTGGTTAAGATCCAAACGGTGAGGTCCATAGTATCTATAGTCTGAATTAGAACTGCATACTAGTTGTATCGTTGATGTAATCTAAACCATATACCATGACTCTGAGTTTACCATCACCACTCGCACATTGGTTCATGTTCACCAATAGAGACTAATACTATGGACCTCACCGTTTGGATCTTAACCACTAGCTGCGAAATGTAATTCTCTATTTTATTCTGAATTTGCCTTTCCTACCGTTATGCTTTGCTAGAATGTATTTTGCCTCATTTCTAGTCACCGAATATAAGTCTCATACCACGATTGTATTTATGGATGCTCCAAGTTATGCCTTGCTAAAATGTATTTTGTTCCAATTTTTTAGCATTGAATGGTGTTCTAATGCGGACTGAAAATGTGATGGATTTGTAAACTGATCCCTGTACTCATGCCCGCTTTCACCAAAATATGTAATCGTAGCCTGCACCCCTTCCCCGGCCCCAAGCATGCTCCGGCCCTTCACGCCTCCACTGCGTCACGCCACCAAAAATGCCCCCTCCGTGTCATGCCGCTAATATCCGTCCTGAATACTACCTGAATTCAGTCAGTTCCTGTTTGCTCTGGTAACCCGGGCAACCTGTTCTCACGCCCCCCGCCCCACTTCTGGGTGCAACTGAATCCCGCCCCCATCCATCCGATTAGTGGATACCTTCGTGACTCTTCCGTCACGTCACCCGTACCCCGCCCACCTCGAGCGAGGACACCCCGCCCCCCGCCTGGTACTTCCTGGTTTATACCCGGGACGATCGCACACGCCTGATCAGCTACCGCATTCACTGCCGTTACTTCGTTTGCCAGAAGAGCCTTAATTGCCTCCAGTGTCCCTGCGCCAGCCAGGTAAGAAGAGTTGCAGCACTCCGAAGCGCGCTCGACTCGAGTGCACTCGTAACCTCTATACCTGTCCTCGCACAATACCGGCCCAAGCTGATCTTCCCCTTTCCCTCCTACAGGCGCAGGCAACCCGTCTGCTGATCCGATTTATACAACAAATCAGGTAACGCTGCGCTTCATGGGGCAAGTTTATGTCGCAAGTCTCACTTGTCTCCTTTCATAATTCCCCCGTATGTCCTTTTACAGCACCCGATCATTTATTGACTTGGCTGAGCCCTCCTAGCCCCGCCGGCCTGATTGACGAAACCGTGAGTTGTCCGCCCACGCAGCAATTGCGCCACTCTTCCACTAATCGGCGATTGTTTTTCTTGATAGATGCCCACCCGCATCTCCACTTTAATCACCCCCAGTTACACTCCTATCCCCCGGTCTGGCCACCACCCCAGCCACGCCACACACACACCTTTAATGTTAACTTTTCTCGATCACTGGCTCACCCCCCAGTCTGACCCTAGCCAATATCCCCAGGCTCAAAAATACCCTTCTCTTGCCCACAGCACTGTGTTTATCGACAACCCCTTCCTGATGACGATCCCGAATAAAGGGGATCGAAACGCCGTCGACTGTACAGCGTGAATTTTACGACGCATATCACATCCTGCGCTCCTGCAGAAATAATTGTTTTTCCAAGTGACTGTAACTTGTTTTTCGGAGCCTCTAATTGATGTATATAATTGCTCAATGCGTCGCCAATGCTGTTTTTAAGCACTTGCACACTCACTTCACTCATTGTATATAGCACCTTGCACCAAGTGTCACTGGGTTGTCACAAGATCTGGTCTTTACAGTGCTGTTTAAACTGTATTTTGCCTATGAAAGTTTCTCTCCTCCTTGCCTTTTGGTAAATAATATTACCTCTTGAAAAAATCAATTGACTCCTTGTCTCTGATCTTTCTGTAATGCTTGTTGCATACACTGTTCAAATTGTCTCTACATAATACCTGTTGGGAACTGTTTCTGCTTACACGTAACACAGTTTTCTGCACAACAATAAAACATATGCACATTGCAACTGAAATGTCAGCTCTCTGTCCATCATCTTGTGTTTGCTTTATTCACCCTAAGTTGGCATGGGTCCCTTGCTCGCGTTACCACTGGATTTAAGCTAGCCTGGTTGATGAGGGGTGTTAACCTGAAACTGGTCCCAGGATAGGTTTCCTGTCCAGGGAAGACCTTGCTTGGCAGTTCGGACTGGACTGTTCCCATGAGGAACAGGATCAAGACTGATTTACATATGGCTGGGTCTGAACTCGGGTGGCGAAGTGAGCTAAAGAATGATGATGGATTCAACCCAGATCTGTGACTGGGGATGAGTGTCTGAAAAGTTTCAACGCTCGGTCCATCATGTATTTGTAATGTTATAGATAGGGGAATATGTCAGTGACAATATTAACATTTTGAACTAAAAAAAACACAGAAATTCACCAGTTACAGCTAACTATAACTTACGACTTGCCATACACTGCTTATCACCTCACATATTACATCACTCATGGCACGTTCAAAGACATCTCTCATGACATTTCAAACGGCATCCTTAATGACACCCCCAGGGCTGAAACGTACAAAAAAAGGGTAAATGGAGGACCCCCCTCCCTGAGCTTTAAAAATATCCTGAGGACCCATCCCCCAGGGCCGCTGATTAACTGAAAGGGGCGGGGACCACACTGCCCCCTCCTTGAGCTTTTTTCCGCCCCTTGGGCCCCATCTCCTGGGGCCCAATGCACTATTTAAAGGTGAGTACCCTGGTGCCCAAACATGGCACCCACAATTAACAATGTTGGGGGCTGTGGGGAAGCGTCTAGCCCCCCTCAGTCCCAGCTGGCTCCCAGCATACTCCGGGAACCAGCATTGTGTATGCCTGGAGGGAGCAGCTATTTACACTGCTCCTTCAGGATGGAACCAATCTGGCGATCTGTTTCCCTGCCCCTATCAGCGCAGGCAGAGAAACAGATCAAAAGCCTGCTCCCAGCTGGCAGGAGTATTTTCATAGCTATCGTCCTATGGGAGCCGACTAAGGGTTTGCTCCGATTATACGCGAGTTTTAAAAATGTTCTCGCCAGGCAGGAGCAAATATACGTTCACCTACCCACACCGGTGCGTCCAGGAAAACTTCTGTGTCCAGGGGTGGGATTCCCGGTACACAGCATGTGAGTAGGCCCCAGGAGATGGTGTCCAAAGAAGACTCAGGGAGAGGGGCTATGCAGTCCTCCTGCCTTTTTAGCAAGTTAGCGAACCTGGGGGATGTGGTCCCCAGGGACTTTTCAAGGATCAGCCCCCCTTTAAGGTGAATTTCTGCCCCAGGGTGGGCTTCCCGGGGTCTATAAACGCTCGGGGAGGGGTGCTGCGCGGCCCCTCCCCTTTTTGGACTTTTTTAGCCCTGGGGTAAGCTCTCTGAGGCCTGTAATGGTCTGCAGAGAGGGTCATCGCATCCCCTCCCCTTAATTAATAAAACTGGCCCTGGGCTCACATTTTTTTTCTTGATCTCACAGAGTCCTGTGGAATTGCAGCAGAAACTTCTGTCCCTCTGGGTCCCCCCCATGGGGCCTAGAGGGGGCAAGGTATCCCTAACCTGCCTCCTTATATTTTTTTGTTTGAGCGTAGGCAGAGCATGCGCTGTCTCTCGCGACATGGAGTATCTGCTCTGGGGGCTTTCAGCATGCCCATTACTTCTCATTGGTTCCTTCCTATGCCATTCAAAATGCATTGTTTTTCAGAGGTCAATCCTTACCATTTGTCCCTCCTTCTGCTCATTTGTCCCCTCCCAAGCTACTGGCCCTCTTACATATCTAATTTCGCAGCTGGACATTTAATTTAGTTTCAGGCACAATTTTTTGCAGTGGTTTCTGGGCGTAACACCAGCGCACCTGCCTTCACTCGCTCATTTTCTATGTACCGTCACTTTTGCATGCTTAGGAGTGTCTTCGTTTTTAGGTCTTGCCTATTAATCCCGCAAGGGATAATAGGCGATATAGGCGAGAGTATAGAGGCCAAACAAAGGTCTGAAACCATTGCGGATTTCGGACAGTTCGTGTGGTGCACTCATGCGGAAAGCGCGTCCACATCAAAGCCATCAGCCTCCCTCCCACAGGCACCTGTCACTTCCCCAGCGTGCGCAGTGCGCGCTCGGCCTCACTTCTCCTCCTCCCAAACATCCCGCTTTCACTTTCACGGCCACAAGGCCGTGCTTCAAAGGGATCCCTCCCCCGCCCCCTGCTTCACACTTCAAAGGACCCGTCTGCTCAATTTGAATGTCGGGTTTCTCGTTTCGTATCAAGCCTGTCTGCCTCTTGTGTTCCGCAGCTTTGAAGAGGGAAGCTACAGTCGAGATCTAAACCAATAACTAAGTCAGCAATAATCCACCTTGGTGGGTGCAACCACCCGTCTGCTCAATTTGAATGTGGGGTTTCTCATTTCGTATCAAGCCTGTCTGCCTCTTGTGTTCCGCAGCTTTACAGGGAAGCTACAGTCGAGATCTAAACCAATCTGTGAATGGAAACTGCCTCTTGTGTTCCTCAGCTTTACAGGGAAGCTACAGTCGAGATCTAAACCAATAACTAAGTCAGCAATAATCTACCTTGGTGGGTGCAACCACCCGTCTGCTCAATTTGAATGTCGGGTTTCTCGTTTCGTATCAAGCCTGTCTGCCTCTTGTGTTCCGCAGCTTTACAGGGAAGCTACAGTCGAGATCTAAACCAATCTGTGAATGGAAACTGCCTCTTGTGTTCCTCAGCTTTACAGGGAAGCTACAGTCGAGATCTAAACCAATAACTAAGTCAGCAATAATCTACCTAGGTGGGTGCAACCACCCGTCTGCTCAATTTGAATGTCGGGTTTCTCGTTTCGTATCAAGCCTGTCTGCCTCTTGTGTTCCGCAGCTTTACAGGGAAGCTACAGTCGAGATCTAAACCAATCTGTGAATGGAAACTGTCTTTACTATCCTGCCACCAGGGAGGGACCTAAAAATATAGCAGCGGCACTGCAAACTGGCTGCATGGAGCATTACAGCATGCCTGCGCTGGTGAGTCATGAGGTTTAATGGCCGAGTGACTCCAAACACATGACACTTCTTCGAGCCCGCTAATGCTTCTCAGTTATTTCATTCAGGTCCGGCGCCTGCTCTGTGAACGGGGACTGAACGGCCCTAGCTTTACCCATGCCATGGGGTACGGTAAACGGGTGTGCTAAAGTCGTGATACATGGCTTGTTTCGAATCATCTTCTGGCCTTTATTTATTATCCATGCTCTCAAAATTCATTGCCAAGTCAGGAGAAACGGAAATCGGCCTTTTTTTCTGAGACCTAAAAGGCAGTCATTTTAGCATTTACTGTTCTTTCTGCCACAAGTCGGAGTGCATGGTTCGGCACTTTCAGCGTCCCATCTAAATGACTTTCCGTTATATAGTGTTTCATACCAGTATTAAGCAGTTTATTATTCAGTTTAATGGTCCTCCGCTTGTTGCCCGAAAGGCTAGGAAGATTTAAACTTGTGACCAGCAGATGTCGGCTTCTGGCACGCATTTGATGCCTCGTTTTAAAGTGTACTGCAGAAAGCTGAGCTGTCCAGGCTAGTTTAGAACTTAGCACCGCAAAGCATTGAGTTTCAGATGGCCTTATTCGAGCTTTGATAGATCTGTCTCGTATATGTGTTCACCTGCGCACTGAATCCTCGTCCCTGCCCACACATTCTGTTCATCCCGAGCCTTGGTTAAACAGTAGTCGGTGGTTTGTAACTCAGCGTACACATCCTACTAACTTCATGCGTAGCTCCCAGCCGCCCACCTCCACCTGCTACCAGTGCACTGGAATGTGTGCCGTCTGCTACGGAGCTGGTGTGATGCAACCCACTCAAAGGTAATGACGTGCAGGAGGCCCAAGTATCAATCCTTCTCGCTTCTTTATCGGCTTTTCATGTCTAGCAGCACCACCACAGCATCACTCAGCACCACCACAGCATCACTCAGCAGCATCACTCAGCAGCACCACTCAGCAGCACCACTCAGCACCACCACAGCACCACTCAGCACCACCACAGCACCACTCAGCACCACCACAGCATCACTCAGCACCACCACATTATCACTCAGCACCAGCACAGCACCACTCGGCACCACCACAACATCACCCAGCACCACCACAGCACCACTCAGCACCACCACATTATCACTCAGCACCACCACATTATCACTTTGCACCACCACATCACCACTCAGCACCACCACAGCATCACTCAGCACCACCACAGCACCACTCAGCATCACCACAGCACCACTCAGCACCACCACAGCATTACTCAGCACCACCACAGCACCACCCAGCACCACCACAGCACCACTCAGCACCACCACAGCATCACTCAGCACCACCACAGCACCACTCAGCACCACCACATTATCACTCAGCACCACCACATTATCACTCAGCACCACCACAGCACCACTCACCACCACCACAGCATCACTCAGCACCACCACAGCACCACTCAGCACCACCACAGCACCACTCAGCACCACCACATTATCACTCAGCACCACCACAGCACCACTCAGCAATATCACAGCATCACTAATCACCACCACAGCACCACTCAGAACCACCACAGCATCACTCAGCAGCACCACTCAGCACCACTCAGCACCACCACAGTATCACTCGGCACCACCACAGCACCACTCAGCACCACCACAGCATCACTCAGCACCACCACAGCATCACTCAGCTCCACCACAGCACCACTCAGCACCACCACAGCACCACTCAGCACCACCACAGCATCACTCAGGGCCACCACAACATCACTACGCGCTACCACAGCATCACTGAACACCACAGCATCACTCGTGTCCACCACAACATCACTCCGCGCCATCACAGCATCAATCTGTGCAACCATTCAACAACAACTGGTTCAAATATGTTCTCTCAATGTTTCAAGCTTTGTTGCAAATGTCACAAAAATATGTTAATATTTCACTTCTGTTCTTGGATTTTCGTCACAATAAAATACACTGAACATAATCTTCACAAAAGTTATTTACACAAGTTTAAGCTATTGCCATTATAAATTACAATCCCTTTTATTTAAGTATTAAATATTTAAAAAAATTAAAAGCCATTGTTATTTGTAATATCAATACATCTAAGTCACGTAAATACAAAACATGTTGCATTACAAATGCTATAGGTGTCACATTTGCGAAAGTTATAACTATTGGCATTGTAAATGACAAAGCTATTCATTTAGCTATTTTCAAAACCAACACATAAATAAAAGAAATGTCATTTACAAGACCAATAGCTCAAAGTTTCCTAATGCGAGACCTATTGCATTGCAAATGCTTGTTTGTTATCTGACTGCTCACAAATCTTTCGTAAGATCTGCGGGTCGGACACAAGAATCACATCACTCTAAAACGCTATTTAAAAAAAATCTTTAGTCTATGGAACATGTGACAAATTTTTACCAAGTGCAGAGTGTGACAGGTTGTTGAGAGTTATATGGTTAATCCAGATGATTCGCAGTCCCTGAAATTGAAGCTTCTTCCCCGAGGCCAAGAGGTATTTCTTGATTTTAGTGACTGATAGAATACATTTTTTCTTCGTGCTGGATTGATGTATTCATTTGAACTAGCTGGGAGGTTGATACAGAAGCTATTCAGAATGTTCCGGAATCTCAGACTCTCACCAAAAAGAAAACAAGCATTTGCAATGCAATAGGTCTCCCATTACTGAAAGTTGGGGCGTTGCAAATAGTAATGCAACGCCAATAGCTCAAACGTTCAATAATGCGAAACCTAATGCATTGCAGATGTATGTTTTTAACTACTGCAGGGGACTAAGTCCCAGAGCCATGTAATGGCTGCAAGCACAGTTTTTCTGATGTTGCTGGCAGCCAATCAGGGCGCACGGGAGTCAGTGAATTGGCCCAAAAGAAAAAAATCTCCCTGGGCCACTCAGAATGCTCTATTTTTAAACTGGCCCTCCCACAAGAGTCTCTCAATAAGGCCATCTTGTACGTAAACGGTAACGTCCAAGAAGTCCACCTTCTCCTGACTCGTCGTACTTGTAAAATTCAGGCCTACGTCGTTGTTGTTTAATGCATCTAAGTACACCATACATTTTTCAATTGTACCGTTCCAGATTAAGAATACATTGTAAATATATCTTAGTCAAAGGACTATTTTGTCTAGATATTGTTTGTGTCTGGTCCCCATGCATTTTCTTTCTACCACCAACAGATGGTGAGGTTTGCATAGCTTGGAGAGAAAGAAATCCTTATAGCTGTTCCGCACAGTTGTTGGTACAGTTCATGATTGAACAGGAATATATTGTCATTCAAACACATCTCAGTCAGAGTTAATAGCAATTTGGAGTGCTGCAGTTCTCCAATATTGCACTGTTTCAAAAAATAGTCACAAGTCTTGAGCCCAATATCATACCTTATCGAACTCAAGGCTTGTGATTAACAACTGGAAGAACATGCGGGAACATAAATGAGGCAGAGAAAGAGAGATAGTGCGTGGTAGAGAGAGGTGAGATAGAATGAGGGGTAGAGATTGGAGTGGCTTAGGGGTTGATTAAGATTGTCCGCCATTTTACATTTTTTTTTGCATATTTATATAGCACGAACTCGACCCGAAGGTATTGGAGCGCTTCACATGAGCAACGTATTTACATTACACATTCAGGCACGGGGAGATTAAGTGATTTGCCCAGAATCACAGGATGTGGATGCGACCCCGAGGCTCAAACACTGGTTTTCGGCACCAAAGTCGGCATCGTATCGGTGCCTGGAAGGCGGTGGTCCCACACCACGTATTATGATGCGACAGCCACTGTTGCGGTCGCATCATGCTAGGTTAACATTGTGGTGGGTGCTGCTGGCTGGAGCACCCGCCACAATGCTAAAACAGCATGTTGTGCGTTTCCCTGCACTATGTGGCAGGCACCACTCAGTGCCTGCCACTTAGTACAGGGAAATGTAGGGGGGTACTATGGGTACCCACCCAGTGCACCACCACCCCCCATAGAAAAGGGGGGCCCGCAACAGGCCCCCAAAACCAATCCCGCCAGCCTTTCCATGGCAGTTTCACCGCCATGGAAAGGCTGGCTACAGCCAGCATTGTAATTTGTCGGAGGGTGTCTGCTAGGCACCACCACCATTTTACAGATGCTGACCGCTCCGCCAGGCAATTGGTACAATTGCTGGTGGCCGAAGCGTGGTGGGCGGTCTTTGCGGCCGCCGCGGTCCGAAAGTGATTCCACCCGCCATCGTAATTTGGCAAGGGGAAAATTGCTGTCAGATGGCGGAGGGCCCGGCAACGCAAGGCTGGTGTGGCAGGCCTTCTGCCATCAAAATCACCCCCTTAGTGTGAAGGGTGGCGATTTAGTGATTGGTGGGGAAGAGAGAGATGAGATACAACAAAATAGAGATGAAGAGAGAGAGGTACGAAGTAGAGAAAGGTAAGGTACAAGTGGAAAGCGGCAGAGCAAGAGCTATTGTAAACAGAAGTGTTGGAGGTGGAGCTCATACTAATTGGCGGTAGATGGAGAAGTAGAGAGCGTTAAAAAGAGATGCCACCAGGAAGGGGAAGATAGATCGAAGAGCAAGAGATAACTTGGTAGGGAAAGTGTTGGGGAAGAGGTAGGCATAGGTATGGAAAGACTAAGACAGATTCAGAGGCAGACGGAGAAAGAGAACTTTTTGGGACCAAGATTTTCTATAAAATCCTGATGGGATAGCACTTGTTTAAAAGCATTGCATTTCAGGGGTCATCAGGTTTTCAACTATGAAGCTTGAAAACAATATTTAGAAGTTTAGGTCAATGGGGTAAAGGTGAGAGAAAATGCATGCAAGATAGTGAAATTGCTCTGATATGTGGCTCCTTTCGTTCAGTGGCTCTGGCTATGGGTGGAAGATTGGACAATTGAGTAGAATGAAGCATCAGATTAGCATACATGAAAAGACAAAAAAAGTCTGGATTTAAAATCTAGATTTTCACTGCAGCAAGAGGTTTTTTAAGCTGTAAGGCACCAGGACTCCTGTTGTCCACACCGCGGGTGCACTGGGGAGCACAATTCACGATTTTCTTTAGGATTAGTTGAGGTGGTCTTTCAGTTTGTGCAGGCGGCAGAGAGGGCTCCCCAGATGGTACCAATCTTTAGGGGCCCAATTTCAGTAAATACTGGTCACACCCATTCTATGTCAGTGGTGAGGGCACCCATTTACCGGGGGAACACTCCACATGAGCATAAGGTGTCACAGTTCCCACTGGGAGCTGGACTTTAGGTTTTGAGTCCTTGCAACTACAAAGAAGGTCTGCAGAACCTTATGGTCTACAAAGATGGTTCATACAGTCCTGGAATCAGGATGACTGCAGCAGTCAACAGAACCATGGCCACTGCCGAGGAGGTGACGATACAGACCCTCCTGGCTCTCCTGGGCTTGAGCAGGCATATAGGGGCACTCTAAGTGTGCAGGCCTAGTCAGAGGGGTTGTAGACTCACCACTATCCAGGAAAGTGTATCTACAGTTCCATGACCCAGATCTATCTTGCCTGTGGTCTTGTATCTTGTAAATGGGCTGAGGTGCTTAGTTTCTAAAATGATAAGCACCGGGGCTCAAAGTTCCCCTACACCTCTGCTGAACTAATGAACCTTCGGGGACCTTGGACTATCAGCGGTGAACTTTGTGAAAGCCTTGCCACCACTGGAATCTTATCTTCGTCTCCTTACACTCCCCCTGCTCTCCTGGATCGTTCTCATAATTCTCCTATCACAACTACACACCCTGCCTCGATCCCTTCCAAACTTTCTATTTTTTATCTAAATACCCGTTCATTAGCCAAACATCAGGTCGAGATTTCCCATCTACTCAACACCCTCCACCCAGACATCCTGTTCCTTTCTGAAACCTGGCTATCATCGGAGTCTACACCAGATATTCTGGCTGCCCTCCCTGATAACTATTATATTCTCCAGGCCAATCGACCAGACGGGAAGACGTTGGGAGGAGTTGCTGCCATCATTGCTCACTCACATATTTTCACCTCCCTCACTATCCCTGACACTCCGCTGGCTGAGATTCTTGTTGTCACTATGCACTCCAAAAAATTTCAATTGGATTGTGTTCTTTGTTACCGCCCTCCCAATCCTTCCCTAAATTTTGTCCAATTTTTTAGTAATCTTGTTGCTGAGCTGGCAATTACTCATGCCAAGCTCCTCATTCTGGGGGACTTTAATTATTGGCCACATGATCCCCTTGAGAGCCCCTGCTCTAGACAGTTTAGGGATTTGCTTTCTGGGCTAAACTTCACAGAACTTGTCACAGTAGCGACGCATATTAAAGGACATACCCTGGACCAGGCCTGGAGCCTCAACGTAGAAATTTTTGAGCTTCAGGTTTCCCCTTGTGCCTGGTCTGACTACTACTCTGTTTCATTTTCTATCAGCCTGCCGGCCATTATATCTACTCACTCGGCTGCCCCCGTTTTGATCCGAGATTGGAAGCACGTAGACATTCCTTCCATCTGTTCCAATCTCACTTCCACCCTCTCAGTTTTTCCAGATCTCTTGGACACCCAATGTCCGCCACATGTTCAAGCTGACGCTCTCTCTTCCTGATTGACCCAGGCGAGAGATACTTTTGCCCCCCTTAAGACTTTAAAAAACAAGCGACCCCACGACGCCCAACTTTGGTTCACCAAAGACCTCAGGGACAGGAAGCTCGCTCTGCGCCAATTGGAGCGCAAGTGGAGGCTCCACTATTGCCCCCTCAAGAAAATCCTGTTCCTGAAGGCCTTACAGGACTATAAGTCGGCAATCGTGGCGGCTAAATCAGCAAATTTTTCGGCGAAAATTCTTAGGGCCAGTTGCAAATCTAAAACCATTTTCTCCATTGTGGATGAGCTGGTCAAACCTGACCGCATCATCACTAAATCTCCCCCATCGCAATTTCTCTGTGACTCTCTTAACAGTTATTTTATTGATAAAATTACAACAATTAAATCCAGTATTCCGGTTGCTACCATTACACCACACCTCCCCACAGCTGCCCCTAATCACTCGTGTTATTTGGCATTCCCTACTCTTACTGAGGACACCTTCTTCTCTCTTTTAGGGAAGGTGAAATCGGGCTCGCCTCAGGATTGTTGCTCTCCTCATATCAGTCATGAGATCTATCACAATATCGTATGAATTAATTATAGCGTCCCCTAACTGTAGGGAACGACCCTCTGGGCACAACGTGAAGTATCAAATTGATATTCTGATAGTAATCCAAAGTTCAAACTTCAATAGTTAGACCAAACTTTTGTAGTTTATAAATTCATCAAATAGTTTTATTCTGTTTTCCATATCATTGCCGATGTTTCAAATCACATCCAAAAAACATTCTGTTAGCAAATGTTGTAATTAAATCCATATATACATTCTTTTATGTGGCATCTTCCCAATGCATTTCGCGCCTGTAATAGGCGCTTCGTCAGGGGAATCTGTAAGCATATAATTAATCACAATGAGGATCCATGCAATCTACTCAAAATCATTAAACTGATATATAATCTCTGTATCCATATATCTTACACACCAAGATCACAGTTTTTAAACATCTATCGTTCTGTATTCATGCTCAATCGGTATTGTGTAAATTCCCACGTATTTTTCTAAATAAACGATATAACCGCCTGTCTAGCAAAACAATTCTATCTTGCCTCACAAAAATCATATACATATAAGTATCGTACACTTATCTAAAACATTGCTAGACTGTGCATAAACGTATGTGAGAAACATGTTGCTTTCATAATCAAAATTCGTTCAGAAACCTTCGATTTACCCCATGTTGTAAACATGTCTTCGTCCCGCGCTTACTACGCGTTTAGTTCTACCAAGAGTTAATGTTAAACTGCATTACGTATGTTGCATTAGTGCTTCTATCCCTATTATATCGCACCACTCACCGCTTCACAAAGTAGTCTGCTTTCACAGCGTATCTTCCTGAACTGAGTAACGTTTGACTTTTACCGCTATGTTAAATGCTCGCTCTATTCGATGGTTTCCTGTTATCGAGATAGAAAGTGGACTAACAGTATAAGCTCAAAAACGTTCGGCCATTTTAAATTGGGAAATGTTATCATTATACCAGTGAACTACGTGTGCAGGCTCAAAGCCGTTCGGCCATTTTAACTAGGAATGCTTATCGTTATATCAGTGTATTGAATTATCCTTATTGATTATTGTGTTATCAACTATGTTCTCGACCTGTAACATAAATATACTGAGATTCTCTAGAATTAATAAGCTGAAAAATAAATCAAAGTTATTTCTGAATACAAAAAATTTTTTTACAAACATAATTCACGGGAATTCACATTAGAGGATTCATATAGTTCTGTTCATTTTAGAGGTAACAAGAGAGTTCCAAGCGATCGTTGAGCCCGTGTGTCTTCAACGAATCCAATCTAAAAATCCAATTTGTTTCTTTTTGGAGTAACGTTTTGTTGACGTCTTGGTTGTCAGTGTTCTCCATGATTTCTAATACCATGAATTTAAGCTGTGAAACATTGTGTCTCGCCTGATTGAAATGAGTTGCAACCGTTGATTTTTCATTTTTTGTCCGTATGTTACTTTTATGTTCAGTGACTCTTGTTTTGATTTTTCTCATGGTTTTTCCTACATAGAGTAGTCCGCATGGGCATTTGAGTGCATAAATTAAGTTCATTGAGTCACAGGTGGCTGTTACTTTCAGACGTATAGGTGTACCCCGTCTAGGATGGTTGATCGTGGTCCCCTTAATTATGGCATGGCAATTGCTGCAGTTGTAACACGGTATGGTACCTTTATAAGTTTGTGGTTTCTTTTTTCTACCGGTGTTTCTTAACATGTCTTGGATATTTCTACTGCGTGTATATGCAAATCTTGGATTGTTGTGAAAGATATCTTTAAAGTCTGGTTCATTAGCCAGAATACACCAATGTCTCAGAATCGACTGTTTGTAAGCATGGCTTTTCGTAGAAAAGGTTGAAACGACGACTGACCGTTGTTCATTGATTCTTGGTTTAGTAGTCAAAAGCTCATTGCGTGTTTTCAGTGTACATTTGTTCTCTGCAAGTTCCAGGACTTTTGGAGGATATCCCCTCTCTTTAAATCTTTGGATCATGCTGTGTATTTGTGTTTTAGATTCATCTGGTTCAGAAACAATACGTTTCACTCTGTATAATTGTGATAGTGGTAGGTTGTTTTTGAGCGAATTTTGATGAAAGCTGCCATAGTGTAGCAAGTTGGGCACACAACAAAATTACAATTAAGGATATAAAATAGCTTGTGCCCAGTCTACAACAAAGTGAAAATATCTATCACAATATCCCCACACCCCCTTTAGCCCTCCTGAACAATTCCCTTTCCTCCGGATTGGTTCCCCTTTCCTTTAAAACGGCGGTGGTCTCTCCAATTTTGAAAAAACCTGGTTCAGATCCCGACATTCCTTCCAACTTTCATCCAATTTCCCTCCTTCCCTACCTGGGTAAAGTCTTGGAAGCCTATGTGGGTAGCTGCTTGAGCAACTTTATTGAATCCTCTCACTTCCTTGACCCCCATCAGGCCGGCTTCAGACCCCAGCATTCCACCGAGTCTATCGCCTTGGCTGTTCACGAGGAGTTAAGAAGGGGGGCGGACCAGAACATCTCTCAGGCTTTGGTGCTCCTGGATTTGTCGGCGGCGTTCGACACGGTTGATCACTCCATCTTACTTGAACGTGTCGAGCACGCCGGCATGCAGGGGCTACCACTGAAGTGGATCGCCTCCTTTCTTCAGGATCGTTCCCAAGCTGTGTCCCTTCCACCTTTCTCCTCAGTGAAAAAACATCTTACCTGTGGAGTCCCGCAGGGCTCCTCGCTCTCACCACTTCTTTTTAATCTTTATATTCGCCCCCTCATCTCGGAGCTTCAACAGAAATCGGTCACCATTTTCAACTATGTGGATGACCTTCAGATCATCTTCAGTATTGATTCTTCTCCGTCCTCTATACAACATGTCCACTGTGTAATGAATTTCATAAGCTCTTGGATGAATCATAATCAACTCAAACTTAATCCTGACAAAACGGAGTTAGTTCTCACTGGTCCCCACGACAATCCCTGGAGTTCGCTCTTCTGGCCTCGCTCACTTGGTCCTTCTCCATCCCCGGCTGACACTGTCAGGAGCTTAGGGGTTACTATCTCCAAAGATCTTTCAATGAGGGCACAAATTAAGACTGTGGTTTCCACTTGCTTTTATCATCTGCGTCGCATATGGAAAATCAGCAGATTCCTCACCCACAAAGCTCTTGTTCAGGTCACCCTGGGATTGGTCATCTCGCGAATTGACTACGCGAACTCACTATTCGTGGGTATCCCAGCATATCAAGTAAAAGGTCTCCAACTTATTCAGAACCAGGCAGCCAGGTTGGTCTATGGATTGCCCAAATCCACTCACACGAAGCCCCTGTTAAAGAGCCTTCATTGGCTCCCAGTGGCCCAGCGCAGCCTTTTCAAACTTGGCTGCTTGATTCACAAAGCTCTTTCCTCTCAGGGACCCGCATTCATCTCTTCCCTCTTACATCGACATGTTCCTCAGCGCGACCTCTGTTCATCCACTCACAATCTCCTCACTCCCTGCTCCTTTAGGCGGAAAAAGCATGGAGGATTGCGGTTTTCCTCACAGGCCCCTCTCTTTTGGAACTCCCTCCCCCTTGCACTGCGTCTCCTCCCCTCTCACGCTCATTTTAGAAAATCCTTGAAAACCTGGCTCTTCTCGTCTGCATTCAACTGAGTTCCCCAGACCAGGCTTAGACAGCTCGCCCATCCTAGCGCCAAGATACCGTAGGTGAACGTGCGCTTAATAAATACCATTTACCATACCATACCATACCAGAAGCCCGTGGCTGGAGCTATTGAATTCATTGGGATTCAGAATTATCGGGTTCAGAATGCCACGGGTGTACAGTCTTCATTCTATCTCATGCCTCTTTCATTCACCACCTGACACTCTCTGCCTCTTTAACTCACTCTTGCAGGTTCTTTTTCTTCCCTGTTTTCTCCCTTTGTCCGTTTTTCCGACTTTCTGTTCTTTTTTCAACCTTTTGTCTTTTTATCTCTGTTGCTCAACATCAAAGTTTCTTGAGAAAAAAATAAGTGCCCAAAATTTAAATCTCTAGTACCGTAAATCAGGCCATGAGTGGGATAGAAGCGCACCCTGCTCCACCCAAGCTGGTGCAAGAGTGAGGCAAGTTCTAAATGAGATGTATGAAGCCAGGCAAGGCCACTTTGTGTGGCCCAGAAGGTGGCTCCATAAATCTGGAGTGAAGCAACGCAGCGCAAATCTCAGCGTTGCCTTCCTCTGTTCAAGGGAGGCATCATGCAGAGAAATGTTTGCCCCATTCTCTTACCGCCCTCATTATGGAGGAGGAATTTGACCCCTCGGACTGTTGAAATCTCTGTTTCTCCCCAAACCGAGGCCCTGCCAGTTCAGAACTCTAATGTGGCCCCAAAAACACACACGGGGTCCCAAAACTCTCAGGGTAGGGATTTAATTTTGACAAATCATTTTTCTCCACTATCCCAATTGGAGGAGAATGATTGACTAGAAACTGTAAACCATACACCAGGAGTGAGTGTTACTGACCAGAACCAAGTCAACCCCTGCAAAATCCTGAGCTGGAATATTGCAGGAATAAGGTCAAAAAGAAGGGATGAGAACTGGTTGGAATTTTTAAAATTGCATGACTTAATAGCAGTTCAAGAAACATGGGCTAGAGCAAACAGTTTCTTCTTAGATGGATATAGCCATTTTGGCATACCGGCAAAACCTGGTCTGGCGGGTAGAGCTAAAGGAGGCTTAGCCCTCTTTTTTTCTCTTAAATTGAGTGGTACTTTAAAACAGCTAGAGTCAGGATCTCATAACTGTTTAATAGTAGAGTTGTCTGCGTCAAAAACATTAAAAACGCTATTTATTAATTTTTACAATTCATGGGAGAGTGAGTTTATAAATGAACATCTAGTCTGCTTGGAGGATTTTTTCTCAGGATATAGATCCATACAAAACACTTTCGATGTCATCTTAATGGGTGATTTTACCATACACCCATATAGCCTAGATTGTAACATTAAAGATCAGCAATGGCCCCCATACTCTGTGTTTACACATTTTGAACATACAAAACAAGGGGAGGCCCTGGAGAATCTCCTGGCCACTGTGAATCTTTTTGAATCAGGGTGTGACGAAGGTGGACCAAGGGCACCTACGTTTAAAGGGAAAGACTTGGGTACAGTTATTGATTATATTTTTTTGTCATCTTTTGTTTTATCTAGGGTTTTATCATATAAGGTTGGAGCCTCTGTTTTTACTGACCATAATCCTGTGATTTTAGAGGGAGGTGGTTCCAGGGGTTGCTTTAGGTTTTAAAGATACTCAGGTCACAGGAGTTAGTGATTTGACACCAAGAGACCAGGGGAGAAGACTTAAATGGTCAAAGGTGATCCCGGAAACCTTCCTGTTGGAAGTCTAAACTGAGGTAGCTACCTGCTTGGATAATTCTGCCCCGGGTAGGAAGATAGTTGGTGCATTTGATGCCATATGTAACCAAATAAATACTGATTTGATGGTTAAAAACAAACCTGGTCCTCACCAAGGTAAAAGATGGTTTGACAGTAGCTGTTCCAAGGCACACTCGGCCCTGCTTATAGCCATGAAAGTAAGACCAAGAAACAGGGAACGGATTGCAAGTTTAAGAAAACTATATAAACAGGCTAGAACGTAAACAGCAGATTAAAGAGGATGCCTGGAGTAAACTTCTATCAGATGAGATGCTGCGTGACAGTGAAAAATTCTGGTTGACTGTTAACCATCCTTTTTTCTCTGATGCAGAGAATAGTCCGCTGGAGTGTAATATACCAGATGACCAGTGGCTAGCCCATTTCGGGAACATTTATGGTATCCAGGGGCATGAGATCTCTTTAACTGTTACATTTTCTACACAACCAGCCGCCCCTGTAGTTTTTGAGGCGTCTGATGTGGAAAGAGCAATTGTAGAGACGTTAAAGAATAAAGCGCCGGGCCCAGAAGGGGTTCCGGCTGATCTGTACTAGAGTGCCCCTAAATTCTGGGCTCAGATCTTGACAAATGTTTTTAACGCGTCAGGATCAAATATGTTTCCTGCGTCTTGGGCCAAATCTATTATTATCCCGTTTTTTAAAAAGGGGCAGAGAGGGGACCCCTCATGCTATAGACCTATTTCCCTGATAGACTCTGCAGTTAAAATCTTGGGCAGAGTCATCTTGTATAAACTGACGGATTGGTTGGAAGGCATAGGAGTCCTTTCAAACGCCCAATATGGTTTTAGACCAAAGAGAAGCACCCTTGATCAGTGCTTGAACCTACAGCTTTTAATAAGCAAATACACTAAAGCCAAGGAGGGGTCCCTTTATATGGGCTTTATAGACCTCTCGACGGCCTTTGACCTGGTGAACAGGTCAAAGCTGTGGCAAATTTTATTGAACTTGGGCATTGACCGATCGTTGGTCAATTTTCTAGCTGACCTTCATTGTGGTCTTTTAGCGTCAGTCAGGGTTACTCAGGAGGGGAGATGCACCAGACACTTTAGTTCAGAGAAGGGAGTTAGGAAGGGGTGTATTTTGGCCCCCCTTCTTTTCACGTAATATATTAATGCCATGGAGCCAGCTCTAGGTGAGGCCTTTTTGGATGTTCCGCGAATAGGAGAAACTGTAATCCCGGTTCTCCTATACGCGGACGATGCCGTTCTTTTAGCTCGCTCTGGGGTGGGATTGAAAAAATTACTGGATACCCTTGGACCTGAAAATAAATATAAAAAAATCTCAGGTCATGATCGTAGGGGAATACAGTAGAAAAAAGAAAACGGAAACTTTCTTTTGCTGCGGTGAAGAGTTCAAGAGGGTGCTCATCTTTACATACTTAGGGGTCCTCTTTGATGAAAGAGGAACCTGAGGCCCACAGCAGAAGTACAAAAGTAATGCGATAGCTAGATCCACCTCAGCCCTTATGGGATTTGCAAAGCGTTTGGGTGCCAGATGAATGGAGGCAAATGTTTAGCAATAGCTACATACGGCTCGGGAATCTGGGGTTATACCCCACAAGATAGGATTCAAGTTGTTGAAAATAAATTTTTAAGATCCTTGTTATCAGTGCCACAGTCCAGCCCTACTTTTTCAATCCACACAGAGTTGGGGTTGGGTTATGTTATAGACCTATTGAAAATTGCCCCTTTGATCTGTTGGCTAAAGACCTGGCTTAACCAGGAAATCTCATTGAACCACTTGATCCTAAAAGATTGTTTAGCCCTGGATAGAGCCAGTAGGATCTCGTGGTTGGCCTACATTAAATCAAAATTTATAAAACTAGGGCGACCTGAGCTGTATTCCTCCCCTGATTGTATCAAGAGAGAGAACGTGAGCTGGACAAAAATTTTACATTAGAAAGGGAGGAGCAGGAAATGAAAAAACCCTTTGTAAAAGCGAACTATGTAATAGTAACCTCTCCCGGACTCGAGCACTACCTAAAATTAGTAACTATACCATTCCATCTGTATCTTTTAACTAGATTTCGTTTTAATTTAATTCATTTAACATTGGGCTTCTTTCCAACATGGGGTACACCAGAAAACTCTAATCCCTGCAAGTGTGATAATTTTTCTGCACACGACACTTCACATTTTATCATGTTTTGCGAGCACTACTCAGGGATTAGGAAAAAATATTTGTTGCCTATTCTGAGGGAGGCGAGATTTACACAGGTTAGGCTTGCCCTCCTTTTCTTGCAACTGCTAAGTAGTGCCCGTGTTACATTTCATTTTGCAAGCTTTTTAGTAGTTGGAGTGCGGATTAATACTAAGAGTTTACGTGCCCCGAATACCCCTGTCTGATTTTAAATATATTAAATGGTGATTATATGAATAATATGTCGACCTGCTCCTCTGTTTTAGATGTATTTTGATGAATTTTAAAATGTTAATGTTAAATTGTTGTTGTTTATTTGATATGAATTGTTTGTACCTGTGTCTTTTTATGATTTTAAATAATCGAATACAAGTGTTTTGACTGACTGACTAACCTTACTCTTTTCAAGGGAGGCGTTCCATGGCGTTGCGTTCGGGTCCCCACGCAACTCTTATGGTATTTTGCACATTCCCAGATCTACCTGAATTGGTAAACCTGGAATGCACCCAAAAAATAGGCCTTCCCAGGAGGGTGCTACAAAGAGGAATATCTTTGTTTCTCCCATTACTTCTGCTTTCCATGTGCCCTGCATTCTTCAGCACACATAGAAAGAGGAACATGCCTCTCAGGATTGTTTGTGTGTGGGGAGGTGTCCAATTAATCCTGCCTGCAATGCAGGCACTCTTGCATGGTGCAAGGGGGCCTGCGTAGGTGCAAGGCTGCCACAAGGGCACCAGCGTAGGGGAAAGGCAGGAATGTGCCGTATTGCCTAAAATACAGCGCATTCCTGCCCTTTCCCTGTCAGGCAGCGCAGCGAGGAGATTTGCTGCGTTGCACGGTTCTTTGTTAAATATGCCCCACAGTGCTTTACTAACCACAGGATTTTCATTTCAATTTTTATTCATTCATCTTCAAATAAGTCAAATCATTGCGTGTCTAAAACGGTGCTTTGCAATTACACATGAAATAAAACCGTGGATGCTATCACCGAGGTAGTATTGCAAGGAATTTTAAAAAGTATATGATGCTAGATACGCATCAGTAACTTGGGAGTGTTTGCTGATGTGTCAGAGGCCTTCGCTTGAGTGGTTTGTGGGGTTTAACGGAGAGGGAACAGCTGAAGAGGGGTTTGAAACTGACAGTACGTCACCCCCCCTTTACATACTGTAGTTATTAATGGGAAACCCTGGCCCTGAGGAATGCCTCAGATCTCTTGGTGTAAACGGAGCCTGCTGCAGGATGCTGCGGTGACGTTTTACCATCTGACAGATCTCATTTTTTGCAAGTCCTGTGTGACCCCACAGGCAAGGGACGGCTGCCAGGGCGCGGCAGCTGGGGCGGTTGTGCTGCAGGGGCCTGGACGCCGCCCCCCGGCGAGGGGATTTATTTTTAAATAAGTAATGCAGGCTGCGGAAGGAGCTGCACTCCAGTCAGCGCTGAGAAAATACTCACTGGCCACAGGGCGCTGTGTGGTTCATGATGGATTAGAAGGGAGAAGACAAATGTCTTCCGAGATTAAAATATGCGTGCCTCACACAAGTACTCACGCACCCACATAATCATGCACACATACACATAGCCAGCATACATGCACGTGCATGCACCTACGCAATTTTATTTCTTTATTTGGATTTTTGCGGTTTTATTTAGAGCAAATTCAGACCAAGGACTTTGGAGCGCTTTACATGATCACCAGTTATATTACACAAGGTCAGATTAATTCTTTTAGGCATGAGGAGCTTAAGGGCCCAACTCACAAAGGTGCACTTAGACCTAACATCTCACTTTATACCTGAAGGGATGTATGACATTACAATGCATGCTTTTACATCGCATGCCTTTACAACGCTGTTTTTACAACGCATGCCTTACAACGCATAGTGCTTTGGGGCGCTGGATAGTGAATAGTTTAATTCATTATTCCAACTCCAGTCCCCGTGGATAGTAGGGAAGGTGTTGGATAGTAAATTAAACCTATTCCTCATCCTAGAGCGCCCCCCAGCGCAATGCGTTGTAATGGTTTGCGTTGTAAAAGTTGCGTCGTAAAGGCACTGCGTGGTAAAAGTTGCGTTGTAAAGGATGTTTCCTCACCTGAAGTTTAAGGGCCCAATTCACAAAGGTAAACTAAGACCCAGGGCTTTAAGTGGGCCAGGTCTCACCCGGTCTGAGCATCGGCAGTTTTTTAAAGGGGGTCTCGAAACGGGTCTCTATCGGGCTCTGTTTTGTGCTTTGGCAGAGGCGGTCAATTTTTTTCGGGACTGCAGGTACAGCAGGCACATGTATGTGCGCTGCTCACACTGCTCACTTCTCACTAGTGGAGAAGTTACGGCATGGCGTCATGCCAGGTGAGCGTTGTAGGGGAAGGGAAATCCTTTAAAGAGAGTTATTTTCTCTCTGGATTTCCCTTCTCTTTTTGAAACTCAGGAGCAGCAACATTGTCGTGGTGTCAAGCCAATAGCCCTGTCTTCTTGTAGGTATGATGTTACTTGTTGTATCATATATCTGGATGCAAAAACAGAAACAGCAAAATGAAAGTCGGGCGGCACACTATGCTAAGCACGGATTTTTAGCTTATGTGTTTTAAGCCACTCCCTTAATTACATTGGCCACGCCCCTTTCAGGATCCCCCAGTTTTTTCATCTTACTTAAAGCCCTGTTTAGACCTAAAGTCTAAGTTTCGACCTGAAGTCTAAATTTACATCTGAAGTCTAAGTTTAGACCTGAAGTTTAAGGGCCCAATTCCCAAAGGTAAACTCAGACCTGAAGTCTACTTTTACCTTTGTGAATTGTGCTGTAAGTTGGGATGGAGAGAAGGGGTGGAGAAATAGCAAAATAGAGACATGGGTAAGAAAAAGAACGAGAGAGACAGGACAACCCGGAGAGAGAAAGCGAGTGAGATAGGCAGGGACACAGTCTGAGAGGATTCCATTTTAGGACAATCTGGCCAATTTCCAAACGGATGCCATCTCTGTAGCTCCGTTGGGACTGGGACAGCGTGTGACAGATGCCTGGCCTGCAGCATAAAGATCCCACAGGATCTGTGGAAGTTAGAGCGGCGTAGCTATGTCAGCCTTGTTGCCAAATCGTCTCCAGGCTTGTTGGACTCTCAGAGCCTCATTTATGAAAAGTCACGCATTGCAAAAAAACAGCAATGCGTCACTTTTCATTACGTCCTCCTTGCGACACCAAGTATGATGCATCATGTCGTAAGGTCAGTATTTCTGACGTATCTCTAGGCGCAAAAATGACGCATTACTGGAGTGTGTCACAAAAGTGACGAAAACCTAGCAAGTCCCATGTGAAATGTGCCCCCGTCAGTCTTACGCCTGCCATTGGGCAGGCATAAGATATTGACGCATTTGTGTCCTAGAAGTGTCGCAGTAAAATCTTATCGATTTGACTGCGTCACTTCTACGACCCTTTCTTGCGTCGGAACACCGCACTTGTATACATTATACCTGGCGCAGGTATAATGTAGCACAGGGGTTTACAAAGTGATGCATCTACCTAGATACGTCACTTTGTAAATATGGTGCAACAAGGTTAATTTTTTACACAGCAGGTGCGTCACAAAAAGTGACGCACCGGCAGCGCAAAAGTGATGCAAGGGCTCATAAATAAGCCCCTCAGTGTCTTGGAGTCTAGGATGTTTGAAAAGTGTAAATAACTTTGTATCCATCAGATTTTGGATAACTTGAATGAAAGAAGAAAGCTATAAAAACATAAGCCCGAGTATTCCACACCGTCCGGCCTCATTACATACATACACCCCACTCGCTTGCACACACCAGAGCGTTTAGCTTACTTGAACCCTGGCTGCAGTTTGTCTATCTGTGCTTTTCCACAGGATGGTGTCTTACTGTGGGGGCATCCTTCATCGATTTGGCCTCCATCGACTCCGCGCTTGCGAGTGACCCAGGGCTTCTGTCTCAGGGCTCTCTGTTAGCAGCAGAGCACTGCAATGTTAGTGCTTTCATCCTTCTTCGGGCAAATAGGGATACCTTTACGGCAATACCACGTGGTACTGAAAATCTGGTAAGGAGATGGGCTACCAGATGGCCTCTGATGCATTTCAGCAAGCAAAATGCTGGGTAGAGACTAAAAAAAGAATCATTTGGGGAGCAGGTAATTCAGTATTATTCACCCTTGTTTCACCCCATACCGTGACCATGTTCCTCTTGGAAACATTGGCAGTACTTGTGTAGAGTCAGATATTACCAAGTCATCTGGAGAAGCACTATGGATTGTGAGGATGCCCTGCTTTTAATAAAGCCTCCTTAAACTACTACAGTACATCTCCCTGGCCTAACATGTATTAAAGAAAGTGGCAGCTCAGCCTAACAGACTCAAGGTGATGCCAGGTAGCAGTTCAGCCACTGCCGCACCGGCAGTCCGACTGCCCCATTATAAGTTCAGCGGTCGGACCTACATTGTTGCGCAGATGCTGCCAGAGAATTGCCATTCCTTGGCGGTGGGATGGTTGAGTAGAGGCAGCAATATACTTGTGGCATATGACGAGTATCCTCTCCACCACAGTTTTCATAGTGGTTCCTTCTCCATGAAAACTGTGGCGGAGACGAAACAAAGGGTTGCCCATTTGCACGGCGGTGCATGCAAGGGGGCGCAAAATGTGCCCCGATGTGTGCATGCACCCCAGTTCCTACACAGCATGGAATTTATAGTGCAGGAACGGTTTTTGGCGTTCCCATTGCGGTGCCCATTTACGGAGGCACCACTGTTGGAATAACAAAAACAGCCGCCAGACACAAGGGAACTCATAATCTGGCAGACAGCCTTAACATGGGTTTGGCAGCGGTCCACTCCCACAGCGCCATACTCATAATTGAGCCCTAAGTGATTTGCCCAGAATCACAGGATGTTTGAGCCTCCCGCCAGACTCATACCTGGTTGCCCAGCATCAAAGTCAGCTACTCTAGCCAGTCTTCAAGGTACCCCAGTGGCAATACCATACTTTCACAAAATGGAACCTCGTAGCGTGAATCCAAGGGTACATTAATCTCAGCACGGAAGAAGCTTAGGGAACTACTCAAAGGGAGTGGCCAGGGACCATATACTGTGCATAAAGCATAGCCATTATCACAGCAAATCTGAAAGGGAGCAGGGGAACAATACTTTCGAAATTAGATCACTCTTGGGGAGGAATTATAAGCTCAGTCTTGGAAGAGAGGGAAGAAGGTCTTAGAGAAGTGACAGCCAAGTTAGGGCCCAATTACTTCATTCAGGGTCCCAGCTAACACGTAAGTCTTTTATACCGAAGTCCACAGAAACTCTCTTGGGTCAGCATGTTTCATCATCGCAGAGCACCAGGACCTTTGTTATACAGCTGGGCGCTTTATAAATGATTTGTTCATTCATTCATTCGTTCATTCATTCCTAGGGGGGTTTGAATCCGGAAATATTTTCCCTCTTTGTGATCAGAGAATGTTGGTGAGTATATTGCTTTCTTTTCTAATATGAATTTGACATTACCTCTGAATATGTGACTATTTTGTATTTCTGACTAAAATCCCTGTTATCAAGTCATCCACCTGCAAAGGGAAAATGGGACCAGTATATGCCAGGAGTTTAACATATATATCCCAATGCTAAGTACAGACCTTCATACCAGGCACACACGCCAATGTGCTAACATTTGACCAACAAATAATATGAACACAGAAGAAAAGACCTATGGGGACCGAGTCTTAGAAGAAGTCACACATCTGTGCCCACAGGTGTACTACCTTGCATGGGTGCAGATTTACTACTTTTTGGAATTCTCAAATCTCTTCCAAGTTATTTTTTTCTCTATTTTTTTCCTTTGTGGAGACCCCCTCCCCCTTACCACATCAGTTTTGAGGTGTTCGCTTTCTTTTCCAGCTGTACTTCAGCCGTTTTAAGAGCAGGTACCCACAACTCTATTTACTCATGCAGAAACCTCAGTGCAATTATGACCACGGATTACAGAACTTGTTTTGCATTCATAAAATAAACTATTTGCAGATATAAGTCAAACTCACTGAAATCGTTTTCTGACTAGAGGCCATATGTAGGTAATTTTTATTTTGCAATTCTCAAATTGTGATTTTTTAGGAATCGCAATTAGAGAATCGCAAAACGAAATGTAGGTAGGATTAGCAATTTTTTTTGTGAATCCCAATTATTCCTTATCTGTGAATCGCAAATTTAGATTAGCAAATAAGGAATACCTTCTCATTCATTCCTATGCGCTAGAAGGCCCATAGGAATGAATTGGAAGACATTCTCAATTTGCGATTCTCAATTAGAGAACCGCAAATTGAGAATGCAATTGCAGGGTTGCAAGGGTGTCAAAAGGACACCCTGTTGCACCCCTGAAATTAATATTTGTACACATGTGGCGCACATACATGCCCTAAGGGCATGTATGTGACCCACATGGCATTTTGAAAAATGCCAAAAGTGCATTTTTCAAAGAAATCGTATTTACCACCAACCTGAAGTTGGTGGTATTTTGCGATTCCTTAAGCCACAATTCACACAACTTGGGTGCTTCCTACATTGTATTTAAGGAATCGCAATTTGCAATTCCTTAAATACAATCGCAAAATAAGGAATCGCAAATTTTGCGATTCCTTATTATACGTGTGGCTTTTTGTGTGCTACACAGCACACTACCCAAATTGCGATCGCAAACGCTGAAATTCTGCTAATTTCAGCATTTGCGATCGCAATGGGGCTACCTACATATGGCCCAAGGTCCCTATAATCCTTTGACTTGATCTGAAGCAATCTAGCCAGTTAAAACAGTTTGACTTATAAGTAACATCTCCTCTTATGTACTACAGAGAAGCTATAATCAGTCACACTGCTCTGATGGAGGCCTTCTCGCAAAGGGCATGGAACGCAGCGGAGCAGCCAAAAATGCTGCAGCGGGTTCAGAATATGGCCGCCAAGCTGGCACTTTCTCGTCCGCGTGCTGCGTCATCTACCTCGGCACTACAGGATCTACACTGGTTGCCGATTCATCAGCGGATTCTTTTTAAAGCATCCTGTCTGGTTTTTAGAGCTTTACACAGGCAGGGCCCAGTACTACTACAGAACCTTTTTTCCTGGTACACTACATCTCGGAGCCTCCGCTCCTCGTCTGCGTACTTGGTGTCGGTCCCTAGAGTTCAAAGGGTAAGGATGGGAGGGCGGTCGTTTAGCTTTGCGGCCGCCAGACTTTGGAACTCCCTCCCGCTCCCGTTAAGAAGCCAGGGTGAATTTCCAGCTTTTAAAAAAGGGCTGAAAACGCATTTGTTCCCTTGAGTAGCTTATACTCCGCATTGATGGTCCGGCTTATCTGAGTCAAAGCGCCAGGATGCCCTTTGGGTGACAGTACAGCGCTATACAAGTATGCAAAATAAATAAAAATAAATAAATAAATAAATATGTGGCCGGGAGGAAGCAGGAGAGCACCATATCTACAGAGACATGGCTCTCTCCACCCCTCTCGCTAGAACCCTGCTGCCATGCACCAGGCACACACAGTCGCGCCATAGTGCAAGGGTGGGTGCCTGAGTCTACCATAGGATTTGTACTGAAAAAGTAGCCATGCAGTACGAAATACTATGCTTAGACACACTTTAAAACTTTTCCTACTTTGTAAGTGTGCTGTACAGTGCAGCTCGCATGCAAAGTCAGAAATGAAAGGAGAACTAAAAGCATTTCTCCTCCTAATGCCTGCCGTTTAATGGCTTTAACTTTTGGCTCTAAACCCTGTCTGCTATTGCTTGTAGATAGGGTTTTGCGTCAAAAGGTATCGGTGGTAGCCTGGAAACGCCCATGTAACACCCCCTTGGCACTACATGACACAAAGCAGTGCTTCGGGCTACTTTGTGTTACTTTCAGGGTACTTTTCAGTACAAAACAAGTTTTTCACTGGAAAATAAATGAGGAAAAATATATTTTGTGCGGGTCAGTGTCCCTTTTGGGATGCTAACCGAGTGCAAACTGTTTGTAAATCTACCCCTTATTTAGTGAACTCTGTTGGAGAACTAGTTAGGTGGCCCACAGGGCCCTTATGTTGGTGAAAATGCGCTGATTGTGGCCTTGCTGTGAAGGTGATGAAGAGAGCTTGGAAAGCAGGAGCGGAGATAATCCATCCTGCCAGGCCAGGAGTGACAGCGCTTGGTCCCTGCTCCTCTTCTGGTGTGGGTGCAGTGATAGAAAGTCTCATCCTCTCACTGCTTGCCCAGGTGTTTATTTCAGAATCTGAAGATGGAATCTTCCAGTGACCACTTCTCTGATCCTTAATACTTAAAGCTCTTATTTCATCCGCATAACCCTCCATTGCGTTGTCCCACTAGAGCTGGCTACAGGAATGGATTATTATTCTCCATTGGTTGAGCTGTTGTATCTTTGCGTCATGTGCACCAATAGCTAATTTCTTTTCACCACTATTGTGAACATGACAGTGTGGTTCTAAGAACAATTTCCCAAGATGGCGGCATTCTGCTCTGTTTAGGGGAAGAGGCTAAGGGCCAGATGTAGGTAATCTCAATTTACCTTCTCTTAAATACCGAATCATACCGATTCGGTATTTAAGAGTAGGTAAATGGGATGTGGGTAATTTTTCTCTGAAAATTACCGAATCGGTAAGTGTCGGTAATTACCGAATCGGTATTTACCAATTCGGTAATTGCCATGCATTCCTATGGGCCTGAAGGCCAATTACCGAATTGGTAAATACCGATTCGGTAAAAGGGGAAACATTGATGGGTGGCAGGGTGTCACTTTGACACCCTGTTGCACCCCTCAATTGTGTATGGGTGCACATGTTGCAGATATACATGCCCTAATGTCTGCAACATGGCACTGTTGGAAAAGCAAAAAAAATGCTTTTTCCGAGGTTTTCATTATTTACCACCAACTTGTAGTTGTTGGTAAATAACGAATCCTAAAATGGGAAAATCACTAATTTGACTGCTCACTACATAGCAAAATCGGTAGTTTACCGATTCGGTATTTTAAGGAATCGGTAATTTACCGATTCCTTAAAATACCGATTCGGTAAATTACCGAATCGGTAAAATGCCCACCTACATCTCATTTTCCAAATACCGGTCAGTAACGGCCGAAATTACTGAATTTTGGCCGTTACCGACCGGTATTTGACTACCTACATCTGGCCCTAAGCGTCTGCCCATCAGGTCACAAAATGTAGGATTCCCGCGTCTCGGAGTATTATCAGCACATGTGTAACTGCTCAGGTGTTTGCAGTGCCACAGAGAGCAGGTATTTGTTTTCCGACATTGGGGCGCCGTGTGCCCGTTTCACTTGGCAGCTTACACCCTAAGCCCATGGTTCATCAACGTGGCACGGATGTTAATCTCCAGAACCTGTGCAGATCACTGGTGGAGGTTCTAGGCCCAGACCCAAGGCTTTCATGGCTGTGCACCTGTCGCAGAGTAATGGAGTTTCCACTCAAGAGCCGAGTGCTTGCTGGCATTACCCAGATCTTTGTCTGCACACTCAGCTTTCCACCTTGTGCTGTCAGCAATGTGCGTCTCTGCATCATGGGTTAATTCCAAAGGATTCATTCAGTAATCCACTCATAGTGCCCACTGCTGCAAGTTCTTTCAGATCAGCATCCCTTAAACACTCCTGGTTCTGTCCAATGGGGCCCTTGGATTCACCTCCTTGCTTTCAGTGGTGGCTGCCAGCTATGCAGAGGAAAGGGGGAGGCAGGAAATGGGGGGCAAAATATGCAAACTAAATTCATGCCGACATGCATTACATTACATTTTTGTTTTAAAGTTAAAGGGCCCGATTCACAAAGGCAATCTGAGACAAAAGTCTAACTTTATGACTTTTGGTATTCACAGAGGTCATTTATGGGTCGTATCTTTTTTGTCCACAGTCGGGCCGAAATCTCCGGCTTGAGCCGTACTCTCCACACCCGGGCCGTATTCTCCGGCTTAGGCCGTACTCTCCGGCTCGGGCCAGATGAAGTGTAATCAATCGGGCAGAATGCAATTTTTACAAAAAGGAACATTAAGAACATTATGAACGTGTGATAAATGGTAGAAGAGGTCATGAAAACCATGTGAAAGAGGACAGGAATGGGCAGTATCTCATAGATACGGTGCATTCCAGCCCTTTTCTTTCGATGTAGGGCAGCACAGCAGGATGACTTGCTGTGCTGCCCTGCAACATAAATAAGTAAATGAGGCCCCAGTTCCTGAGAGTTCCCAGGGATGCAGAGCCCTGTTCATTGCTCAAAGTCACTCTCTCCTCATCTCCGTTAGTATCCATCTAACACCGGACCTCGTGCACTAACGGGAGTTATGTGCTGCGCCGGACTAGACCATTGTTAAAACTTCTCAAGCTATCATTAGGTCGAGCTGACGTTAGCATTCATGCGAAGCATGAATGCTGTCAGCTCGACAACTAATGTGATCCGTTTTTAGGAGAGTGGACACCAAAGTGTTACGAGCGTTTTCAGTGCCGGATTTCACCTCAGGAGCACGCAGCATTGTCTGCAGTGGCAGTGTCAGTTTCGCTTTTTTATTACTTTCGTTTTTCCCGAGGCTGGCTGAGGCTGGCTTGGAATGAACAGGCTTGCCCCCGCGCATGCGCAGAGTAACTCACAGCCCTTGCTTTTACAGACGCAGGCAGGCAGCCCCCACCCCTCTGCATGCACGCACGCACGCACACACAGGCGAGCGCATGCACACGCAGGCACACACATACAGGCACACAGACACTCGCTCACACACACACACCCCCCTCCCCCACAGTCACACGCACGCACACATACATACAAAGCCCGCCCGCCCGCACATGCTTTCCCCGCGCCCCCCCCTTCCCCGCGCCCCCCGCCTCCCCCTTCCCCGCGCCCCCCGCCTCCCCCTTCCCCGCGCCCCCCGCCTCCCCCTTCCCCGCTCAGCAACGCACTCACCGGCTTCCTTCGTGCGGCGGCTCTCCTCAGCTGCAGGGCCCGGCAGCAGGACTCTTCTTACCTCCTTCTGCACCGGGGCGCAGGGTAGGCTCCTGCCTGCTCCGGTGCTCCAAACACGGCGGCTCCGTCCAATCGCGGCTCTTCCGTGGGAGGCGGGGTAGGCTCCCGCCCTCCTACTTCCTGTTTCCTGTTGACGCGCCGGCCTGCCTGACTTCCTGGTCGCAGGCCGGCAGAGTGACGGCAGTGATTTGCGGTATGTATTTAGTTAGTTATTTATGCATTTTTATATAGCGCGGACTTTACCCGAAGGCGCTATTTATTTATTTATTTTTTTGGGACGCTACCTTTTTATTTAGTTTTAAACATTGATGGCTGAATTTTATGGCACTGTACTTCTGAAGTCCCCTCGAGTTTGGTTACAATACTTTCTATCCAAGCCGATAGCGTAAGGCGTTTGGATATGTACTGATCCTGGACCCCATATCTGAACCGAGTCATCACATAATTCATAAACCGATCGAGCACTCGAAATCAAGACACGGCCCTTTTTTACACCCTTTTTAGTTGAAGTCATTTACTTTGTCCATTACCTCATAAACCGGCTTTAATAATGTTACCGCTCTTTAGGGGCTAACATGCAGAAACCCTGCAGCCTTTCGGGGGGATCCTATTCAGCCCAAGCTCATTACATATCTGCGAGGCATGCTTTATACTCAAGAGCCTCGGGGCCTCTTCGCATTCTGCAGGGGGGGCATCATTTTGCGCTCCGCCACAGCAGGCTGCCTCTCTGTGCCCGTTCTGCATTGGCGAAGGCTTGTACCCCAGCTCTCAGGCAATTCACGGGTGCTCGGACAACGGCTTTTTCACTAATTTAAATGATAAGGTTTGCGGCTATCACTTGTTTGTTTAATATTACGGGCATGTGGGTTGTGTGATGCTGCATAAACAGATGCGTTTGGAGTTTATTTACCGATCCGCTATGGAGGGGCTTTTCTTTAATCTGTTGGTGGCTGTTTTTTTTTTTTAATTTATATTGCGTCTTCATGTACACATGATGTTTGACTTTTTTGAGCAATTCGTTACGTTGGGCTTTTGTATAATTTGATACTAGCTGTTATTTTATTTATATTGCGTCTCCCGATGGTTGTGTGATGCTGCATAAACAGATGCGTTTGGAGTTTATTTACCGATCCGCTATGGAGGGGCTTTTCTTTAATCTGTTGGTGGCTGTTTTTTTTTTTTAATTTATATTGCGTCTTCATGTACACATGATGTTTGACTTTTTTGAGCAATTCGTTACGTTGGGCTTTTGTATAATTTGATACTAGCTGTTATTTTATTTATATTGCGTCTCCCGATGCTGTGTTTGCCTGCCCCGCCAGCTCTCCAAGGTTGCTATTTGTTTCTTTCCCATCTGCGTACATCACTTGCGGGATACAGGTAAATCTGCATTCTAGAGTTGCCTTTATTGTTTTGAGGCCGGGCGCAGGGGCTGCTCCGATGTTATCAAGGCTGCTATCCCACTGCTAAGGCGGTGCTGCACTCACTGCCTTGTTTATATTTGTTTTAGTTCCGTGATGCTCCGATCTTTGCCCCTTCCGAGTGGAGCTTCCGAGTGGAGCTTCCGAGTGGAGCTTCCGAGTGGAGCTTCCGAGTGGAGCTTCAGAGTGGAGCTTCCGAGTGGAGCTTCAGAGTGCAGAGGGGAGCTTCAGAGTGGAGCTTCAGAGTGGAGCTTCAGAGTGCAGAGTGGAGCTTCAGAGTGGAGCTTCAGAGTGGAGCTTCAGAGTGGAGCTTCAGAGTGGAGCTTCAGAGTGCAGAGTGGAGCTTCAGAGTGGAGCTTCAGAGTGGAGCTTCAGAGTGGAGCTTCAGAGTGCAGAGTGGAGCTTCAGAGTGGAGCTTCAGAGTGGAGCTTCAGAGTGGAGCTTCAGAGTGGAGCTTCAGAGTGCAGAGTGGAGCTTCAGAGTGGAGCTTCAGAGTGGAGCTTCAGAGTGCAGAGTGGAGCTTCAGAGTGGAGCTTCAGAGTGGAGCTTCAGAGTGGAGCTTCAGAGTGGAGCTTCAGAGTGGAGCTTCAGAGTGCAGAGTGGAGCTTCAGAGTGGAGCTTCAGAGTGGAGCTTCAGAGTGCAGAGTGGAGCTTCAGAGTGGAGCTTCAGAGTGGAGCTTCAGAGTGGAGCTTCAGAGTGCAGAGTGAAGCTTCAGAGTGGAGCTTCAGAGTGGAGCTTCAGAGTGGAGCTTCAGAGTGGAGCTTCAGAGTGGAGCTTCAGAGTGGAGCTTCAGAGTGGAGCTTCAGAGTGCAGAGTGGAGCTTCAGAGTGCAGAGTGGAGCTTCAGAGTGGAGCTTCAGAGTGGAGCTTCAGAGTGGAGCTTCAGAGTGCAGAGTGGAGCTTCAGAGTGGAGCTTCAGAGTGGAGCTTCAGAGTGGAGCTTCAGAGTGGAGCTTCAGAGTGCAGAGTGGAGCTTCAGAGTGCAGAGTGGAGCTTCAGAGTGGAGCTTCAGAGTGGAGCTTCAGAGTGCAGAGTGGAGCTTCAGAGTGGAGCTTCAGAGTGGAGCTTCAGAGTGCAGAGTGGAGCTTCAGAGTGGAGCTTCAGAGTGGAGCTTCAGAGTGCAGAGTGGAGCTTCAGAGTGGAGCTTCAGAGTGGAGCTTCAGAGTGGAGCTTCAGAGTGGAGCTTCAGAGTGGAGCTTCAGAGTGCAGAGTGGAGCTTCAGAGTGGAGCTTCAGAGTGGAGCTTCAGAGTGGAGCTTCAGAGTGGAGCTTCAGAGTGGAGCTTCAGAGTGCAGAGTGAAGCTTCAGAGTGGAGCTTCAGAGTGGAGCTTCAGAGTGGAGCTTCAGAGTGGAGCTTCAGAGTGGAGCTTCAGAGTGGAGCTTCAGAGTGGAGCTTCAGAGTGCAGAGTGGAGCTTCAGAGTGCAGAGTGGAGCTTCAGAGTGCAGAGTGGAGCTTCAGAGTGCAGAGTGGAGCTTCAGAGTGGAGCTTCAGAGTGGAGCTTCAGAGTGGAGCTTCAGAGTGCAGAGTGGAGCTTCAGAGTGGAGCTTCAGAGTGGAGCTTCAGAGTGGAGCTTCAGAGTGGAGCTTCAGAGTGCAGAGTGGAGCTTCAGAGTGCAGAGTGGAGCTTCAGAGTGGAGCTTCAGAGTGGAGCTTCAGAGTGCAGAGTGGAGCTTCAGAGCGGAGCTTCAGAGTGGAGCTTCAGAGTGGAGCTTCAGAGTGGAGCTTCAGAGTGGAGCTTCAGAGTGGAGCTTCAGAGTGGAGCTTCAGAGTGCAGAGTGGAGCTTCAGAGTGCAGAGTGGAGCTTCAGAGTGCAGAGTGGAGCTTCAGAGTGGAGCTTCAGAGTGGAGCTTCAGAGTGGAGCTTCAGAGTGCAGAGTGGAGCTTCAGAGTGGAGCTTCAGAGTGGAGCTTCAGAGTGGAGCTTCAGAGTGGAGCTTCAGAGTGCAGAGTGGAGCTTCAGAGTGCAGAGTGGAGCTTCAGAGTGGAGCTTCAGAGTGGAGCTTCAGAGTGCAGAGTGGAGCTTCAGAGTGGAGCTTCAGAGTGGAGCTTCAGAGTGCAGAGTGGAGCTTCAGAGTGGAGCTTCAGAGTGGAGCTTCAGAGTGCAGAGTGGAGCTTCAGAGTGGAGCTTCAGAGTGGAGCTTCAGAGTGGAGCTTCAGAGTGGAGCTTCAGAGTGGAGCTTCAGAGTGGAGCTTCAGAGTGGAGCTTCAGAGTGCAGAGTGGAGCTTCAGAGTGGAGCTTCAGAGTGGAGCTTCAGAGTGGAGCTTCAGAGTGGAGCTTCAGAGTGCAGAGTGAAGCTTCAGAGTGGAGCTTCAGAGTGGAGCTTCAGAGTGGAGCTTCAGAGTGGAGCTTCAGAGTGGAGCTTCAGAGTGGAGCTTCAGAGTGCAGAGTGGAGCTTCAGAGTGCAGAGTGGAGCTTCAGAGTGCAGAGTGGAGCTTCAGAGTGCAGAGTGGAGCTTCAGAGTGGAGCTTCAGAGTGGAGCTTCAGAGTGGAGCTTCAGAGTGCAGAGTGGAGCTTCAGAGTGGAGCTTCAGAGTGGAGCTTCAGAGTGGAGCTTCAGAGTGGAGCTTCAGAGTGGAGCTTCAGAGTGGAGCTTCGGAGTGGAGCTTCGGAGTGGAGCTTCGGAGTGGAGCTTCAGAGTGGAGTGGAGCTTCAGAGTGGAGCTTCAGAGTGCAGAGTGGAGCTTCAGAGTGCAGAGTGGAGCTTCAGAGTGGAGCTTCAGAGTGCAGCTTCAGAGTGGAGCTTCAGAGTGCAGCTTCAGAGTGGAGCTTCAGAGTGGAGCTTCAGAGTGGAGCTTCAGAGTGGAGCTTCAGAGTGGAGCTTCGGAGTGGAGCTTCGGAGTGGAGCTTCAGAGTGCAGAGTGGAGCTTCAGAGTGGAGCTTCAGAGTGCAGAGTGGAGCTTCAGAGTGCAGAGTGGAGCTTCAGAGTGGAGCTTCAGAGTGCAGAGTGGAGCTTCAGAGTGGAGCTTCAGAGTGGAGCTTCAGAGTGGAGCTTCAGAGTGGAGCTTCAGAGTGGAGCTTCGGAGTGGAGCTTCGGAGTGGAGCTTCGGAGTGCAGAGTGCAGATTCAGAGTGCAGATTCGGAGTGGAGCTTCAGAGTGGAGCTTCAGAGTGGAGAGTGGAGATTCAGAGTGGAGATTCAGAGTGGAGAGTGGAGCTTCAGAGTGGAGCTTCAGAGTGGAGCTTCAGAGTGGAGCTTCAGAGTGGAGCTTCAGAGTGGAGCTTCAGAGTGGAGCTTCAGAGTGCAGAGTGGAGCTTCAGAGTGTCAAGAGCAATGCCAATAGCTCTAACTTTAACAAAGGCAAAACCATTGCATTGTAAATGCTTGTTATTTTACCGAATCACATGCTCATGCTGCTGCCTGGTTTGTCTACATGCACACAGGCAGAATCACTCGGTACAAAATGGCTCCTGTTCACTCGTCAGTACGGTCTTGCGCCGCCCCACCTTCCCCCTGCCAAATACATTCATTCCAAATACTGCTTATTTTCATATCAGACTGACTTCTCACATCTGGGATAGCAGGGGCACCTTCCACAGTGATTAGTGCTTCACAAAAAATAATTCTCGGCTAGCGCTCAGAAGCCTTGAAGCTTTGATTGAATGACACTGCAGTTTGATGCCCCGCTCGTTTTTTGATGCTATGCGTTCCAGACACTGATTTTATTAAGACTCACTTGGAGCTCTAAACTGTCACTTGATCTTTCTTTGGGTCATTTCGTTTGCCCGGAAGGACTAACATATCTGTGAAACCCTCTTCTTTTATAGTTTGAGCATCGTCTTCGTTTAGCAGGATAACATTATACATTTGAAAATACAAATATCCGGGAAGAGCAGAGAGCAAATCTCCGCGATGTTGGGCATTCTCCTATCATAAAGGAAGCGTGTTGGTGGGACCTGTGGCATCTAACGCATCATTTAACCCTATATGCGTGGGCACCTACCACAATAATGTATAGGATGAGTTTGTTCCGTTCCCGTTTTTAATTTGATGTAAAACTCAAATCACTGCACACTCTCTACTACACACTCTCTACTACACACTCTCTACTACAGTCACTACTCTCTACTGCACACTCCCTACTACAGTCACTACTCTCTACTACACATTCTGCTACACACTCTCTACTACAGTCACTACTCTCTGCTACGCACTCTACTCTCTACTACACTCTACTACACACTCTCTACTACACACTCTACTACACACTCTCTACTACAGTCACTACTCTCTGCTACGCACTCTACTCTCTACTACACACTCTACTACACACTCTCTACTACACACTCTACTACACACTCTCTACTACAGTCGCTACTCTCTACTACACACTGTACTACACACTCTACTACAGTCACTACTCTCTACTACACACTACTACCCACTCTCTACTACAGTCACTACTCTCTACTACACACTCACTACACACTCACTACTACAGCCACTACTCTCTTCGACACACTCTATACTAGACACTCTCTACTACACACTATCTACTACAGTCACAACTCTCTACTACACACTGTACTACACACTCTACTACAGTCACTACTCTCTACTACACACTACTACACACTCTCTACTACAGTCACTACTCTCTACTACACACTCTACTACACACTCACTACACACTCACTACTACAGCCACTACTCTCTTCGACACACTCTATACTAGACACTCTCTACTACACACTATCTACTACAGTCACTACTTACTACACACTCTACTACACACTCTACTACACACTCTACTACACACTCTACTACACACTCTACTACACACTCTACTACACACTCTACTACACACTCTACATTACACACTCTACATTACACACTCTACATTACACACTCTACATTACATACTCTACATTACACACTCTCTACTACACACTCTCTACTACACACTCTACACTACACACTCTACTACACTCTACTACACACTCTGCTACACACACGCTCTACTACACACTCTACTACACACCCTCTACTACTCTCTACTACTCTACTACACATTCTCTACTACTCTACTACACACTCACTACTTTCTACTACACTCTACTACAGACTCTCCACTCTCTACTCCACACTCTCTACTCCACACTCTCTACTTCAATCTCTCTACCTCAATCTCTCTAATTCAATCTCTCTACCTCAATCTCTCTACTTCAATCTCTCTACTTCAATCTCTCTACTTCAATCTCTCTACTTCAATCTCTCTACTTCACATTCTGTATTACACACTCTCTACTACACACTCACTACTCTCTACTACACACTCTCTACTACACACTCTACTACACTCCCTACTACACATTCTCCTACACACTCTACTACACACTCTACTACACACTCACCACTCTACTACACACTCACCACTCTACTACACACTCACTAGTCTCTACTGCTCACTCTCTACTACACACTCTCTACTACACACTCTCTACTACACACTCTCTACTACACACTCTCTACTACACACTCTCTACTACACACTCACTAGTCTCTACTACACACTCACTACTCTCTACTACACACTCACTACTCTCTACTACACACTCTACTACTCACTTACTACTCTCTACTCACTCTCTACTACTCACTACTACTCTCTCTACTACTCACTATTACTCTCTACTACTCTCTCTACTACTCACTCTCTACTACTCACTCTCTACTGCTCATGACAATGCCATTTATTTATCTGTTTCCAAAACCAACACATAAATAAAACATTTGTCATTTACAATGCCAAAAGCGCTAACTTTTGCAAAGGCGAGACCGTTGCATTGTAAATGCTTGTTTTTGCAATAGTTAATAGTTTTCTTTAAAATCTGACAACTACTTTGGTTATTAAGGATCACGTCTTTTATTGGCTAGTGGGGATTGTAGAAGTCATCTTTCTGAATCAAACACGAGGTTATTCAACACTTCTTGTGTTATTTTTAGGGCTGTTGCTATTTGTGATGGTTGGTGGTGGATGTTGGTTGACACTCCAGGGCTGCAATTTGTCCTCTTTGAGGTGTCACGTGTCTCTTTTTGATTATCCTGATTGCATTTGTAACTTGTTAGTATGTAATTCTCCTTATGAAACGTACTTGGTTCTATTGTAAAGCGCTCTGACACCTTTGGGTAAAGACCACGATATATAATATTGCATTAAATAAATAAATAAACGTGTTCTGTAGGGCCGCTAACCCTGACAGCCATTACGAAACTGGTGCATCGCTGTGTGTGGATCACGTGACCTGAGAGGAATACTGAACATGAGGTGCTGTTGACATCCATGCGCTCACTGTGGGAACGATATGTGCAGGTGGGCACTAGGACCCTACACAGGACAGATGGAGAGGTGTCCGGACACCACTTCCGGTCAGGGAGCGGGGAACTGGGCATTCATTATCTGCACCCACAAGGTGGACGGAGGTGCCCATGTGCACCGCACTGAATTGAAGAATAAAGGAAGCCACCTGTACTCACCAGCCTCCGTGTGTCATCCTTTAGGAGTGGGGAGCACAGGACACAACACTCGCCTTGTCTCAGAAGCCTCACCACTCATTTTTTTAATTCGATTTTATATAGCACAAACTTTACCCGAAGGTGTCAGAGCGCTTTACATAAGAACCAGTTTCAATACATAAGGATTTAGGATTACGTGTGTTACATAAAAGATACAAACAGAAAACATTGCAAATGTACAAGTTGGAAAGTCACACAAGGAAGCGATACAAATGGATAAACTCTAAGGGTCACATAGGAATTGTAGAGAGTACAATGGTCTACAGTATATACTAGTGATTAAAGTTATCTCTATATACATATATATACAAATAGTAGAATTGGGTGGGAGTAGGAAGGGTGGAAGGGATACTGGGGTATGGAAAAAAGGCAAATCAGAAACATTTGAGGATCGTCAAGGGGGAAACGAGGGAGAAGGGTAAAGGCCGAGGGAATGGACAAGATGGTGGGCCAGGGTCAGGAGAAAGAAGCGGCAGAGAGCAGCAGCAAAATGGAGGCCAGGAGAAAAGAAAAAAAAGTAAATAAGTCCATGAATAAAGGAGCAGAGCAGAGGGGGGCAGCCACAGGGCCTTCCCCAAGCCTGCCCTTCTCTGCGCTGTGCAAATCATTTGCAAACTGGAGCAATGCACCTTCTGGCAATGGGGTTGATCAGGCCATGATTGCGGTCATGCAACATTCAGAGTACACGGGGCCCGTTTCTGGTCGTTTTTTGGTTCCTTGGCCTGGAGCTGGCGCAGTAGATTTGGGAGTGATGCCCGGCTCACGATCCCATACCGTTAGGCTACATTTGCTTCCGGCCACAGACCAATTTGCATTCTTGGTCTGAAATGAGGCTCAGTCTGGCAGGAAGCTTTGCAGAGTCCACCCAATCTGGCCCGTCCGCGCTCTGTCGGGGCATCAATTCCCCTCTGTTCTTGCTACTGTGCGTGAGATCCCCGTACGCGGCAGCCGGCCTGCAAAACGTCTCTGCTTTGATTCTGACACCCGAGCTCCCTCCTGCCTCCACCCCAGCGTGACTCCCTCCATCTCTCTTCCATCTATTTCTTTCTCCTCAAAGGGGGGTTTATCACACTTTGTTTCTGCTTTTCCACATGTCTTCTCATTTTATCATCTTTATTTTGTGACAAGATGTTTATAGTACTGAAATCATGTAATAATTTGCAGCCATACTTATTCAAGAGTGAATTCTATTGGCTATATTTATTAAGAATGTATGACTATCCGGGAGCAAAGCTGCGGCCCGATTCACAGAACTAACTTAAGACAAAATCCTAAACTTACTACTTTTGGTATTCACAGAAGGCATTTAGTACTAGTAAAGTTAGGATTTTGTCTTAAGTTTGTCTTAAGTCTGTCTTAAGTCTGTCTTAAGTCTGTCTTAAGTCTGTCTTAAGTCTGTCTTAAGTTTGACTTAAGACTGTCTTAAGTCCGTCTTAAGTTTGTCTTAAGTCTGTCTTAAGTCTGTCTTAAGTCTGTCTTAAGTTTGTCTTAAGTCTGTCTTAAGTCCGTCTTAAGTTTGTCTTAAGTCTGTCTTAAGTCTGTCTTAAGTCTGTCTTAAGTTTGTCTTAAGTTTGACTTAAGACTGTCTTAAGTCTGTCTTGTCTGCCTTAAGTTTGTCTTAAGTCTGTCTTAAGTCTGTCTTAAGTCTGTCTTAAGTTTGTCTTAAGTCTGTCTTAAGTCCGTCTTAAGTTTGTCTTAAGTCTGTCTTAAGTCTGTCTTAAGTCTGTCTTAAGTTTGTCTTAAGTCTGTCTTAAGTCTGTCTTAAGTTTGTCTTAAGTCAAATTTAAGACAAAATCCTAACTTTACTACTACTCAATGCCTTCTGTGCATATCAAAAGGGAGGGGAAAACAACAGAGGTGCAGGAAACTTTGGATGAACTGAGAAACAGAGAAGCATCACAGTACAGCAAGTGGTATGTTTGAGACTCACATTTAAATCCCAGCTCTGCAGGCTCAGAGCTCTAGGCCACTCTTGAGAAAGGAGAAGGAAAGGCCTATGACAAGATTGGATCACAAAGATAACTTGCTATCTTGTAAAACAGCTGTTCAAATGTTGCTTTATGTTTGACTAGTTTTTTCACTTACTGTATTACATAATGCTTCAAAAGATTTTTAGGATTTATTAAGTGGACTACTGTTTCATTGGCTTTATTTGTGTTTAATATTGTATTCGATACAACATTTTTTTTAACCAATTAACATTGTTTATAAAATAAAAAGGTACAAAAGCAAAGTCAATCAGTCAGCTTAAATGTTTAATGCTGAAGAAAATAAATAAGAAATACTGCAGCAATGGAAAACAAAAGCAAAAAATTGTTGCTTTCTGTATGCAATGCAGCTATGAGTTAAAGAATTTAAACGTGTGACAGTTCTGTGTAGTTTTAAGATGCAAAATAATCCCTGATGAATTGCAATACCCCCACTGCCGGTGGAATGACACACCAAAAAAGCCAATAACACGAGGTGAGAGAGCAGTGGCTGTTTTTTCATTAGGGTGGAGGAGGGTCACCTGCAGGCCCGGACTAGCCGCTGCGGGCACCGGGCAATCCCCCGGTGCGCCGCAAGTGTGGGGGCCGGTTTTGGGCCCCTGGGGGCCGTTTTTGTTACAGGGCCATTCAAAATCGGCCCTGTAACAAAATCGGCCGAAAACCGTCCCCGGCAAAGAGCTCAGACTCCCCCCCCCCCCCCCCCCCCCCGGGGGGCCAGCCGAGCACTTTGCCGGGCCGGTTTTGGTTCCCAGTCCGGCCCTGGTCTCTGTGAGCAAAACCATGGCAAATGTGAAATATAAAATGGCCATGAAAAGATTTTATTGCCATTTTATTTTTTTACCAATGCGTAGCTTGCCTGAACCGTGTGTAAAGCGGAGCGTGTTCGTTGCTGCTGATTGATTGCAGAAAGGAGTATTGGCCAGACACTCCAAAGTGCGCATGTCAGTTTGGCTGGCTGTCTTGCAACGGCCAGCCTGACATGCACACTTTAAAGCTCTCCAACCCGGGCTGTGTTAGACTAGCTGGGTAGAGAGCAAGCACAGGCCTCTAGGGCCTGAAGGAGCGCCAGCCAGCCTGCTCCAACCAATCTTGGCGCTTTTCTCATGATGGTTACTAGTAACATGAGAGCAGCATCTGGATTGGTTAGGGGAGTTAGCTCTTTGACTCGTGCTCAGAGTCACAGACAGCAGAAGAACACCGTGGACGTGGAGCTTGTGGGTAAGTAACATTTAATTGTAACTAAAATGCAAGTGTAGTGCATGCCAGTGATTTAGTTTCTGTGTTTATATTGCATGATGCTTGTTTTATTTAATCCAGCATAACCGTTAGCTACTTCGATTTCTTTTTTTTCCAAGTGGCTTGGTTACTCTCTCAGGCCTCGCCAATAGGCAGAATGAAGGCAAAACACTGCAGCATATTTGGCTTTTGGGAAGTGGTGAGGTACTTCACTCGCCTCACCACTTTCAAATGTTACCAGCCACCTCTGAGACCTACTTCTTGGAAGGAACCAAAGCCTAAGCCCGCCTTATGAATGTTTAAAATAATTAGAAACAAAAGGCTTGCAGATGTGCTGTCAAGCCAGACCTAAAAATGAATCCCCCACTATTCCCCTTGAGTTTGCATATAATCAAGATTTCACTATATATGAAACATTTATGCAGTACCTATGACTGGAGTTAAGTCTGTCTCTCAGTGCTCTCTTCTTTTAGAAAATAGGAAACCTGAGTCACAGAGAGATGAAGCGACTTGACCAGGATCACACAGGGTCTAGTCAAGTGAGGAGGAGCACTGGGATCCAGACTTCGGGCCTAATTTATGAGAAATTATGCATCGCTGCGTGAAAGCAGTGATGCATCACTTCTCAGTGCGCACTCCTTGCGACATACCTGATGCATCATATTTACTGTTTGACGCATCATTTCGCAAGGAGTTACAGATACGTCAGTTTTTCTGACGTATCTGTATGGCGCAAAAGTGACGCATTGCTGGAGTGTGTCACAAAAGTGACGCAACTCCATCAATGCGTCCTTTCACATGGGGAAAGCCCAATGTGAAAGGGCCTGCGTCAGATTTTGACGCAACGGCGTCCTAGAAGTGATGCAGAGAAATCTCATAGATTTCGCTGTGTCACTTCCACGAGGCTTTTAGCGGGGGAACGCCCCCCCCTGCATACATTATACCTGATGCAGGTATAATGTAGCGCAGGGGTTTCCAAAGTGACCCATCTGCTTCGATGTGTCACTTTGTAAATAGTGCGCAACAGGAGGCATGCTTTACACCGCCGATGCGTCACAAAAAGTGACACATCGGAAGCGCAAAACTTTCGCACGGCCTCGTAAACGAGGCCCTTGGAGTTTAGCCATTAGAACTGCACATTCTGCAAGCACAAGATGGCTGCCTTAGAGAGCAGCGGCTGTGCTGCATTGGGCAGTAGCGCCCTCTATGCCTCAGAGCCCGCGGCTGCGGTGCCCTTCCTCCCACTTGCGGGCGGTCACTGTGACGAGGGTTCACAGGCCCCAGCTCAATGGCCTCTTGTCCTGGCCCTCCTTGGTGAACGCTTTCATTGGCCTTCACCTGATTTCACGTCTTGGGATTTGCGCCTGGAAGCCTTCAGGCACTGCACGCTTTACAGTTAATGGAATCGACATTCAAAAATAAAATGACCCGGCCCTTGGCTCAATTCTTTCTGCTTTTTTTCATTCATTTCCCACTAAAATGTTCCTCAAGGACTATTCAGGTTTCTGCAGGCCTGCAATTTAACAGATGAAACAGTGGCCCCTTTTGTTCTACCCATAACCCCCCTACATATCTATTTTCATGTTTTATGGATGTTATTTGATTGTGCGGCTTTCCCACCGCTTCAATGCTTTTCACAATATAATAAAAAGTGTATGTAGCCCTGGTTGTCCTATAGGATGTCCTGTACCTCCTGTGAGCAGTCTGCGTTGGCTTTACCCTGTGCAGGAGTGGACATGTGCCCTGGTGTAGGTTGCTTTGTGTATTCCACTGACATAAACCATCCTCATAGACTTGAACGTAGTGTGTGTCTCCAGAGGGTTATTGGGATCCAGAAACCATCCATGCTCAAGTCTCACCATGGTGCAAAGTGTGCACACACTGGGCAAGCTGGATGCAGGAATCCAGGAACCATTCATGCACATGTCACACACTAGTGCTACAACGGCACACACTCAGCGGGCTGGATGCAGGGATCCAGGATCCATCCATACACAAGTGTCACACTGGTGCAACAACAGCACACACTCAGCGGGCTGGATGCAGGGATCCAGGATCCATCCATGCACAAGTGTCACACTGGTGCAACAACAGCACACACTCAGCGGGCTGGATGCAGTGATCCAGGAACCATCCATGCACATGTCACACACTAGTGCTACAACGGCACACACTCAGCGGGCTGGATGCAGGGATCCAGGATCCATCCATACACAAGTGTCACACTGGTGCAACAACAGCACACACTCAGCGGGCTGGATGCAGGGATCCAGGAACCATCCATGCACATGTCACACACTAGTGCTACAACGGCACACACTCAGCGGGCTGGATGCAGGGATCCAGGAACCATCCATGCACAAGTGTCACACTGGTGCAACAACAGCACACACTCAGCGGGCTGGATGCAGGGATCCAGGATCCATCCATGCACAAGTGTCACACTGGTGCAACAACAGCACACACTCAGCGGGCTGGATGCAGTGATCCAGGAACCATCCATGCACATGTCACACACTAGTGCTACAATGGCACACACTCAGCGGGCTGGATGCAGGGATCCAGGAACCATCCATGCACATGTCACACACTAGTGCTACAACGGCACACACTCAGCGGGCTGGATGCAGGGATCCAGGAACCATCCATGCACAAGTGTCACACTGGTGCAACGGCACACACTCAGCGGGCTGGATGCAGGGATCCAGGATCCATCCATACACAAGTGTCACACTAGTGCTACAACGGCACACACTCAGCGGGCTGGATGCAGGGATCCAGGAACCATCCATGCACATGTCACACACTAGTGCTACAACGGCACACACTCAGCGGGCTGGATGCAGGGATCCAGGAACCATCCATGCACAAGTGTCACACTGGTGCAACGGCACACACTCAGCGGGCTGGATGCAGGGATCCAGGATCCATCCATACACAAGTGTCACACTGGTGCAACAACAGCACACACTCAGCGGGCTGGATGCAGGGATCCAGGAACCATCCATGCACATGTCACACACTAGTGCTACAACGGCACACACTCAGCGGGCTGGATGCAGGGATCCAGGAACCATCCATGCACAAGTGTCACACTGGTGCAACAACAGCACACACTCAGCGGGCTGGATGCAGGGATCCAGGATCCATCCATGCACAAGTGTCACACTAGTGCTACAACGGCACACACTCAGCGGGCTGGATGCAGGGATCCAGGATCCATCCATACACAAGTGTCACACTGGTGCAACAACAGCACACACTCAGGGGGCTGGATGCAGGGATCCAGGAACCATCCATGCAAAAGTGTCACACTGGTGCAACAACAGCACACACTCAGGGGGCTGGATGCAGGGATCCAGGAACCATCCATGCAAAAGTGTCACACTGGTTTAAAAAACAAAACGACAATCATGAACATTATCGCCGTCATCTTGTCTGATGCAGTTCCTACGTTCACATAAACTGCAGTCATTCTGACGGACCGCAGTCATTTTGTACTCTGTTGGTCACCTTCGTTTCACCCTGTCCTTGCTAGCACCATTCTGACTCTCTGACCAAACCTAATATGTGTGCTGGGGGCTATACACCATTGCCACGACAAACATCAACACCACCTGCTGGCACAAACTTGTTCTTCCTCTCATCTGTTTACAGGCAAACCCATGAACACTCCTACACAAACAGGTTCCAAATACCAAACAGACTCTTGCAAACATGGTTTATTGCACTGCACACAGCAAGACTTGTTTTTGCCAACAATGGGACCTGTTTTTATCAACAGAACAGACTCTTAGATCTGGCCGGTCTCACATGTTTTAGACCCTGAAGCAAGGTCCAGATGCAAGATTAGAATGTCTGTTTTGACCTGGGTGAGAGGAGAATTAATGTTGATGAAACAATGTTGGGCTTGTGTGACAACCTGCCCGGGGCGGAGACTCCAAGCCTGTAATCATGATAAAGGAAACAAACACATGGTATCAAACCTGTATAAAAGGAAGGGCCAAGGCAGTTGGCAGCAGAGCAACCCCCAAAGACATTCTGCGTGTCCGAGTTGATGTGTTCTCCTCTGGAGTAATAAACCTGTTCTTGCCTTCCAGGTCAGCACCTGCCTCTTTATTTTTGGTAACTATTGATAAAGTGAATTAGAGGCGTCTTGCGCCAAGCAGCCTGGTTATTCGTTAGAGATTAGCTGTTTCTCACTCTGGTGCAACAGCAGCACACACTCAGCGGGCTGGATGCAGGGATACAGGCACGGCACCACCCACGCACAAGTCTCACACTGGTGCAACAACTCCACACGCTGCTCGAGTGGATGAATGTTGCGGAGGGAGGAGGGTCTTCAGTCTTAGCATGACAGCTATTGTTTATTTCCGACCATGCAGGACAGGCAGGTAGACGCCGCTCCAGGCGTTAGCGTAATGTCGTGGAACGTAAGAGGGCTTAATGATCCCCGGAAACGACGCCAAGTACTAGGTTATCTAGATAGGCACCATGCTACTATTGCTTTCCTACAGGAAACGCACCAGGCGAAGGGGTCCACCCCTAAATTTGCATCCAGGTGGGCCTCGCATGGTTGCTTTGCGTCATATTCCTCCTACGCAAGAGGGGTGGCCATCTTGGTTAAACGAGGGCTGAATTTTGTGGAACGGGGGAGGGACGAAGATCCGGATGGGCGGTACTGCTTGTTATGGGGGTCCCTACTAATGCATGACATAGCTCTTGTGAACTACTATGGGCCTAATATAGATGACCCTCACTACCTGCAATTGTTACATGGCAAGGTGAGAACACTAGGGTGTAGGTACCTCATCTGGGGGGGGGGGACTTCAACACTGTTGTAGACCCAGCATGGGATAGGACACAGGCTGCACCAGCACATTACACCACCTCTCAGCGCGCCCTGCACGATATAGTCAAAGGGGAGGGGCTAGTTGATACATGGCGGTTTTTACATCAATCACAGCGAGAGGGCACGCACCACTCCATAATACATGGGCCAGGCTGGATTATGTATTTGTGGCGAAGGGTATGACTAACTGGGTCCAAAGGGCGACACATATGGCTAGGACATTCTCGGATCATTCCCCTGTGTTCGTATCCATACACACACCTGTGGATACTGCTCCCTATCTTGGATGGCGGCTGAACTCTGCACACCTACAGGACGCTGCCTTTAAAGCTGAGCTGGAGCAGGAGATAGTTGACTTCTTCCCTAGGAATACTGGCTCTGTGTCGAGTCTTACTACGGTCTGGGAGGCCTTCAAAGTGACTGTCAGGGGGTGGTGCATTGCTAAGGGTGGGGGCATTCTGAGGGCCCTGCGTGGTACCCTACACAAACTAGAGACTGAGCTGAAGGCACTAGAGCGCGAGGCCAGGAGCGCCTCGGATCCCTCCCCCATACAAGCACGCATTAGGGAGAAACTGTTGGAATATAACGAAGAAGCAGACCGTGAATGTAAGTTCCGGGGGAAACCGGGAGAAGCAAGGAAATATGGGGAAGGAGATAGGCCGGGGAGGTCCTTGGCTGGAGCTGTTCGGCCACCGCACTTCCAAAACTTTGTTACAGAACTCCAAGATGGTCAAGGGGGATTGAGCAGATCGTTACCGGAACAAATGGAAATACTAACTGGGTATTATAAAACGCTTTATACCTCACATCACAGCGCCAAGGTGTCACTGGAGAGCTACTTCGAGGACGTGGCTCTAGCATGGCTAGGCCCAGGGCAGCAGAAATTTTTGGCGGCCGATCTTGAAGTGGACGAAATTAAGGATGCCATAATGGGTATGGCCTCTGGCAAATGCCCGGGGTCGGATGGGATCCCTATCGACTTTTACAAGACCTATGTCCACATTCTAGCTCCCATACTTAAGGCAGTATTCTATGAAACGCTGGAAGAGCGCGTACTCCCAGATACTATGCGAGAAGCGCACATACTGTCCCTGCTTAAGCCGGGTAAACTCCCCGCTCACTGTGATTCATATAGACCTCTGTCATTGCTGAATAGTGACACAAAAATACTAGCCAAAGTCCTCGCCACTAGGTTGAACCTCCTGCTTGAAAAATTAGTATTGCCTGATCAAGCGGGCTTTGTACCTAATCGGGCCACCTCGCATAATTTGCGTACGCTGCTTGCGATCCTCCAAGACATTACCCCTAATTGCGCGGCGGTAGCCGTCTTTCTGGATGCTACCAAAGCGGTTGACTCCCTGGAATGGGATTACATGTTTGGGACACTGGCCTATATGGGGATGCCGGGTCAATTCCTTAGGTTGATTAAGCTCCTGTATGAAGCACCACTTGCCAGAGTGCTGCTTAACGGGGCGCCCTCTGCACCCTTTCGGATAAACAGGGGGACGAGACAGAGGTGCCCCCTGTCGCCTGTGTTATTTGCTATTGCAATTGAACCCCTAGATGCCAAATTGCGCCAGCAGCATAACCATAGAGGTCTCAATTACCCTTCCCGCCATGTACTTGTCTCCCTTTATGCGGACGACATTACCCTCTACGTCTGTAACCCGGAGGATAACCTTAACCCCGTGTTGCGTGAAATCACGAAATTTGGAGCGTATGCAGGGGTACAAATGAATTGGAGTAAATCGGCGGTGTTCCCGCTGACTGACCGCACTGTGCCTCATCCCCTCGATTACCCCCTGCAATGGGAGGAATCTGAATTCCGCTACCTGGGGATATTCATATCTAGAGATAAAGACACGCTTATGAGATCGAACTATGGCAGGGTCACCTCCAAAGTCACGGATAACATCACTTCCTGGCTTAAGCTCCCTTTATCAATGGCAGGGCGCATATCGCTCATCAAAATGGTGATAGTGCCTAAGTTCCTCTACTTGTTTGTGAACATTCCATACTACCCCGGGGCGCATTTCTTTGCCACCCTTAAGACACAACTTGTGTGACTGATTTGGGGAGGGAAGACGGCACGTCTGAAGCTGGACACTATGATGCTGCCATATAGCTTTGGCGGATTCGACGTACCAGACTTCGAACGATACTACCATAGTGCACAGGCGCATTACGCAGCCTATTGGTTTCGTCCCCCCCCCTATATGCCCCATTTGGCGGTAGAGGACGGCCATATGTCACCTGTCCCCCCATCGGGGTATGTGTTTGCCCCATATAAGCCAGGTAATCGGGACCCCACTTCGGTGGACTGCACTGTAAAAGCATTTTACTGGCTAGCTAAGGCCGAGGGCATAACGCGTCTCTATTCCCCCAACTTGCCACTGCTGGAGTGCCAGTTATTGAAAGTCACCAATGAGAAAATATGTCAAAATATGCTTGTGAGACTTGGCTATCACAAGTGTGGCGACCTGTTCCTGGAGGGTAAATTCCAAACACGGGATCAATTCTTTGGAGACGATCCCCCTGCATTTATGGATCTGTTCCTCTACACAAGATTAAAACAGAGTGTGATGGCCATATGCCCCGACGGAGCCGTAGACATTTCAATCTCTGCATTTGATGCTGCAGGGTGAGACGCTGAAACATGCTACATCCACCCTGTATGCTAGAAGTAGGTCGGTTCCCCCCCATGAACCGGCCAGGGCTAGAGCGGCCTGGGACAAGGACCTGCCTGAACCCCTCACGGATGAGCAATGGGAGGCTGCATGCATTCAGACGGAACGCATTTCCGGCAGTACCAGACTCCGGAGGCTTCATTTTAAATTTTTGCACAGGCTGTATCACACGCCGGCGCGCCTACACCGACTAGGGTTACGGCAGGACGATAGATGTCAGCGATGCCACCGCAGCCCGGCGGATTTCCTACACCTGGCTTGGAGCTGCCCTAAAGTGGCGGAGTATTGGGGGGAAGTAATAGCCGGACTAGCCGATATGCTGGGGGTCGATATTGAGACGCCTACGACGGCTCTCCTGGGTCTAACCACACATATTCTCACCTCGCATAGAAAGTTGCTATCGCTGGGTCTGCTGCTTGCGAAGCGACATGTGGCATGCCGCTGGGGAAGGGGCAGAGCACCCAAGTTCAAGGGGTGGATTCAAGACATGGTACTGTGACAGGAGCATTTACATACATATGGGGAACTAATGCCATTGCACTCCAGACCTAAGGACATTTGGAGCCCATTCTTAGCGTATCTCCGGAAACGCCAGGGGGGAGAGGAGGAAGAGGTGTCTGAAGGATCACAAAGCCTTGTATTCTCCGCTGCTATGTCTATCGCGCAATAACTGTGTTGGTTGTGATGTATCTGTTCTTCTGCTGTTGAAGGCTCTGATGACTGTACTCCTTAGATTCTACTTGTAATACCTGGTTTGCCTCGAGTATCCAATGACGTTTGAAATGGATTTGCGACCATAGGTCATTGTTAGATGAAGTAAGGCGTTGACTGCGGGCCTGATTTCCTTCCGGCTAGGGGGAAGTTCGTTGTTATGAGTAACTCTGGGCTGACAATATGACATTTTCATGATATAAATGTAATGTGTATTACTGAATGAAAAATGTATAAATAAAGGATTAAAAAAAAAAAACTCCACAGGCTGGGTGTAGGGATCCAGGAACCATCCATTCACAAGTCTCACACTGGTGCAAGGAGTGCACACCTTCAGCAGGCTGGATGCATGGATCCAAGAACCACCCATGCACAAGTTTCACACTGGTGCAAGGAGTGCACACCTTCAGCAGGCTAGATGCATGGATCCAGGAACCACCCATGCACAAGTCTCACACTGGTGCAAGGAGTGCACACCTTCAGCAGGCTGGATGCAGGGATCCAGGAACCACCCATGCACAAGTCTCACTCTGGTGCAAGGAGTGCACACCTTCAGCAAGCTGGATGCAGGGATCCAGGCATGGCACCACCCACGAACAAGTCTCACACTGGTTCAGCAACTGTACAGACTCAACAGGCTGGGTGTAGGGATCCAGGAAACACCCATTCACAAGTCTCACACTGGTGCAAGGAGTGCACACCTTCAGCAGGCTAGATGCATGGATCCAGGAACCACCCATGCACAAGTCTCACACTGGTGCAAGGAGTGCACACCTTCAGCAGGCTGGATGCAGGGATCCAGGAACCACCCATGCACAAGTCTCACTCTGGTGCAAGGAGTGCACACCTTCAGCAAGCTGGATGCAGGGATCCAAGAACCACCCATGCACAAGTTTCACACTGGTGCAAGGAGTGCACACCTTCAGCATACTGGACAGAAGGATCCAGGCATGGCACCACCCACGAACAAGTCTCACACTGGTTCAACAACTGTACAGACTCAACAGGCTGGGTGTAGGGATCCAGGAAACACCCATTCACAAGTCTCACACTGGTGCAAGGAGTGCACACCTTCAGCAGGCTAGATGCATGGATCCAGGAACCACCCATGCACAAGTCTCACACTGGTGCAAGGAGTGCACACCTTCAGCAGGCTGGATGCAGGGATCCAGGAACCACCCATGCACAAGTCTCACTCTGGTGCAAGGAGTGCACACCTTCAGCAAGCTGGATGCAGGGATCCAGGAACCACCCATTCACAAGTCTCACACTGGTGCAAGGAGTGCACACCTTCAGCAGGCTAGATGCATGGATCCAGGAACCATCCATTCACAAGTCTCACACTGGTGCAAGGAGTGCACACCTTCAGCAGGCTGGATGCAGGGATCCAGGAACCACCCATGCACAAGTCTCACTCTGGTGCAAGGAGTGCACACCTTCAGCAGGCTAGATGCATGGATCCAGGAACCATCCATTCACAAGTCTCACACTGGTGCAAGGAGTGCACACCTTCAGCAGGCTGGATGCAGGGATCCAGGAACCACCCATGCACAAGTCTCACTCTGGTGCAAGGAGTGCACACCTTCAGCAAGCTGGATGCAGGGATCCAGGAACCACCCATTCACAAGTCTCACACTGGTGCAAGGAGTGCACACCTTCAGCAGGCTAGATGCATGGATCCAGGAACCATCCATTCACAAGTCTCACACTGGTGCAAGGAGTGCACACCTTCAGCAGGCTGGATGCAGGGATCCAGGAACCACCCATTCACAAGTCTCACACTGGTGCAAGGAGTGCACACCTTCAGCAGGCTAGATGCATGGATCCAGGAACCATCCATGCACAAGTCTCACACTGGTGCAAGGAGTGCACACCTTCAGCAGGCTGGATGCATGTATCCAGGAACCACCCATGCACAAGTCTCACACTGGTGCAAGGAGTGCACACCTTCAGCAGGCTGAATGCAGGGATCCAGGAACCATCCATGCACAAGTCTCACTCTGGTGCAAGGAGTGCACACCTTCAGCAGGCTGGGTGTAGGGATCCAGGAACCACCCATTCACAAGTCTCACACTGGTGCAAGGAGTGCACACCTTCAGCAGGCTGGATGCATGTATCCAGGAACCATCCATGCACAAGTCTCACATGAGTGCAAGGAGTGCACACCTTCAGCAGGCTATATGCATGGATCCAGGAACCACCCATGCACAAGTCTCACACTGGTGCAAGGAGTGCACACCTTCAGCAGGCTGAATGCAGGGATCCAGGAACCATCCATGCACAAGTCTCACACTGGTGCAAGGAGTGCACACCTTCAGCAGGCTGGATGCAGGGATCCAGGAACCATCCATGCACAAGTCTCACACTGGTGCAAGGAGTGCACACCTTCAGCAGACTGGATGCATGGATCCAGGAACCACCCATGCACAAGTCTCACACGGGTGCAAGGAGTGCACACCTTCAGCAGGCTAGATGCAGGGGTCCAGGCAGGTTGGGTCAGTTTCCCTCTCCTCCTTTCCTCTCACACCAGGGAAGTCTCACACTGGTGCAAGGAGTGCACACCTTCAGCAGGCTGGATGCATGGATCCAGGAACCACCCATGCACAAGTCTCACACTGGTGCAAGGAGTGCACACCTTCAGCAGACTGGACGCAGGGATCCAGGAACCACCCATGCACAAGTCTCATCCTGGTGCAAGGAGTGCACACCTTCAGCAGACTGGATGCAGGGATCCAGGAACCATCCATGCACAAGTCTCACACGGGTGCAAGGAGTGCACACCTTTAGCAGGATGAGTGTAGGGATCCATGAACCATCCATGCACAAGTCTCACACTGGTGCAAGGAGTGACACCTTCAGCAGGCTGGATGCATGTATCCAGGAACCACCCATGCACAAGTCTCACACGGGTGCAAGGAGTGACACCTTCAGCAGACTGGATGCATGGATCCAGGAACCACCCATGCACAAGTCTCACACGGGTGCAAGGAGTGCACACCTTCAGCAGGCTAGATGCAGGGGTCCAGGAAGGTTGGGTCAGTTTCCCTCTCCTCCTTTCCTCTCTCACCAGGGAAGTCTCATGTCACAGGTACCTACTGAAGGGGCGCGCCACACGTGTTGGTGAGAGGTCTGAGGGAGGTTCACCAGGGTCACCGGACCACCATGTACTATTAGTCTGACGTCATGGATTGATGGACTCGAGAGAAAATCCCTCTTATCATAAATACGTACATCTTAAGATCTCTACTCCCAGTTTAACAACATCAGAAATCCCCCTAAAAACAGCAACATTTGATTAACTGTCATAGTGATAAAAAGTGTGTCACATTAGGTCAATTCTTTGTTATTTTTGAGGGTATTCAGGCCAGCTGGTTACTCTGGCTGCTAAGTATGAGTCAAAAAGAGATCGGAACCTTATGTGAAATGTCCAAGTCTGGCCGGTCGTTGGCCAAACTCCTGGGTCAGCCCTCCAGATGTTCCATTTCCTCCTGCTTCTCCCTCTTTGCTTGTCTGAGTGGCTGCCTGAACATTTGCTTTCCTGTAAGAGCTGCTCACCGAGAGGAGAGGGAGGGAGAGGGGCTGTTTCTGTGTTCCACCCAACGGAGTTAGAACTCACTCAAACCACTCCTCCCAGCAATGAGTGAGAGGTCGAGATGGATGAGTGGAAAACAGACTTCTTTTTAGAAAATGATTCATAGATGTAATTTGTGCCTTGAAAATTGCTATATAAATTTCCCAGCTCACTGCCCTCTGTCCAGACCAAGGGGGTTTCCACAATTTGACCTTTTCCTCCAATGATGTGAGATGAGAAAGAGGCATTTGAGTGGGGTGGCATTTTAAAGGCTTTCTTAAGAGAAGGCAGGGATGAAAGTTGTCCCTGCTGTGTTGCCTTATTCATAGCATATCTGCAAACTGGTACCCTCGCCCACCTCAATTTTCAAAGTTTGGTTTAATGAACACTCCTTTGTAAAATCCTGCTCCTTTTTTTTGTGGATCCAAGAGGAGGGGTATGTGACACAGTAGGCTTTGCACTGGGCGCAGTAAGGTCATTGGTACCCCTGGTCCTTGTTACTGAAAACTACAACCACAAGGTTGGGGGTCACTCCCAGGCAAATTTAGGAGAACTAGGGGTGGCACAACCTGTATCAGTAAACAAGTGAGACCACAGAAGTGATGGAAGGAATATCTGAAGCAGTCTATTGCTT